>NW_016107411.1:977717-998646 GCF_001604975.1 Cebus imitator | reverse complement strand
GCCTCCTGGGTTCAGGCAATTCTCCTGCCTCAGCCTCCTGAGTCGCTGGGATTACAGGCACGTGCCACCATGCCCAGCTAATTTTTTTGTATTTTTAGTATAGACGGGGTTTCACCATGTTGACCAGGATGGTCTCGATCTCTTGACCTCGTGATCCACCCGCCTCAGCCTCCCAAAGTGCTGGGATTACAGGCTTGAGCCACCGCGCCCGGCTTTATTAGCATTTTCAACTGAACAAGTGATGTCAGGTTAGACAACGTGACAGTGGCTAGATGATATATTCCTTAACTAGTGAATATGAAACTGCATAGAAAAAAGATTTCCCAATGCTGTGATAGTAATGTACTTTCTAATATTTTATAAGATTCATATGAAGATACATTATTTACAGTTTAGAGTAGATGTATATAGGTAACAAAAATAACTGCAGACTTCTTTTGGACAAGTTTGCAAATGGATCATTTACCATACATTCCCTTACAAGTGACTCAAAACCTAACTAGCAGTGACAGAAATATTAAGAACATTTACTGTTTATCCAGCAAGATGTCGGGAGAGGGTGGTTTCAGGTGTGAGGCCCTGGATTTGTGTCTCTGCCATTCTCTTGCTTTTTCTCGGTCACAAGATAACTAACAAAGCTACAGATAAATCCTCACATGACTGATGACTGTAACTACGGAAAGGAAGCAGGGGAGATGAAGAGACCTCTCCCTTTGCACGTCTTTCCTAGTATTAGAGAGAAAAACACCTTTCCAGAAGCCTCCCCAGCTGACTTGTCCTCTGTCTCAGCAGCAAAGAAATTTGAAAAAGCAGAAATCTGTGGTTTTCAGCCTCCACCGTGGAAGGAAGACAAGTGAAGAGCAAGTTGGGCATGTCTATGGATGAGCTGCCAACGTTCTTACCAAAATCCATCCCGCAGGTCACCCACCATCTGTAGATATCTTTCCTCTCCCACAGCCACTGTGGGTGGGATGCTGTGGCTCATTGTCTGAGAGAGAGCAACTCCACAGGGTCATCCGGTTACTGTAGCTAGCACCAAATCTTGCACATTTCCATGCCATCACATGTCAGTGTAGAGTCCTGTGGTGTAGCAGTTTATAACTAAAAGAAAATATATCTGCTTCAGATGTAGTGATGCAGAAGTTTAATTTACCTTCCATGAAAACTTGCAATCGGAAAAGGGAATGATGATAGGAAACATAATGGTCACTGTTGGTTTGTTTTCACATATCTAGTTGTGTTGATCTAGAATAATGAGATTGAGAGAGGATTAAATTCCTTGGTTAGCCCATCTGGCAGCCTATAATGCTGTTCTTTGGGAAAATGTTCCTTATTTATGTTCCCTGTGACCCACCTGAGATTAGGGAAGATGCTCTACTTGAAAATTGCACAGCCTTTCCAGCTTACTGCATTTTAGATCAAAGTTTTGAGATCTTGATATTGTCATAGGAATTCAACAGAGCTCAATGGTCTCAGCCTGCTGTTGATCAGCCTTAGAGTCTATCTGGCAATGCTATTGCTTCAAACTTAGTGGGCTTTTTGAGATCTTTGCTTTAAGTCAATTACTGCAACCCATGTGTCTGTTTGGGTTTTTTAGGAAGCAGAACGCTGAGATGGAGTTGGGAGTGCAAGAGATATATTTTTAGGGGGTGACAATTATGGAAGTTAAAGTTAAGGAGGCTGGATTGGAAAGGGAGAGCCTTCAGACTGTGATGTAAGTCTCACACCTGTCATAAGAGATGAGGTAGAAGTAGGATTGGGCAGGAAAATCCTCAGACTATGACACAGATCTGGCAGATGTCTTTGCCAACTCCATAAGGAACTTCAGAGCAAAGACAGCTCGTTAGGAGAGCTCCACATTGGGCAGAAATAGCCAGGCCCTTGGATGCCTGCTGTACTTGCCATTGACTAGGGGTTGCTCAGAAACAGTATGATTTCCACTCCAAAGCTGAGCAGGATCCCAAAGGAACTGGAGGCCGTCAGCTAACCACTTTCATTGCAAGTTCTTTCTCGAAGAAAGATCTGACTAGGGTACCTCCGTGGTGGTCATGGCCCAGGCTCTGTTCTTCCCTCTTTATAGGCTTAATGGTGGTTGTTCTGAAGCAATTCAAAACAAGAGGTTTGGGTGGGGAAAACCCACTTTGATCAGACATTTGCCCGCAGACTTGCCCTCTTTGCCTGTCAAATAATGCTGGATGAGGGGAGTTTAGGAATGTGGGTATATTGTCAGTCTTACTTCTTGTTATGTCTATACTCCTCTGCTTCTGACTCCAGCGAGTCTCCAAATTATGAAACTTCAGTCAACTTAGACCTCAGACTACCAACAGAGAAGATTTCAGAAAAATTCCTTTTCTTCTCTCCCTACTGACAGATTTTCTCTAATCTGTGTTCATCTTTTTCTTGTAGGACTTTGCCAAAAGCTTCAAGAAGTAGCCAACGTAAGTCAACATCCCAAACGTTTCCTGCCATTTCCTTTAACACTACAGCCTCACCTGGCATGCGATTGGAATCTCAAGGCACGACAAGCAAGAGTCCAAAGCAAATGTCTTGCTGCCACCCAGCAAGAGCTACCGACATCCAGCCTATTCTAGCTGGGTCCTCACTGCCCTCTGCCTGCCATATCTCAGCCATTCTGTATTTTCAGATATTATCTGTGCTGCTCTGCTTACTGCAACTAAATTCAAAAGAATGTGTGTGGCTACAGGTACACAGGATAGGACAATTAAAGGGATTTTATTTAGTCAACAAGAAGTCTGGACAAAGGTGGTTCCAAGGTTAAGTTTAGCACTTCCATGACATCTAAGCACCAGGTTGTTATTGCAGCCAGCCTCTGCTCTTCCCTTCATGGTCACAAGATGGCTGCCACAGCTCCGAGGTTATCCTCACCTAACAATGTCCAGAGGCAGAAAGGTCACAGAAGAGTGTTCTCTTTGCATGCCTCCCTCCTGTGATCAGAGAGGAGAAATCCTTCCCAGAGGCCTACTGGCATACTTACACTGCCTTAGGTTACAAAGGAAGCTTGTAACATGAATCTCTGGCATTTTCATTCTTTAGAGTGGGAGGAGGACAAAGGTGGAGAGGGATTTGGAGCAAAGCCAGACAGCAGTGTTTGCCATGGGATCATGCCTATTGATCTTAGTTTTCCAACCTCTAACTTGGAAATAGATAAACCATCTGTCTTCCCTTCCTGGGGAGTAGCAGGTTATGAATAAATTATGCTGCCAGAGCCCAGAGAGTCCTTAAAACAAAATACTGTCAATCCAAGGCTCTCATTTCATTAAATCCATATTAGTTTCTATTGCTCATTTGATGGCATCTGATTGTTCCCTAGGATGGGAGGTATTGGCAGGACAAGAAAAAGGGAGAAAATTAGCCCAAATCCACCTTCCCCATCGCCCCCTTCCCCCAGTGCTGATAGTCATGAGGTCCCCAGTTACTTCAGTTATATCTGGGGAGCTAGTGAGCTGAGTGCACAGGTCCAAGGCCAGCATATAGATATGTTCCAGAAAACTCTGTGCTGGAGCACCAGAGAGGGCTGTTGGAGAAAAGACGCATTACTGATGATGCAAATTCAGCCACCAGTGAGAAGGATGGGACAGTACTGGGGGGCACTATGCCTCTATTAGTCCCTGAACCTACACCATGTAAAGCTGCTGATCCACCTTTCTGCACACAACAGCATTCTTTTTATCTTTTTTAAAAAATTATTTTAACACCAATGCCACTTGCCAAATAATAGTATTCTTATCTCACAATAATTTTATCTTTCTAATTTCTATAATCTCAGGATTCTTAAAACGGTTATGAGAAAACTCCCTTTTGTTTCCAGGCCTGGTTGATGGCTGGTTGTAGACTCAGAGGTCTAAACTCAGAGTGCCTTGAAGAATCAAATGCAGCCGCATAATCATTATTGCCATTGGGACTGGAGCCCTTTAAATTGGCCCAGCCTTACTATGCCAAAGGGCTGGGGAAGCAAATGCAAACTACTGCTTGTTCCTCTGTCCCGTGGACTTCTCTCTCACACATCCTTCCCAAAATTATTGTTTTCATCTTCCCTCCTTGGGTCCTCACTGCTTCGCCAACATGTCTTCACTACATCTGACGCAAGTTTCTGCTTGCTCTCTGGTGCTTGGGGGCACACCCATAGCCCCCCACTGACCACCCCAGGATTCTAGAGACCCAATTGCTTTGAGCCTGCTCAGGTTTCTCAAGTTTATCATTGCAAGCCAAGAAAAGAGGTTGTAATTGTGGATTCTGCTGGGACCTTAGAGGTTATGGTCAACTTGAACTGGCTTCCTCGGGACTTTTTTGGATCTGGCTTGCACCTTTTCTAGACCAGGGTCAGTTCCTCTGCTCCCCTCTCACATTCCTAACATCTGGCTAGTGCTGGTCTGGCTCCCAGAGATGGGAACAATGCACACTTTCCATGCCAGGGCTGTCCCAATAGGCTCTCTCCTCCGTGGACTCCTAGGCTCTCTTCTCCACGGCCTCTGTTTGTGAGCACTGATGTGACTCTGGTTTCCAAGGACAGAAAAAGACTGCAATCAAAACTCATCTCAGCCCCAAATTCACTGGTTTGAAAATTGCTAATTTAAGATATTTGTAACCCAGATGTCAGCTGGGATCCTATTGACTTTTGAGATTCAAATGAATTGGCTTCAGAGTGTAATGAATAAAAATGTGAGTCCTAGAGTCCATCAGCCCAGATTCTACATTCGGGTACTCTTCTTACTTATTGTCATCTGGTGCAGTCTACTTAGTTTCTCTCTCTCTTTTTTTGTCTGTAAAATGGATGTAATGATACCTGTATAAATTTGGGGTGCTGATTTAATGAACTGTTGCAAGTAGAGCACTAAGAACAATGGCAAGCATAAAATGTTACCATTCACTCCGCCCCATGGGGAAGAAACATCCTGTCGGATGAATTTATATTTTTTCTAGTAACTCTTGGCTCAGAATTTCTGCTGCAGCCAAAACAGACCAGTTTCAGGAACTGTCTTGACATATCGTGCTCTCTGATTCTTTTCTGTATTGTCACCCCTTGCTCAATGCCACCTTGATTCCGTCACTCTTCCAGATACTTTCTGACTGATAAAATCAGGTAGGCAGAGGTTTCCTGAAGTATTAGGGCAATGAGAAGGCTTTATATTGCAGCATTACATAACTTAGATTTGAGCTGAAGACATTTAGTTCTTAGAAGTCCTTTGACTCCATAGTCCCCAGCCTCTAGCTTCTCCTTTTCTCTTTTCTGGTTGTCTTTTTCCTTAACTTTACTTATTTCTCTGTCTACTTAGAATAAAATCATTAGGGCTTTAGCTTCTACACCAAAAATTACTAGTACAGTACTTTCTTGCTCTTTTTAAATTTTATTTATTTTTATTATTTGTATACTTTAAGTTCTGGGATACATGTACAGAACGTGTAGGTTTGTTACATAGGTATAAATGTGCCATGGTGGTTTGCTGCACCCATCAACCTGTCATCTACATTAGGTGTTTCTCCTAATGCTATCCCTCCCCCGTCCCCTACCCCATGACAGGCCTCAGTGTGTGATGGTCCCCTCTCTGTGTCCATGTGTTCTCATTGATCAACTACCACTTATAAGTGAGAACATATGGTATTTGGTTTTCTGTTCCTGTGTTAGTTTGCTGAGAATGATGGTTTCCAGCTTCATCCATGTCCCTGCAAAGGACATGAACTCATCGTTTTTTATGGCTGCATAGTATTCCATGGTGTATATATGCCACATTTTCTTTATCCAGTCAGTCATTGGTGGGCATTTGGGTTGGTTCCATGTCTTTGCCATTGTGAAGAGTGCTGTAATAAACATACGTGTGAATGTGTCTTTATAGTAGAATAATTTATAATCCTTTGGATATATACTCAGTAATAGGATTTCTAGGGAAAATTGTATTTCTATTTCTACATCATTGAGGAATTGCCACACTGTCTTCCACGATGGCTGAACTAATTTACACTCCCATCAACAGTGTAAAAGTGTTCCTATTTCTCTACATCCTCTCTAGCATCTGTTGTTTCTTGACTTTTTAATGATCACCATTCTAACTGGCATGAGATGGTATCTCATTGTGGTTTTGATTGGCATTTTTCTAATGACCAGTGATGGTGAGCTTTTTTTATATGTTTATTGGCCACTTAAATGTCTTCTTTTGAAAAGTGTCTGATCATATCCTTTGTCCACTTTTTGATGGGGTTGTTTGTTTTTTGCTTGTAAATGTATTTAATTTCTTTGTAGATTCTGGATATTAGCTCTTTGTCAGACGGATAGATTATAAAACTTGTCTTCCATTCTGTAGGTTACCTATTCACTCTGATGATAGTTTCTTTTGATGTGCAGAAGCTCTTAAGTTTAATTAGATCCCATTTGTCAATTTTGGCTTTTGCTGCCACTGCTTTTGTGTTTTAATTAAGAAACCTTTCCCCTGGCCTATGTCCTGAATGGTATTGCCTAGGTTTTCTTCTAGGGTTTTTATGGTTTTAGGTCTTATGTTTAAGTCTTTAATCCATCTTGAGTTAATTTTTGTATAAGGTATAAGGAGGGGGTCCAGTTTCAATTTTCTGCATATGGCTAGCCAGTTTTCCTAACATCATTTATTAAATAGGGAATCCTTTCCCCATTGCTTGTTTTTGTCAGGTTTTTTAAAGATCAGATGGTTGTAGATATGTGGTGGTATTTCTGAGGCCTCTGTTCTGTTCCCTCAGTCTATATATCTGTTTTGGTACCAGTACCATGCTGTTTTGGTTACTGTAGCTTCGTAGTATAGTTTGAAGTCAGGTAGCATGATGCCTCCAGCTTTGTTCTTTTTGCTTAGGATTGTCTTGGCTATATGGGCTCTTTCTTGGTTCTATATGAAATGTAAAGTAGTTGTTTTTCTAATTATGTGAAGGAAGTCAATGGTAGCTTGATGGGGATAGCATTGAATCTATAAGTTGCTTTGGACAGTAAGGCCATTTTCACAATATTGATTCTTCCTATCCATGAGCATGGACTGTTTTTCCATTTGTTTGTGTTCTCTCTTATTTCCTTAAGCAGTGGTTTGTAGTTCTCCTTGAAGGGGCCCTTCACATTCCTTGTAAGTTCTTAGGTATTTTATTCTCTTTGTAGCAACAGTGACTGGGAATTCATTCGTGATTTGGTTCTCTGTCTTAAAGATAGTTCTAGTCCTGACAGGAACTCAAGTTGCAGCTTTTTAAATAACAAAAAGTCTCCTCTATATATGTTGATGATGATAATTAATCATGACAATCAAAGGTTTAAATGGCACTAATAACCAAGTGGCAACTACCAACTATCATTAGCATGTGTTTCACAGCTTAGAAAATACTTTCAAATTCTTTATTGTCTCATTTGAATGGATTTCCTTTTCATTTTATGCCTGAAGGATTTGCAAATAAGGGCTTTGTAACAGAGGATAGCCATACATACACATGTGCGTGCACACACATGCACACTAGCGTGTAGCACTCTGTTTCATGTGGGTTCTGCGATGCTCATATAAAGCTCCCTCAGATACAATGCCTCTGTCAATCTATAGACAAAGTCATTGGTTCAGTGTCTATTGATCCCGGGTCCTGGGCTGGTTACCCTGACACAACAGGCCACCATGACAAGACATTACAGCCTTCCTTTCTTAGTAGATATGTGTATTGAGTTTCTGAAAATTCAGAGAACGATGGGCCCATCTTCCTCTGGGATTATTGGGTCATTTCTCAGCATGTCTGAAGCCTGAACAGGAGTGAGGCCCTGATGAATCACATTCAGCATCCACAGTTCAAGCAGGAGAAATCTGAAATTTCAACAAAGATTTAAGTACTTGCAAGCACACAGCCTTTCATCTTTAAGGACTAATTCACAGTGTGCATTTTATACATCTTTATAGGGTAGTGTTGCTATTCCTACACCCTTATTTCTTGGCAAATGGGGGGTTGAGTGACATTTATAAGTGAATGCCTTCAGTGGGAGAGCTTGCCATGACACGTATTTCATTGGGAGAGGCCATAAATATTTTTTGCATACATATCTGTATATCCATGTGATACTTCATTTTAGAAAGCAACAATAACAACTGCGTCATTAAGCAGCAGAGAGGCTAATGTGTCAGCTGGCCTAATGGGAAAGACAAACAAGGATCATCTTGTCAAGTTAAAATGGATTATGCTTTGGCACCAGCTTCCTGCTTGTTTGTGGATTTGAATTGAACCTGCAGGTGTAACTTAGGATATTACCACATCAGGCAACTCACCAGCATCCTTTCTGCCCTCCAAGGCCCCTGCCCTGACTATGATGGGAAGTTCCTAGAAGTCAACAGTGTGGACCAACTACTGCCCAGGCCTTTTGAAAGTGTCCCTGAATAGCTGCTGAAATGGAACACACACTCAGGTATGTCCCTAAGGCTCTTGGTTACTGTCATAGCTTTTAACACACTGCATTGTAATTGTTTTGTAGAGGAGGAGAATATTTTTTCCTCTCTCCATCTTAGGTTTATGGCAGAGTTTCTTATTACAAAGGACAGATTAACAAGAGAAACGCATACATATTTATTTAATGTAAGTTTTATGTGACATGGGAACCTTCATAGGGAAATGAAGGCCCAAAGACACAGTTAAATATGAATGGTTTTACAGTTGTTTTGATGCAGAGTGGAACATCATGGAGAAATATGATAGGGCAAAGCGTATGATCTAATGGTAACAAACTGGGGGAACTTAGGCCTGTTTATTCAAATTCTTCTCTGTATCCCTTTGCTTTCAGAGATAAGGATAGTCTTTTCCTCCTGGTATAGGCAGGGTACCTCCCACATGAGAGTCTTATGATCTGCTTCAGAGGAATGTCAGGAAATCCTTCCTAGTTTTTATGACCTGCTTCACGGAAGAAGGGCAAAGGACGGTGACAGTGATCTTCCTGTTTATGCAGTTTTCTCAAATTTCTTCAGCTTAAAATACTCTTAGGTAGTGTGTCCTGAACCCCACTGTCAACTGGAGAATCGTGAAGTTTGTAAATTTGGAAAGAGGAGCTTTTTTCTTATAGAGAGTTGCAGCCTGTACAGGCTGGCTGTTCCACAGGCTGGGAAGTGTAGCCTCCCACAGAAAGTAAAAGCAGGCACTTTGAGGGAGGGAAGAATGAGACAGAAATTTATGCTGAATGGGTTAGCTAAGTATATATATTCAACATGTTATAAGAGGAGCTATGAATATTCATGAAGGGGGCATGCATATGCATATCAGCAAGCATACATACATCTCATGTTTGCTTTGGGGTGGATACTTAACATTTAAATACATTAAAATTAGGCTTTTTACATCAAAAGGTGAAATAGAGGACACAGAAGCATTTGGTGTACAGCTCCTCTGTAAACTGGCCAGAACCAGTCCATGGTCAGCGGTCTCTCATCAGGAAAGAACACTGGTTGGTTGTTGTGTTAAAACCACAAAAAAGGAAGGGAGTCCAGCAAGTCTTTCAAAAGGGCTTGAAACCCTTGGAAAAGAAAGTCTAATGACCATTAGTGGGGGAAGGGGTATACTGAGGCATGTCCAACCTCCTATCCCATCATGCCTAGGAGCTCAGTTTTAAGGTTACATTAGGGTCCTGTTGGCCAAGAGGAGGTCTGTTTAGTTGGTTGTGGGCAGGGTTAGGACTTTATTTTTATTTCTCACCGTCAATCTGATCATCTCTCAGTCTCCATTATTAGGTCAAAAACTCCATGGAGACAGAGACTGTGTCCTATTTACATCCATGTACCCAGCATCTAATACAATGCCTGGCATATAATAACTAATCAATAGGTTTGCTGATTGAATAAATGAATAGTCCTGTCCCAACAGTGCAAAGGAATTTGTTTTTCTGAATGAAATTATTCCTCTATGACAAAGTTCACCTCCCCTAATTTCTTTTGGATTACTTTGTCTCTTGCATCACATGTAGATGATGAATATTGGGAACATTTATACTTCATTTAGTCATTTTCTCCCCAAACAGATATGATAATGAATAATTTTATCATAAAATCAAATAAAAAGTGAAATGGAAGTATATTGATTTGGTAGCATAGTAGACAGGATGCCTGGGATTGTCGAGAGGCTGGGCTTGATGGAGATATATGAACACCTTCAGCTGAGAATGGGTCTCCGCCACCTCCTAGGGGCTATGAAATGTGGACGGCTGTGTTTATCATGACTAGAAGGAACTTCTGTCTCTTAATGGGCGGGGCTCAGGGATGTTAAACATCCTGTAGCATTCCAGTCAAATCCTTATGATGAAGAATTTCCTGCCTTAATGCCATTAATATTCAAGATGGGAATCATCTTTTATACTGTAAGTTAGTTTAACTTCAGGATATGCTGTTTCTTTCCTTCCTCCACCTTCTTTGCTCTTTTTTCTCTTTCTTCCTTTTCTTCCTTATTTCCTTCTTTCCTTCCCTTCCTCCTTCCAATACTTACTAAATACCTACTAAGGGAAATGGATGGTGATGCTTATGAAGATGAGTTGGACATAGGTTTGGCCTCAGGGATTAAAGTCATGGGATTAAAGTCATGCAGGGAAAGATATGACATGTGTTTAAAAATCAAGAGAATTTGGCAGAAAGAAATAAGTGTAGGGAAAGTAAGGGTAAAATGTTATAGGTCAGAGGAGAGAGAGCTTTCCCTGATGTTTTGAATGAAATGCATCTTATAAATCAACACTTCATCATGTTTTGTAGAACTCTATAGTTTACAAAGTCCTTTCCTATACGTTTTTTCATTTATACTAATTCTCACAGTAATCTTAAAAAGGAACTTTATTTGCCTTTGGATTTATCCTTCACTGTTTCTCTGCCCTACTCTGTATTACCAGGGGCCAGGCTGTGCAGGCTACGTCCCCATCCTTATTAGCTGGCTGCTAGCTGGGTTTGGCCCAGGGGAAGCACTGGTGGGAGAGTCGGTCTTCTCCCTTAAGCAGCAGGTAGCTGCTTCTCCTCTGGGCCTCCACTTCCTACCAGACAAGCTTCTGTGTCTGGACTCTGGAACTCTGTTTCTTCCCTTTTCTCTCCTGCTGTGGAGCAGTATGACTTCCTGCTGCTGAAATCTCTGGTTTACCTCACCATTCCCTTTGACTCTTCAAGTCTCTACCACCTGAGTAAGCAATACTTTGCATTAAATTCCCTGGGCTTTAAATATTTGAATGGGATTTTGTTTTCTTAATTACATCCTAAGTAGAAAGAAAGCATTATTCTTAGCACTTTAGAGATAAGGCGAAAGTTAAATGACTTTCCCAAGGTCACCCAGCAAGAAGAGGCAGAGTTTGGGTCTGACTCCTGACTCCAAATCCAGGCTTTTATCCACTGCCTCATACTGCTCCATAAGAGATAATAACAGTGAAAACATAATATAAAGAAATACTTTTCTAAGATTATATAAAACACCTATCAGATTGGAGGATTTTTTTTCCCTCTGTGTGCTTTTAAATTGAAAAGAACTTCTTTTGTTTCTGTTGTTCTTGGGAAAAATTAATATATTAGCTAGATTAGGAGAATGTCACACAAGTACATATGGATATTAGCCTGACATTTGACAAAGTCATTCATGATAGCCTAGTGGAACAATGCATGTTGGTACAGTCACATGGATTAGTAAATGTTTGATGCAAGGTTTTTAAAAGGCCACATATTACCTTATGCTGTCATATCTTATAATATTTCTATGATTATCATGATGACCTCACCTTGGAATGAGAAAAAGTAAAAGTCATACTGAAAAGATTTTCAGTTTAGAAAGCTTTCATAAATACCTGAATCAGACATACATTGTCCAGGTTACCATACCTTGGCTACAGGGATATTTTTAATTATCAAATATTACTGAATTAGTTACTGAATGTTACCAATCACCAAATCAACTAATTTAATAATTATTATAAAGCCCTATTCTCTGGAAAGACCTTATAGGGATGGACCAGGATCTGAAGTAAGGGCTTGGAGACATAGGACTGGCAAAGATGGGACATGAGGCTCTATGAGAAGGCTCAATTTGGAGGGGCTGCTTGTTCAGAGGCTCATTTGGATGGGGGCTGCTTGTTCAGATGTTGCTATGACTTGAATCCTGTTATTTCTCCTGGAGAACAAGAAACTAAGAATGGGAATCCAGAAGCATCAGGTCACACTCCGAGAGTGGTTATTTACACCACATTTGTCATCAGCCAAATCTATTTTGCCTTGAAAGCAGAGGAGAGAAATAGGAGGAAGGACATTTGACAGTGTTATTTCCTTCTTTGTACATGAAACCCAATAAGTGGCCTTATTTCATTTTTAAAGTGCATGGTGTCGATTGCTAAATTATCCATATCTTAGAGGGGCTGAGTTTGAATGAGTTCACATATCCATCCCAGTGATTGTCAATTGTAGATACTAGAGAACATTTGGAGAATTGTGGGATTGTTTTCATCAGAAATAATATCTACAGGTAGTTTAGTGTATGTTAGTTGTTAGGACAGTTCCATACAACAAAGAATTATCCTAAAATTATCACACCTACCTCCTAGGTGGTTCATGTGGTACTCTGTTAGGACTGTCTGATTAATTCCATGAAGGTCTGTACTCCTTCTGGGGTTAGGGCTTTGGCTGGGGTCTCCCCTGAAAAAGAAGGACTTCCTAGGTATTGATTTTCTGGAGAAGAGATGATTTATTAGGCCAAAACTCTCATGATTATTTGGGGCAAAACATCCAAGAATGTTTCTGCTTGGAACAGATATAGGCCCATCTATAAAAGAGGGCCAACATGAGATCACATTAGAGAAGCTGGAATTATCACCAATTCCTTTGGGCTGTGGAAGGAATAAGTTGATCTGCTTCATCTAACTCCACTAGTGAACAGCATCTTGTCCACATTGTTAGGCTGGGGAATGTGTGAGTCTTCCTTTGGTGGGTGTCTCTTAGGGGCTGAAGCAGCCTCCAGTGTCTGGGTGGTGATGGCGGTGATGTAAATGAAAGAACTCCAAAGGAAGGCAAATCCAGAGGGGAAAAGAAAAAGACTGCAAAGTTCGTTCATCTCTTCTCATTTGAGGAGTCTCCTGTCATTGCCACTTAAAAATTTATTTTATTTTATTATTATTGTTTTTTGAGACGGAGTTTTGATTTTGTGGCCCAGGCTAGAGTACAATGGTGTGATCTCGGCACACTGCAACCTCCACCTCCCAGGTTCAAGCTATTCTCCTGCCTCAGCCTCTTGAGTAGCTACAATTAGAGGCATGTGCCACCATGCCTGGCTAATTTTGTATTTTTAGTAGAGATGGGGTTTCTCCACGTTGGTCAGGCCAGCCTTAAACTCCTGATTTCAGGTGATCCACCCACCTCAGCCTCCCAAAGTGCTGGGATTACAAGCATGAGCCACTGCACCTGGTATTTTTTTTTTTTTTTGAGACAGAGTCTCTCTGTTGCCCAGCCTGGAGTGCAATGGCATGATCTTGGCTGCAACCTCTGTCTCCCAGATTCAAATGATTCTCCGACCTCAGCCTCCCACATAGCTGGGATTACAGGTGTGTGCCACCATAACTGACTAATTTTTGTATTTTTAGTAGAGATGACGTTTCACCATGTTGCCCAGGCTGGTCTCGAACACCTGACCTCAAGTGATCCACCTGCCTTGGCCTCCCAAAGTGCTGGGATTACAGGTGTGAGCCACCACACCCAGCCCATTGCCAACTTTGGAAGATTGAAGTGTTATTATGCTATGACTAGATATTCATCAATCCTATTTCCTCTTCCTGGGCACATAGGAAGACTACATTTTCCAGCACTTGGTTTGGAGCCATATGACTGGTATGGCTCAGAGGCTGTGGCTGAAGTGATATATGACACTTTCAGACCTGGCCCTTAAAATCTCCTGTGAGATTCTTGACTCTCTCTCTCTCTCTGTTCCCTATCTTCATGTGTGGTGGAGCCACTCTATGGGAACAACCCAGTTTCCTAGATACTGGTTAAAGGAAAACTGTCCAGAGGAGTCGGAACCAACACTGGACTGAGACATAATTGTGAATTAAACTTCTGTTGCATTAAGTCACTGAGATTTGAGGGTTTGTTACAATAGCAGAGCCTAGTCTACATACAACAACTTTGAAAGAGCACTAATCAGTAAACTGTGGCTAATTCCTGGAGAAAATGGTAGAGTGGTATATGACAAGGCTCTGCTTTCTACCTGTTAATAACCTGGCTGAGAACAGTGGTAGGATACTGATCAAATTAAATTGGAAACTGACAGTAAACAGAAGGGAATACTTCATGTATCTGGCAATAACATAGGAATCTAAAAATTAAAATACTGGACCAAATCAAAGAAATTTCTATAGGGCTAAATGGAAACTACTACACTTATATCCAAAAAGCCAATCTTACAAGTACAGGATAAACGATATGTGAAAAATGACTTTAAGGTTTAAAATGACAGTAAGGTCAATATGAGCTAATGTGTTGCAGTTATGTGATATAATCTTCAGCTGCATTAATATAAATAAAGTCTGAAACTGTAGATAGTAGCATCCTTCTATTTTTTAGTGATTGAATCAATACTGTGCTCTCTAAATGCTTCAGTTTAAACATTAGGACTAACCCTGTGGGAAAAAATAATCACCATTATTGTAGGAGCTTGAATTAATGGCATGAAGAATAATAAAAAAAAACTGGACAGGTTTACTTTGGAGAAAACTTAAAGGGACCTTGATAATCACCTAAAAATACATTTTATTGAGATATACTTCACATACCATTACACTTGCTCTTTTAAATTATACAATTCAATTTTTTTTTAGTATATTCACAAGGTTTTACAATGATCACCACTATCTAGTTTCAGAATATTTGCATCATCCAAAAAGAAACCCTATGTACGTTAGCAGTTACTTCCTACTTCCCTCTCCCTGTAGTTTCTGGTCATCCCGAATCTGCTTTAGGTCTCTATGTATTTGTCTATTCTGAGAATTTAATACCAAGGGAATCGTATAGTATGTGGCATTATATATCTCACTTCTATCGGTTAGCATAATGTTTTGAAGATTCACCCATTTTGTAAAATGTATCAGTACTTCATTCTTTTTTATGGCTGAAAAAGATTGCATTATATGGATATAACACATTTTGTTTATCTATTCATCAGTTGATGGATATTTGGGTTGTGTCCACCTTGTGGCTATTAGAAATAATGCTTCTATGAACAATACTTCTATTAATGCACATTAAAAAAATTTTTTTAAGTTCTGGGGCTGGGCATGGTGTCTCACACCTGTAATCCCACCACTTTGGGAGGCCGAGGCAGGCAGATCACAAGGTCAGGAGATTGAGTCCATCCTGGCTAACACGGTGAAACCCTGTCTCTACGAAAAATACAAAGTATTGCCCAGGCATGGTGGCACGCACCTGTAGTCCCAGCTACTTGGGAGGCTGAGGCGGAAGAATTACTTGAACTCAGGAGGCGGAGATTGCAGTAAGCCAAGATCGTGCCACTGCACTCCAGCCTGGGCAACTGGGTGACAGAGTGAGACTCCATCTAAAAAAAAAAAAAATTTAAGTTCTGGGATATATGTGCAGAACATGCAGGTTTGTTAGATAGGTATACGTGTGCCATGACCTGTCCCTTAAGTTCCCTCCGCTCGCCCCACACCCCACAACAGGCCCCAGCGTGTGTTGTTCCCCTTCCTGTGTCCAGGTGATCTCATTGTTCAACTTCCACCTATGAGTGAGAACATTAATGCACAATTTTTATGTGACATATATTTTTAGTTCTTTTGGGTACTGATATGGTTTGGCTCTGTGTCCCCCAACAAATACCATCTTGAATTGTAATCTCCACATGTTGAGGGAGGGACCTGGTGGGAGGTGATTAGATCATAATAGCAGTTTCCCCCCCATGCTGCTCTCATGATAGTGAGGAAGTTCTCACAAGGTCTGATGGTTTTAAAAGTGACAGGTTTTGTTTGTTTGTTTTCCCTGCACTCTCTCTCTCCTGTCATCATGTAAGACGTGGCTTGCCTGCCCTTGGCCTTCCACCATGATTGTAAGTTTCCTGAGGCCCTCCCAGCTATGCACAACTGTGAGTCTTTCTAAACTCTTTTGTTTAGAAATTACCCAGTCTCAGGTAGTATCTTTATAGCAGTGTGAAAACAGACTAATACAGGTATATACTTAGGAATAGAAATGCTGGGTCATGTAGTAACTCCATTTAACTTTTTGAGGAACTGCCCATCTGGTTTAGGAATCAGCTGCACTGTTTTACATTCCCACCAATAATGACAACGGTTTCAATTTCTCCACAATCTGTCCAAAATTTGTTATCATGTGTTTTTTTATTAGAACCATCCTAGTGTGTGCGAAGTCGTATCTTATTCTGATTTGATTTGCATTTCTTTAATGATTAATGATGTTGAGTATCTTTTCATGTACTTATTGCCATTTGTATATCTTTTTTGGAGAAATGTCTATTCAGATTATTTCCCAACTTTTATTGGTTTGTCTTTTTATTATTGAGTAATAAAATACTTTATCCCATTTTGTGGATTCTTTCAATTTCTTGATAGTGTCTTTTGATACACAAAAATTTTTAATTTTGAAGTCCAGTGTTATTTTTTCTTTGGTTTCTTATACTTTAGGTGTCATCTCTAGGAAATCATTGCCTAATGCCAGGAATTAGAAATATTTAACCTAAGCTATCTTCATTGTCTATAATTTAGGTCTTTCATACATTTTGAGTAAATTTATGTTTGAGTTAAATATATTCTGAGTAAAAATATGGTGTAAGGTACACACCGAACTTTATCTTTTTGCATGTACATATTCAGTTCACTATTTGTTGAAAAGACTATTCTTTCATTTATTTACACCCTGATCTATTATTTCCTTTCTTCTGCTTGTTTTGGGTTTAATTTGCTATCCTCTGTCTAATTTCTTAAGGAAAAAGATTAGGTGATTGAGTCAGGATCTTTTTTTTTTTTTTTTTTAAATACAGATATTTATCGCTATAAATTTCCTTCTAAGCACTGCTTTCATAGCCTCCCTTAAGTTTTGGTATGTTGTGTCTTTGTTTTCATACAACTCAAATTATTTTCTAATGTCCCTCATGTTTTCTTCCTTAACCCATTGGTTATTCAGAAGTTTGTTTAATTTCTAGATATTTATAAATATTTTAAATTTCCCTCTGTTACTGATTTCTAATTTCATTCCATTATGGTTGGAGAATATATTTTGTATGATTTTAATCCTTTAAAATATATTAAAACTTATTTTATGTCCTAACTTGTGTTCTATCTTGGAGAATGTTCTGTGTGTACTTGCAAAGAGTTTTTATTCTGTTACTCTTGGGTGGAATATTCTGTAGATGTCTGTTAGCTCCTGTTGGTTTACAGAGCTGTTCATGACTTCTATTTCCTTGTAGATCTTCTGTCTAGTTGTTCTGTCCATTATTAAAAGTGAACTGTTGAAGTCTCCAATTATTTCTTCAATTCTGTCAGCTTTTACTTTATGTATTTTGGTGCTCTGTAATTAGGTGCATATATGCAAAAATTTTGTATTGCATTGAATTGACAAATCAATTTAGAGAAATTGTCATCTTGACAATATTGACTCAATATATGCATATAAGGGGACTTAAAAACAGTTGTGGGTCAGGCATGGTGGCTCATGCCTGTAATCCCAGCACTTTGGGAGGCTGAGGCAGGCAGATCATGAGGTCAGGAGTTCAAGACCAGTCTGGCCAACATAGTGAAACCTGATATCTACTAAAAATACAAAAAATTAGCCAGGTGTGGTGGCATGCACCTGTAATCCCAGCTACTTGGGAGGCTGAGGGAGGAGAATCACTTGAACCCAGGAGGCAGAGGTTGCAGTGAGCCAAGATTGTGCCACCACACTCCCAGCCGGGCAACACTGGGAGACTTTGTCTCCAAAAAAAAAAGTGGAAAAAAAGAATTCAAAGTAAAATAAAAATAAAAAGTATAAACTTTATTTCCAATATAAGCTCCATCAAGTTCAAGACACCTTTATAAGAGATGGTTATCAGCCATTTAGCACATCCCTAAAGGATTGAGGGTCTTGGGAATTTAACCACATCAGTGCAGTCTTTTTTTGCATTATTAACTGAAGAATAGTAGGTGCCCTTTAAAGATATTTTAAGACAAGGAAAAAAAAAAAAAAAGGTCAGAAGAAGCCAAATCAGGTCTATAAGGTCTAACGATTTCCTATGGAAATTCTTACAAAATTGCCCTTGTTTGATCAGAAGATAGGAGCATTGTCATGATGGAGAAGAACTCTCTGGTAAAGCTTTCTCAGGCATTTTTCTACTAAAGCTTTGGTAACTTTCTCCAAATACTCTCATAATAAGCAGATATTATCATTTGTTGGCCCTTGAGCAACCCAAAAAACTGTTGCCATGACCTTTGCTCTTGGCCAGTCTGCTTTTGCTTTGATTGAACCACTTTCACTTCTTGGTAGCCATTGCTTTGATTGTGCTTTGTCTTCAGGATCACACTGGTAAAGTCATGTTTCATCTCCTGTTACAATTCTGCAAAGAAATGCTTCAGGATCTTGATCTCACTTGTTTTAAAATTTCCATTGAAAGCTCTGCTCTTGCCTGCAGCTAATCTAGGCACAATGGTTTTGGCCTCTATTAAGTGGGAAGTTTGTTCAACTTAATTTTTTAAGTTAGGCTTATATAAGCTGAACCAACTGAAATGTCTATAATATTGGCTATTGTTTCTGCCATTGTTGGTCTTCTTCAAGTAAAGCACAAACTAGATTAATTTTTTCCCTGAAAGAAGCTGTTTTCAAACTGATGTCTTATACTTCTTAGTGCATCAAATAGAATTAGGTTCAGGCATTTTATAACAAGTTAGTACAAGTTTATTTTCGTGCAAAAAGATTTTGAAATACATTTATAGTTTTTTTTGTAATATGCATTTTCCATGAACTTTGTAAAGACCCTTGTATGATATATCTCTCCACTTATTTAGGTATTCTCTAACTTATCTCGGTAATGTTTTATAGTTTCCTATGTCAAGGTTTTGCATATATATATATTTAGATTTTTTCATATTTATTACAAATGGAATGTTAATTGCAAATGGAACCTCTTTAAAAGTTTTATTTTCCTTTTTTTGGTACAAAGATATATAATTTGTGTATTTACCATGAAACTAATACTTATAAATTTTAATAGCTTTTGGTCACTTTAAACTTTCTATATATATAATTTGCCTTCTAGAATAAAAAGAAAAAAGAAACTGGTTGTTTTATTTCTTCCTTTCCAACTCTTAAATATTTATTTCTTATTCTGGCTGCATTGTGCTGGCTATAACCTTTATTACAATATGAATATAAATAGCAAGAGTCCTTGGTTCATTTCAAATCTCAGAGCAAAATCTTTCAACAATGTACCATTAACTATGATGATTGTTGTAGGTTTGGATAGGTATTCTTTAATAGATAAAAGATATTCCTTTCTATTCTTTGTGAACAAAGAGGTTTTTATTTTGTTATTTTTGAGTTTTTGTTTTCGTTCTCCCCTCTCCGACTTTCATTTATTTCTACAACTCCTTGAGAGAAGTAGTCATAAGTGGCCTGTTCCATCTTCATAGCAGAGAAGGGCATAGGATACTTAAAGCCTACCTATTCAAAGAATGAATTACAATATATTCCAGAATGAAAAAGTGATGACTATCTCAATTTTGAAGTTGATTGTTAAATCACATAGGCTTTTAAAATAAAACAAGAGTCCATTCCAGGGGCTGCAAACTGGTGACCAGTAGGGTAAATCTGGCTGCAGATGGTTTTATCTGGCCCACAGTGGTTTTAAGCTTCTGGTTTTCTTAAATTCTTCACCAGAGATACAAAAATTTTACCTTTACATCTGTGATTTCTGCCTTCTCTTTTTAAAAAAATTGACAACAATGGGCCTTAATGCAAAATCAGCTGGAGAAGACCCCCTTTTTATAAGGCATGTGTTCTTAAATTTGCCACTGATACTCACATATCAAATTTCTACTTCTAATTTTGTTGTATAGTTTTGAATCTGGGCAGACTATCTGCCATTTGGTAAAAATGTTGTTTAGTATGTAAATAAACAGAACCACCTAAGTTTTACATGGCTACAGAATGCTGAATAACATAAATTGAATGAAAATAAAAAAGACTAATTAAAGCATGGGTATGTGTGTGGGGGGGAGTTTGAACTTAAAGATTCCAAAGCAAGTGAAACCATAGTAGACAGCTTAGAAAATGTTGTATGTGTACAACATAAGGTGGACTGTGAAGTTAACCTTAAGAAAACATCAGCAATTTGAAAGGGAAACTGACAGACTACAAAGGTTGTTTCCTTTATCTTCCTATCAATATCTTGCTTTGATATTAATTCAAAATGTTTAATGGAATGACTCCTCTGATAGTTAACAAAATTTACATATTAAAACACTTATTTCTGTAGGATACAGTCTATCATTTGAATGTTAAGACCAAAGAATGCCTTACTAAACAATAAACTGCCTTTAAGTATATCATCTGTGATCAATTCAGTAAGACTAAGTTTATTACACTTCAATTTCAGGCATAAAATGACTATCCAGTAAACTACAAAGAGCTCCTTACAAAAGAAGTCCATATAATTACAGATATTGTAGAATTCCAGGCTCTTCTCTGAGAAATGCAAATGAATCAATCTTTGCATACTACAGTAATCCACATCTTTCTCAGGTCAGACTATGCCACATACTGCAGAAATGTTTAATCAGTTTTAGCAGCCCAGGCCACAAAGCCCCACCACAACATCCTGAAGTGTTAGAATATAACTGTCTCACGCCTGTAATCCCAGCACTTTGGGAGGCCGAGGCGGGTGGATCACGAGGTCAAGAGATCGAGACCATCCTGGTCAACATGGTGAAACCCCGTCTCTACTAAAACTA
>NW_016107411.1:976258-977547 GCF_001604975.1 Cebus imitator | reverse complement strand
AAAAAAAAAAAAAAAAAAAAAAAAAAAAAAAAAAAAAAAAAAAAAAAAAAAAAAAAAAAAAAAAAAAAAAAAAAAAAAGAACTGCAGGATCTTCAAGGCTTTCTGGGAACCTCTGCTCAGTTCGCAAATCACATAAAAAGGAAGAGTTGCCTCTTCAAGTTTGCCTGGCTTCCCTTCCAGAATAGCTTCTCTTAGCAGTTTCAGGCTCTTTGGTATTTCTCCATTTTAAAGGCTTCAAACGGATGTGTAGGGCATGAGTCAAATGACATATCCACCACCATTTGAGGTCTGATGTCCAGCGTCAGGTGGGTGGCCTCAGAATCCAGAAGTCGCTTTAGTCTGTGATAGAAATCCAATCCTCGGCAACTGCAGGGAGCAGCACTGAGGAGCCAGAGAAGGCCATGCAGTCCTCCAGACTGGTCACCGTGGGCAGGCCTCACAAGCATGCTGCATACTCGGGCCTGCACTCTGCAACAGTATACTACGGAATTACCCTGTGAAGGCATCTAAGAGCAACAGGCAGCCAGTGTGAAGGGGCCCAAACAGCAGAGATGTCAGCACTTCCGGCATCTGCACCAGCACCCCATTACTACACATCCATCCCCCTCTCCCCACCACCCCCAGATGCCACCCCCCTCTGCTGGAAGTGGTATGGGCGAAGACAAAGGGATAGCATGCCGTCATAGTGGTAGACTGTCACTTGGTCCTCCAAGCTCAGGAGAGACTGGCCGGCATTTATTAACCACGTGGCGAACAGGAACTTTGAAGAGTCACCTGCAGGTCCTAGCGGCAGGCTAGGTCAGCGCGGTGTCTGGAGTGAGGGCCTGGACTTAGGGAACGCATCCACGGCCAAGATGAGGCGGCAGAGACAGAAAAGGCGGAGGCCCAGCAGGCCAGCCAGCACCTCAAAGCGCAGTCCGTGGTGCTCGTACATAGTCCTTGTGCAGCGCATGCCAGCGCAGGCAGCACTAGCTGTTGGCCGAGCGCATCGCAACTCCGTGGCCTTCAGAAGACAGAATCAGTGGCTTAGGCTCTGACTCCTGCTTTCCCAGAAGCCTCCACCGGGCCCTGCTTCCGGGAACCGAGCTCCTCCTCCTGCTGGGCAACTTCAGCTGCAAGGTAAGCGTCTCCTTCGTAGCGGCCGCGGTAGCCTCTTTTGGAAGTTATTCTCTATACATTGGCTTTTGAATGTGAAACCCACCTTTTTTTTCTTAAACCCAGATTGTTCATGGTGTGTTTTTTGTAGATTGCTGTATTTGATTTGCTAAAATTTTGTGTATCATTTTTTT
>NW_016107411.1:952626-975503 GCF_001604975.1 Cebus imitator | reverse complement strand
AAAGACAAAAAAAAAAAAAAATGTATATATCTGGTCCTTTACAGAAGAAGTTATTTTATTCCTAGTTCCTCCTTTCCTATGTTTATTTCAGTAATTTCTTTTATTGTTTTTATTTAAATTTAATTTGCTTTTTAAAAATATCTTGAAATAGTTTCTCAGATAAATTGATTTCCAGTTTTTCTTCTTGACTAGCTTATTTATTAAGTCATACATTTCCCTCTAAATAAGTCCTTGACTGTGATTCATAAGCTTCGATATATTTTTCATTACCATTTAGTTCAAAATATTTTCTAATTTCCATTTCAATGTTTTTATTTGAATCTTGTGTTATTTATTGGATGTCTTAACTTCCAAATATATTTTCTAGTTGTTTTTTGTTGTTAATTTCTAGATGAATTTTACAATACTCTGGGAATATAGCATGTATGATTTTTTTTTCTTTGACATTTTTGAGACCTGCCCTATTCTCCAGCGTATGGTCAATTTTGATAAATATTCTGTGTCCACTTGAAATAAATGTGCATTCTGAAATTATGTGCAGTGTTCCAAATATGTCAGGCCACATTTTGTAATCCTGTTGCACTAATCTGTACCCTTACCGATTTATTGTTTGCTTGTTCTAGCTATTATTGAGAGAGTTAAGTTATACTCTTATTATAATAGTAATTTTTTTTTTTTTTTTGAGACAGAGTCTTGCTCTGTCACCAGGCTGGATTCTGTCATTTTGGCTTTATATATTTTTCATACAAATATGGGTTAAGTACATAAAACTTCAGATTTGCATATGATCCTGGTAGATTGACCATTTTATCTTGTGAAACATCCTTATTTATCTCTGGTAATTAATCCTGCCTCAATGTTTACTTTTCTGATATTTAATAAACTGTAGCAGCTAATTCTTTGTTCAGCATTTCAATGTCCTGTCTCTTCTTTTTTTATCTGACCAGTGTATTCACACATCACACAATTCTTTAGTTTCAATATTTAAATGCTCTTATAATTAGTGCCTGTTTCCTATCAGCAGTATGTGGCTGATTGTTATTGTTAAATGTAATCTACCAATCCCTATATTTCAATTTGAATAGTATAGATGTACTGTATTTACTGATACATTTCAATAAAGGCTATTTTTCCCACTTGTTATCTTTCTTTTTCTAATCTTTATTGGCTCTTTTGAATTAATTATTTCTTATAATTCAAATGTTCTTTCAATATTTATATTTTTAGTAGTTAAATTACTGGCATTTTAGAAAATAAAACAATGCATTTACCTCTCACCAGACAATGTAAGGACCTTAAATCTACTTCCCTTCCCATTAGCTTATGTGATATTGTTGTCATGTGTGTTGATTCTATATAAATTTTAAATCCTAAAATATATGATTGAGTTATAGAATCAGTATTCTTTTACATTTACCCATGTTGTCACTATTTCTCTTATCTGTTACTCCTTTTGGCACCTCCTTGCTTCATTGAGAAGTCATCTTTCTTCAACCTAAGGAATATGTCAGTATTGGCCGGGCACAGTGGCTCACGCCTATAATCCCAGCATTTTGGGAGGCCGAGGTGGGCGAATCACCTGAGGTCAGGAATTCAAGACCAGCCTGGCCAACATGGCGAAACCCCGTCTCTAGTAAAAGTACAAAAATTAGCCGGGCGTGGTGGTGGGTGCCTGTAATCCCAGCTACTCAGGAGGCTGAGACAGGAGAATCACTTGAACCCAGGATGTGGAGGTTGCAGTGAGCCGAGATCATGCTATTGCACTCCAGCCTGGGCGACAAGAGTAAGACAGTGTCTCAAAAAAAAAAAAAAATACGTCAGTATTTCCTTTAGTGTGAATCGTCTGTGGTGATTTTTTCCCACAGTTTTGTTTGACTGAAAATGTCTTTATCTTCTTTTTTTTTTTTTATAATGAGACTTCATCTTCCTGCCTTTGTAATTTCCTCCTGGTTTTTATTTTCAAATTTTTAAGTGCGATGTTTTCTAGGTATGATTTCCTTCTACATGTCTTTCTTGTGGCTAATGGACCTTTGCTAGTATCCTTCTTCAGTTGTTTCTTTTGTTCTATTTTTACCCCCTGGAACTCCCATTATAGGTCTGTCAGACTTTTCACCATGTCCCATCTAATTCTTAAGTTTTTTTTTCCTTGTATTTTCCATCTTTTTGTCCCTTTGTGTCAGTCAACACATTTTATTTTGGCCTGTATTCCAGTTTACTAATCATCTTTTTAATTGTGACTTTTTCTTTTTTTTTAGAGACAGGGTCTCACTCTATCACCCGGGCTGGAGTGCAGTGGTGTGATCATAGCTCATTAATCCTGAACTATTGGGCCCAGGTGTTCCTCATGCCTCAGCCTCTCAAGTAGCTGGGACGAGAGGCATGCACCATAACACCTGTCTTGAACTATACCTATTGGCTTTTTAAATCTATCCATTTGGAATCATGCTATGAAGATTTTTTTTTAAAACAGCTTCATTGAGACATTAATTCACACACCATACAATTCACCCATTTAAAGTGTATAATTCAATGGCTTTTAGTATATTTATGTGGTTGTGTATCAATTACCACATTTTTTTTGTACGTTTAGAACATTTTTATTACCTGGTAAAGAAACCCTGTACCCCTTAGCCATGACTACTTAACCTCCCATCATGCCCACCTCTGGGCAGCCACTAGTCTGCTTTCTGTCTCTATAGATTTGCTTGTTTTTGACATTATGTGTAAATGAAATCATGCAGTATGTGGTCTTTTGTGGCTTGTTTCTTTCACTTAGGTTAGTTTTCAAGGTGGGTCCATGTTCCATGTATCAGTACTTCATTTGTTTTTATTTCTGAATAACAAGGTATACATATATTTTTTCATTCATCTGTTGATGGACATTTATGTTGTTTCCATGTATTGAGTTTTAAATTTCACTGATAGTTTTCAGTTTTGGAATGTTAATTTGATTCCTTTTTATATTTTCTAGTTCTAAGTCTTGTTAGAACTTCTTGTTAATTTGTTGAACATATCAATCTATGTCTTATATCTATAGTATCTGGACTTTTTTTGTTCTGCTCTGTTTCTATTTCTTTTTCTCATTTTTTTCTCTTTAGTCTTAACTTTTTTGTATACCTGTTTATTTTTTATTGAACTTTTCAGATATTTTTCATGAAAAATGGTAGAGATAATTTGTGTCTCTGGATTATGCTATCCCCTCCAGAGAGGATTTACTTTTTTCTGGCAGGCATTTAGGCAAGGAATCTGACCACCTGAATCCAATTAAGCTTGCCTTAAGTGTGAGGTGTGGTCTGTTGCTGGTTCACCCATATATTTCAGGCCTCCAATCCTGAAAGCCCAGGTGTATGCCAGGGTCCCTCCTCCTTAGTGATTTCCAAGTTTTGATCCTTAAACCTGGAGCTGTTAAAAGCCCTTCTCTGTTTCTCTTAGCTGCCACTTGCACTTTGAGCATCAGTAACAGCCATAAGTATCAAAGTAGCCATGAATTGTGGGTTTAAATTTTTTTGGTTTTCTCCTCTTCCACATCTTTGCCTCACAAGTCTTGCTTTCTTGGTAGATCGCATGTCTTTAAAAATATTTTAAAAATATATATTATCCTGCTTCTGCGGTTATTCTGTCGGAAGGCTTCTTTGAAACAATCTAGTTGGCCAATGCTGGAAACAGAAATCTACCCATAAATTTGTTAAGAATCACCTTTTTCAAGGATATAGTAAAGCGAGCATTCTTACATATGGCTGATTCGAGTATAATCTAGTTCACCTCTCTAAAAAGCAGTGTTTCAGTTAGCCCATGTTCTTAAACACATTATACTCTGATTCAGCCATTCTAATTCTGTGAAAAAATCAGAAATAAATTATTAGAGAGGCAGAAAATATATACATGGATATTCATTTAAAACTCTTAATAGAGAAAATTGGTTGTAAACTATTCAAGGATAAGGATGATAATTATCATACATCTATGAGATAGAATAGTATGTGGTGATTCAAAATCATGTATTGAAAAGTGTTGATATAGAAGACTAAGGTATAAAGAGGAAAATGATCTATACATATAGCATGATTCCAATTTTTTTTTAAAGTTATATGTTCAGGGAAAGTGCTAAAAAGAAACAAACCAATTTTTAATAAACTTAATGTTAGATGGTGAGATTAAGCGTTTTAAACATTTTCCTCTTTATACATTTTTGTATTTCAAAGGTTTTTAATATTGAGTATGTACTACTTTTACAATGAAGAAAAAGTCACAAAAAAGTAAAGCTAAACTTACTTTTAACCTGGCGGATTATATTCCATTCCTTTAATATAGTCTTTAGCAAGCTAGAAATTCTTTACATTTTTAAAGTCTTAGAAATTAAGGCAAAGACGCTTGCAGAAAACAACATAGGATGTTGCTGGAGAGACAACAGTGAGCATCTTCATCATGATCCAGGGAGCGGTCGGCTGCATGACTCTAGTTGTCATTTCAATACTTGACAGAGGTTTCAGCCTTTGCAGACTCAGTGGTCTTCAGACTCTTATTGATTGAAAAAATACTTCTCTACACAAGTACAATAGGTTTTGAAGTCTTTCACTGTGAAAGGCATATATCCAACCAGATTTTATTAGCTACAGTTTTTAGTTTAAAAACCTCTGGGTGGTATGAGAGACATTCTCTTCTTGAAATTCCAAATGGATTTTCTAGCTAGGCATGGTTGCTCACACCTGTAATCCCAGCACTTTGGGAGGCCAAGGCAGACGGATCACTTGAGGCCGAGAGTTCAAGACCAGCCTGGCTAACATGGTAAAACCCCATCTCTACCAAAAAATTAGCCAGGCGTGGTGGCACATACCTGTAGTTCCAGCTACTCGGGAGACAGGCACAAGAATTGCTCAGACCTGGGAGGTGGAAGTTGCAGTGAGCCAAGATTGCGCTGCTGCACTCCAGCCTCGGTGATAAAGTGAGACCTTGTCTCAAAAAAGAAAAAGAAATTTCAATTTTCATAAGAACCAATTTTTTCCCACTGTTCTTTATAGTACAGGTCATTTATGGAGGGATCTTACCTCTGAGGAGGGAGGGTTAGGAGGGGCAGTCTGGTTATTTGATTACATAGCAGCTTTATATGGGATGTTTTGTTTCACATTCTTGAATTAGTCATTAATTTCTCATATCTGACCTCTGTTTTCTTTGAAATATTGGTGAACCAATCTTCTTCCCACCCTACCCCAACACTTTACTTTCTTCCCCAGCATGGCTTCAGATGATTGGCAACCTTATGATGTTTGTTGCTTCAGATATGGATGGTTTAGGAACTATCCAAAGTTTCTCATTGCTCATCTGTAATAATACTTTTCATGATATTAACAGGATCCTAAATTCTGGTCTGATTCAGTAAGATGATCTATTTTCATATTTAAACTGGCCTGAAAAAAGTAAGGTCTCTTGATACAGGTAGGGGTCCACTACCCTGAAATGTTGCTAAAAAGCACGTTTCAGTTTTATTCAAAAGCTTTTTTTAATGTGTATTCCCCCAAAGCACCTTAGCTGAAAATCAAATTTTATTTTAGAGCTTTAAACAGACCAATGTCTCTTTCTTGCTTCCTGTACACCAAGAAAATTGTGTATTTCAATTTAACCTCAATCTGCCTGTGTTTAAAATATAAAGCTAAGGTTAAGGGCTTTCACTGCTAGCAACCCTACCTGGACATCTCTATTTCTAGATAAAACCTTTTACCGAGAACATTTTATTGGCCCTGCAGCTCAACCCTGCCATATGTGCCGCCTATCCTATTAATCCTTAGCTACAGAAATATCAGAATCGTTTATGAGCTGAAGTTTTTTTTTTTAACTTTTTAATTTTCTGAGCCTTTGTGGTATTATGTGGGTCAGTTTGGTTGCTGGGGCTCCATCTCTTACCCCTGCCCCTCAATCCAGTGTCTCTGGGTTGGGGCAAAGAGTCTCAGAAATCATGGGCACCACGAGGCCTTAGGACCGATCACCTGCTGTAACTGACAGTCTCATGCTGGCCCGTTGGCTGATTTGGGATGCAAGATGCCCCATCACTTTCCTTCTGTGTTGTTCCTCAAGTCCTGGAATCCCACACCAGCTCACCTTGTTTTGCCACTCTTTGCTCTTCTATGGGGCCTATTGCACCATTTCCAGATTTTATAGTGTGCTTAGTGGGAAGAGCTGGGAGAAATGGCTCTGCACCATTTTGTATAGACTAGCTGTTTTTAGCTATATAAAAGGTTTCTTCTATTCAGACTTCTCTTCTTGTTCATAAAATGACACTCTACCTTCAGAGACATGTGATTTTAATGCCAGGACTCCAAGGCTTGTTCTCTGCTCATATACAAAAGCAATTATTGGGTTGCAGTGTTGCAGAACCCATGAAATAGTGTCTGGACCAGTTCTACCGCTGAGACTCAGGATCACTTAGGACTTAGTTCCAGACTTCATACTCATATTTCAATGTCATACTCAAATGAGCTTGGCAGAAATGCATAAGTGGGTTAGAATTAGGGCCTGAGGAACCACTGTCATGCTTCTTTCTATCCTTTAACAGTTAACAGGGAAACAGACTGACTGCTGAGCCAGGGATCTTTGTTTCTTGGAAGATTTTGCCTCACCTGGGTTCTTGCCTCCTAACAGAAGCTTGGCTGTGTCCACGTTTTTATTCATCAAAGCAGGAGTCTCAAGTGAAACGTAGACATCACCACTGGGCTTTAGGAATGTTTGGTGGCTCCTGGAGAACTCGTAGAATAGACTAGAAACGTGGGTGTCTCCTGGGAAACAACTTCAGCCACATCCACTGCTGGAGTTGAGACAGAGGCATGTTCTGTTCTTGACTCTTCTCTTTCCTTTACCTTCCATATCTAAGATATCCACAAATCTGTTACCACCATCTTCTAATGTATCCAGAATCCAATAGCTTCTCATTATCTCCCTTACTACCTTTCTGGCAAGCCACCATCCACTCTCCATGGACAACTGCACTACCCCACTGGCTCATCTTTCCTTCCCTGTATCTCCCCTACCCCAGAAATGCAAGCGGACCATGAAACTCATCTGTTTAATTCATCCAATGTTTTCCAACTCATTCAGGGTCAAATGCAAAGTTCTTCAGTGGCCTGTAGTACCCGGCATGATCTAGCCCTGATACTTCACTGGTTTCATTTGCTGCTTCTCTCCTCCTTGCTCATTTCTCTCCAGCAATATCAGTCCTTAAACATGCCAGGCACACCCCCACCTCAGCACCCTTATCTTTGGATCCTTTGATGGCAGTGTTCTTCCCCTGGACATCTGCGTGGCTCACTCTTCACCTGCTCAAATGGCACCCCTGTCAGGTTTCGCAGATCACTCTGTAAAATTTGTTCTCCACTCTTGGGTTGCTCTTAATCCCCTTTTCCTGATCTATTTTCCTTCGTGACACTTGGCATCACCCGACATAGATATGTATCTGTTTGCCTCTTTGCCCCTTATGGAAATGAGTGATAGGACTTTGATGCATTCCTTCTGTATCTCCAGAACCTAGAACAGAGCTTGGCATGTAATGGGCTTCCACTGTTTAATGAATATATGAAGCAGTAAATGAATTGAGATAACCTCATACATCTCTTCAAGGTGGAATTGGAACTCATCAGAAAGAAATAAGGCCTACGAGAGTTTTAACCAGTAGCTGAGAAAGGTAATTCTGAAGACAGAATAGTGACTATCTTTAGGTCCAGTGCCCACTGGACACATGTCTGGTCTTTGGAAAACAGTGAGGTTATAAATAAGATCAGAAAGATTCAGCTGGGCACAGTGGCTCATGCCTGTCATCCAAGCACTTTGGGAGGCCAAGGCGGGTGGATCATGAGGTCAAGAGATTGAGACCATCCTGGCCAACATAGTGAAACCCCATCTCTACTAAAATACAAAAATTAGCTGGGTATGGTGGTATGTGCCTGTAGTCCTGCTACTCAGGAGGCTGAGGCAGAAGAATTGCTTAAACCCAGGAGGCGGAGGTTGCAGTAAGCCGAGATTGTGCCACTGTACTCCACCCTGGCGACAGACCAAGACTCTGTCTCAAAAAAAAAAAAAAAAAAAAAATCAGATTCATTTACCTGAACTATAAAATATGGGTGGGAAACAAGACTGCTCTGGGAGTGTTGTTCTTCCTGTTTCACAGGCATTAGTTTTCTATCCTGTGTAACGCAATACCAGACAACACCATTATGTCACAGTTCTGTAGGTCAGAAGCCCAGGCAGGCATGGCTGTGTTCTCTCACACAACTGATATCAAGGTCTTGGTTGAGCTGGACTCTCATCTGGAGGTTCTGGGGGAAAATCTGCTACCAAGCTCATTCAGGTTGTGGCAGAATTAAGTTCCTTGCAGTTGCAGGGCTGAGGTTCCCATGTTTTTTCTGGCTGTCATCTGGGAGCCACTTTCAGCTTCTAGAAGCACCTGCATTTCTTCCCACATTGTCTGTCCATCTTCAAGCGAGCAACAGCACCTCAAATCCTTCTTGTGCTTTGAATCTCTCTGACTTCTCTCTCTACCATGAGCTGGAGAAAACTCTGCTTTTAAAGAGTTTTCTTAGGTTTATGTTGGACTCACCTGGATAATCTTTGTTTTGTCAAATAAGGTAGCATAATCATAGAAGTGAGAGCTCATGATATTTAGATTCCACTTACACTCAGAAGGACCCACACTGTGAGTCATTCTTAGAATTCTACTGCACATAACAATGCAGCTTGGCACTAAGAGGGTTCCTGGGATCAGAGTGATACTTGATGGAGGAGCAGTGGTCCCTACTGTACTTGGGGACTGTTTTGCCTTGGGGTGTATTGAAGGGAAATGGGCTACTTCTAGGAGTAGCAGCAAGATTCTTTTAGCCTGGTAGGTAGAGGCACTTGCAAGAATAGACCTGTTTATGGACCTATGACAATGACTTTATAGATACCTATAGAAAGACTTGCAAAAATTTCCAACTAATCAAATATGAGTCACTACTGTTGGAGTGACCATGTTTGTGTGCATACAGTAGTGAGGACTGGAAAAATGTTCCTCAGGTCACAGAAGATGTCAGTGACTTAATCTGATGAAGTCCTGAAGATCTGTTGTATGACCCTTCTATGTCCATGTCCTTTCAATTTTGAGATTATAAACCTGGTAAATAGCTAAGCTAGCATTCAGCCACAGTTTGTCAAGCTCAAAAGCCCATGAATTCTTCTCACCCAGTCTGCCAGGGATGGGAAACGGGTGGCATGCTTACTGTGATGCAGTGCTCCCGTGCACTATCACTGACCACACACCACCTTCCTGCTGAGACCTGAGCAGCCTGGGAATCATCATGACTCTGCTCTCAACTACCACTGGCAATTAAACAGAGTTGAAGTTCAGGGCAGAAGTCAACTCCCATCCCTGGAGACCACACTATACCTCAAATTCCAGCAATGCTAGAAACAGAAAGATTCCTGCCAATTTCTTACTTAGCTGCAAAATCATATATTGTAAATGTGAGAGGAATACCTTGACTCCCTCTATTGTGCACCTTTATTGAATCTGACTAGGGCAAGGAAAGTTAACTGAAATCTTTTATACATTTTTAGGACTATTACTCAGACTTTAATTCTGGGATTTTCCTTTCCTAGCTTTTTTTTTTTTCCTCTAAGTATTTCACCGATTAAAATGAATGGGAAAGGAATTAAATGAATAAATGGCAGGAATGTCGACCCAAAGAGGATATACTAAAGCCATTTGTGCTATTTAACCTTCTTAGAGGGAACTGATGATGTTAACATTAAGAGGCTGTGCTCTGTTCCCACAGAGAAGCAGGGCAGCCTTAGGCAAGCTGTTAGGGAGCTCAAGTTAATGGAAGTTACTGGAAGCTCTGTAATGCATTGCTAAGAGAGGCAGGGGGGGTCTCTTGGATGGTGCAGCAACTGTATTTGGATCTGGGAAGGTGGTGAAGGGGGCTGCTGGAGTGTCGTGGTCCTATATTTTGAAGTGCAGAGGTTGCCCTTTTTGTATTGACATTTCTAGGATGCATTCACATGGTGCAGCCATCTCAAACTAAAGATCAGGTATTTCTTTCTAGATATTTCTTGTTCAGACAACAGAGACAAAAAGGAAAACCATACCTGAGTCTCAAAGACAGTAAATGGAGGTTAATCTTTGTTTGTTTTTTTCAATCTTACCTATTTTTTTCCCCCATTTATTTATTTTACTGCATTTTAGGTTTTGGGGTACATGTGAAGAACATGCAAGATTGTTGCATAGGTACACACGTGGCAGTGTGATTTTCTGCCTTCCTCCCCATCACTTACATCTGGCATCTCTCCCCTTGCTATCTCTTACCAACTCCCCACCCTGGAGGTTACTCTTAAGTTGGCCTTAGGAGCCAGTGATCTAACCCCCACCTACTCCGGCGTCACTTCCCAGGATCTGGGCGGAGGCCACACTGGCCTCAAGGTTTTCCGTGTGGCTGTTTTCCCTTTGGTCTGTTCTCGCCTACCTCTTTGTTAGAGTAACTCCTATTTAGTGGTGGATGGTAGACACAGCTGATAGCAATAAGGTAAGCATACCCTGAGAATGACTCTTAGGGCAGACACATCTGAATGTAGGTTTCCAAGCTCAGGAATCTGGGAGTGGCCAAGCTGGAGATTCATTCCTTATCTATGAGGAACATCTGAGCCCCTAGCTTGTCCCCCTGGAACCTGGGTCATACAGGGGATCCAGGTCCTTTGTGTTTGGTTAAATGAAGATTGCCAGGTGGAGGTTGTTGGGGGAGGGTGCTAAGCGAAGGTGCTGTATATAAACTGCATGCTTATTGCAAGCCTCGGTGGTTCTCTTGTCTAGCCTCCTGACGCTGCACCATCTGTTCGTGTAAGTTTCCCACTGATAAAACCCTGTGTCGTGTTTGCTGGTTCTGGGACTCGTTTTTGTCTTCTTGAACTTGGTGCTGTCCCTATTGAAGTGAATAGGGATCCAACATGACAAGTTTTCTTGCCTTAATTTAGCTGCATGCCTTGTGGGGCTCCTTTCTGTCTTGCAAACCTTACCAGATGCCTCAGTTACACCGTCGCCTATAGCCGTGTACTCTGCCTCAGTCACACTTGTGGTTGCTACTCAGTAAGGCTTACTGAATAATTAATTATTGTGTGCTCTAGTTCTGTTTTTAAAATGAGATTGTAAATTCCTTGAGGCCAGGAATTAAGTCTCTTTCCTTCACTGCTATATCTGCAAAACCTCGCTCAGTATTTAATACTCAGGCAAGGGCTTGGCAAATGTGTGTTGAATGAATTACTGTGAGAAACAAAAAACTAGGAGCCTGGAGCACTGGCTATGACACAAGCATGCAGCTGGTGGGTTTTGTTCTCGGTACACCTTCTCCCTCTTGCAACGTCTCTCCTCCTGCATACATCCACACATGCCAGGCTCATTTCATAGGGCTTAGCTCCCAGTTGACTGTTAGGTATTTCCTTAGCTAAGGAACTGAGTTGACAATGATCAAGGCTGTTTTGAGCTATTTTTGGAGAATCTTAAACAACAGAGATGTTTCTAAGTTTCAGCTGCTTGGAAGATGTTAAATTGGTAACCAAGGTAGTGATCTAGGAAATGCCATGTGCTATAAGGAGATTCTCCCCCATACTATTAAAGGAATCTCTAAAATGAGGCCACATAGCAGATGGGGGTAGGTGGGAGGGAAACTTTGGTGACGGTGATGATGCAGGTGGAGTGAATTAGATCAGCTGTTTTCGTTTTTAGCAGAAAATTGTGATGGTTGAAACTGACAAGACCTCTGGCATCTTTATTAAGCCTCCAGCAGCTACACACCTCAATAATATGAAGAGGGGCCCTGCTTGGTGGTTGATTAGTAGGTGGTTGGGTGGATGGTTAGTTGGTTGGTTATTTTCTTCCGGTCAAGCTTGACTTTCTAAATGTATAATAAAGCCATAAGACTCATGCCTTTGCCCAAAATGACTCTTTCTGGTCAGAATTCACTATGTATACCTTGATGCATGCAGAGTGGTTGGCAAACATTTTATTTCATTTTGTGCTCCCTCAACAGACAGTAGGCTTTTTAGGACTAGAAGCCCATTTCCCAGATCTGTGTCCGGAGCCTCAATCCCAGTGCATCACAAGAGTCAATCCTTGAGACCGATGTGTTGATTTAAACCCAATGGAATGTTTTAGAGGACCCGCCTGGTCTGGCCTCCCTCACTACCAAGCATGGGCTGGCCGTGGAGTAACAAGTCTGAAGCATCTGGGGGGCGTGCGCATGCACGCTCTTTCTCCTTTTTGCCTTCTGAGTTTTTCTCCCCTCTCTCCTACCTTTCTTTCTCTTCTTCCTCCTTTCCTTCTTGTCTCTATCTTAGTTTCAGTTTCTCTCTGAGTGAATCTTTCATCTTTCTTTCTTTGTTTCCTCCTCTCTTTCTCTCTTCTCTGTGACATGAAAGGGTTTATAGGTTAACTGCACAAGGACCCCTTGGCAAGAGGAGAAATGAGGGCAGAAATCCAGCCCACACTATACTGGCTGAGGCATAAGTGCTGGCACGGGGCTTTGTCTGCCCAGAGAAGGCATCTTTTTCTAATGTACACAAAGGTGTTTTGGGGGCTAACAGTAGCCCTTTCCTTCCCTAGAATGTTCCCAGGGGAAGCAGTCGTTTTCTATTTTCCTTTTTATTTGGGCTTCCTTGTATCCCAATAAACCCTCCATTACCCTCCTTCTCCCACCTGCTGACCAAACCTGGGCAGGTTGGTATTGCATTTGTATTAGAAACATATCATTTAAAAAGTGTTTTGCAGTATTTAGGATTTGTGTCTTTTTTTTTTCTGCTGATCTTTTATTTTTGTTGGACTCTTTTGAGTAGATGAGCTAAACTTTTAATCATTTTCCTTAGATGTTTCCCTCTAATTTTCTCTTCCCAATTGTCTATATAACTAAACCCTCCTAAGCTCTTGTTGATCCACTGGCAATGAAGGTATGTTTATCTAACAGTGGTGTTTGTTCCATAATCTCTGACTGAAAATATTGAGGATGGGAAACCTTTGCATCTGCAAGCTGCCTGACAATCAGAATTGCAAACAGGGAAGTTTGAGCTTTGGGAATACTTTTGAGATTGAGGTCCATTTCTCATTACCTTTTGTATCTATTGTTCCTGGCACATTGTTTAGTACATAACAGGCATTCATAAAGACTGCTGAATGCCTGGATGAAGAAGTGAGTGAATAAATCCTCCTTTAGCCACATGCTGTTTAGGAGACTCACACTAGTGTTAGGAGTAGCCAGTATAAATCCAGGTCAGGGCAGGCACTGACCCTTGCATTCCGCTGGCCTCAGCTGCAGTGAGATGATATTTGTATTAGGCTCTTGTGAGAGTCAAGAAACAGGAGCATGCTAAGGTTAACTCACTTAAAAAACATAAAATACATGGAAGCCAGGGAGACTGGAAACCAGCTCAGTATTTATAGACAAGGTCTCCAGCAAGGCCATGCAGATCAAGAGAGCAGGCATTCATTGTTCCCTGAACTGCTGCTCCACTATTGTGACGACAGTGATTTTGGTCTGCCTCTGCTGTTGCCATCGACTGCTTCTTGCTCTCCTCCAACCTCACACTTCCGCCTGGTATCTGGTCTTGGAGTTTCTCCCAGTGTCTGTAGATTATCCTTTCTGGTGGCTGTCACTATAGGTCCCATTGTCCAGCTCTTCTGACTGGGTGGTCCAGCCATGTCCAAAAATGGTCGTGCTGTAGAATGCAGAACCCTTGTGCCAGGCTGCATCAGGGACAGCATCCTGGATGTGGCAAACCCTTCAGACAGGGACTGTTAGTGCAGGCATTTGAGGCTTCCCAGAAGTACATGGGCTCAGCGCTTTGTAAAGATTGCTGCTGTATCTTGAGTGTCAAACCAGAATGCATTTTCAGTTTTCAGTCATACCTCATTCACTTAGAGCTGGCAGTCTCAGGAATACTTTTATAATACAGGCAAATGCAACTCCATTATGGTGCCAAACCATGTAGTCAGTAAAAAGACAACCCCAGGTTGACAATAGAGGGTGTACTATCGAAGCTCTCAACCAGTGGCACTTGCAGGTCAGAGAGCTCTAGCTCTCCTTGATTTAGGGAAACTTTTCCTCAGCTGTGATCTCTCCTTCTGTTCTTCATTCACAATGCCTGACAAAAGATGCTAGAGGTGTCTCAAAAGTGCCAGAGGTGGTTTTACAAAGTTTCAGTCTCTTTCAAGAAAATGGTTGAGGAAACAGAATGAAGCTATTAGGGTTTGGCAGAAATTCTTTGACAATATGAAAGAAAGACCTCATAAAACTCTCTGCAGCCTGGGATGACTGCCTGATGATCATACAGAATTGGAAGGAATGATGTTGGAGCTTGTCAAACTTGAGGGGATTTGATGAGGACAGTCACTGTCTCTTTAATGATGATGCTGTAATGACTGTGTGCATCGCTTATCTCATTTTGGGGAATGCATTCTCCCTACCCTCAAGCTATTTTCCAAGAAATGAACACAGGACAATTCCCAGGAGAAAAGCCCTGATCTTTCTTCTGTCTTCACACAACTGGGGCTCACTGACATTTTCTTTGCCAATGTGAAGAACACAACGGGGCTGAATCTGTTCTCTTGTTCCATGGTGAGTGTCGCCATGAGTCCAGATACTGTTTCCCTTCTGGGGACTTGGCAGCTAGCCTGAACTTCCTGCCTAGTATTAGCAAGGACTGGAGAATGGAGAGGAGGCTGCCCAGGTCATTGTCCTTGTCCCCCTTGATCTCTCCCTTTAAGCAGCAGACTCAGTCACTGGAGCCATCAATCTAGCACATTTCGTAAACAGTAAATTCATTTTAAAAACCTGCTGCTGAGCAGCCATCTGTCTCCATTTTTGTCAATCTGCTGTCACAACAATGCTAGTGTACTGTGAGGTTGTCTTTCAGTAAAGACTCCTTGATCTGAAGGCGAGCACACTAAACGCAGAGACAAGAACTGTGTGCCAACTGACAGCATTTCTGACCATTAGCCTTTCATCACTGGAACCTGGAATTTAAAACTTATTTTTGACCTAAAATGATGATATTGATGGTTTCTATATTTTGCTGTGCTTGATTTACATACTTTAAGATTACAGAGTGTTCTAATAGCCTAACTTATTACTGAATAGGTAGGAAGAAGACCAACAAGTCATATTACCATTTAAGTGTTCCCAATAGATAAACTGAGGTACAGAGTAGTTAAGTGCCCAAGGTCACATAGCAAGGAGGAGAACTGGGAATATATTTGGAGCTGTGGTCTCCCTCATGAACAACGGAGTCATCTCCCTGTATCTGCTTTTTTTTTTTTTTTTTTTAAATATCATGTAAGCATTTCACAGAATCTCTACACATGGACATTTTGCTCTCCAGAGGCCAGTCTGAGCATAGTAAAGAGAATTGGAACCAGCTCTGAGCTGAGTTGTAAGAAGAAGCTGACACCTGGGTCCCAAGCCAGTTTTTAATACATAACATCCTACAATGTATTCTCCTTGCAGCACACAGGACCTCGCTCCACTAATTATTTTTATTAGGAGGAAAACATATTAAACAAAACCAAAAAACCTCAATAACATTAAAATCGCTGAAAGCGAGCCAGGGATGCAGACAGCACCAGCCGGACTGTAGGCAGTGGAAATACTGTCTTGCAAAGGAAGCGTGTTAACTTACACTCAGGCCCCACAGGCTTGTCTCCAGACGAAATGATCTGCAGGAGCTTGGAGTGTATTTTCCTGTGCTTACCACCCCTAAGGACCCTTACAAGCCATTTTGGATGATAGAAGAAGAGTCTAGGTGGGAAGCTGGTTCCGAGCCCATCAGGATTCCATTATGCCCATGACGTTGGCATGCCCTATCTGTTAACATGTTAACATTTAGAACTACCTAAAGTAAGTCAGATCTAATCTCCAAGCATAGATTTCAAGGCAGCAAGCCACTCTGTTGTTCATTCCTGCAGCATCCTGGGTTGTCACTCCCTGCCTTGCTCCCCTCTGCCTTCCTTTGAGGAAAGTGCTTGGCTTTGACATGTTCCCTCTAGTGTCTGTGATAATCCTCTTTGTGGCTCTTCTACTGCTTTGTTCTTGTTTTTGACGCATTGAGCAAAGCACCTGGAATTGAAAGGGTCAGCTTCCCTTTGAGCAATCCGTGGATGCCAAGAATATTACTTCTGCCTATTCTTATTCCTTGGGGTGATGGTTAATTCTACGTGTCAACTTGGCTAGGCTGTGGTGCCCCATTGTTTGCTCAAACACTTGTCTAGATGTTGCTGTGAAGGTAATTTTTAGATGTGATTAGCATTTCACACAGTATACTTTGAATAAAGTAGATTACCCTAAGTAATGTGGATGGGCCTCATCCAATCTGTTGAAGGTCTTAAGAACAAAGACCAGTTTCCTAAAGAAGCAGCAAATGTTTGCTTCAAGATGGCAACATAGAAATTCTGCTAGAGATTCCGGCCTGCTGGCCTGCCCTGAAGATTTTGGACTCAAGGCTATAGCATTGACTCTTATCTGTATTTATAGTCTGCCTACCTGCCCTACAGATTTTGGACTTGCCAGACTTCATATTTGCGTAAACTATACCTTAAATATCTGTCTGTCTACCTATCTATCCATCTACCCACCTACTCACTCAAACTTTTTGTTCTGTTTCTCTGGAGAGAAACACTAATATACTAAGCAACAAATACACTTGGTTAATTTCAACATTTCCTTCTCTACAAAGGACTAGAAGGTAATTAGAACATTCTGAAGCTGCCCTAGCCCTGCCTTCTATTAGCTTTGCCTCTTGTATGATCTTGGGGAAGTTGCAAACATTGCTGCCTCTGTTTACTCAACTGTTACATAGGAATAGATTATTTGCTGCTAGGTTGTTATTAGGATTAAATGAGGATGTGCCACAGAGTAAATGCTATATGTTTTTAAAATTAAAACGTGTATATTAAAACATATCCAGCACTTTGGGAGGCCGAGACGGGTGGATCATCTGAGGTCAGGAGTTTGAGACTTGTCTGGGCAACATGGTGAAACCCCATCTCTACTAAAAATACAAAAATTAGCCAGGCATGGTGGCACGCGTCTATAATCCCAGCTACTCAGGAGGCTGAGGCAGGAGAATCATTTGAACCTGGGAGGTGAAGGTTGCAGTGAGCCGAGATCATGCCACTGCACTCCAGCCTGGGCAGCAGAATGAGACTCCATCTCCCCTACCCCCCCCCCCAAAAAAAAGTTAAAATTATTTGACACAATATAAAATCTATTGATTTGATGTTGTAGGCATAAAAAGTGTCCATGTGTGTTCTAGTATGTGAGGAGTGCCGGAGAAAATGTGGAATGCACTTCATGTTGTTCCTGAATCATCGCTTCTAGTTTCCTGGAGGAGTGTGGTTGATGTGTTGGTGAAGGAAAATGCAGGGGCATTGGAGGTGGATCAATCCACCCTTAAATCCTTGTTCTCCCATCTTACCACTTCATGATTTAAAGCAAAGGATACTACCTTTTTGAGACTCGGGACTTTTTAAGACCCTTAGTTCGACCCTAGCTCCATAGAGGTGGAAGTCTTGAGAATGTGCTTAGGTGGATCCACAGAGAATTCCCCCTGAAAAGGAAAGGAACCGGAGGACACATGCTTGGCGCATGACCTTGATTAGTCACCACTAGGACACAAGACTTCAATGTGTCTATTCCCCAATTTTGCCACTGAATTTGTCCCAAATTGTTCAAGAGTGATGGCTGTAAAAGCTTGGAGAACATTCTCCCCATTGGAAGCCTAATGAAGAGCTATAAAACCTGGTGAGTAGAGCAGCAAAAGGTGTTGGCAGTCGAGGACAAGTGGAAAAGAGAAAAGAACAGCTGTTAAATGATGAGGGTTTTTAGTGTGAACAGCTGTTGAGATGTCTTATCCAGATACAAGGGCAGGGGCTTGGAGGGAAGCTTGGCACTCCATGGTCATTACCTGGTGGTGGTGGGATCAGTTTTTACCCCAAAAAAAGTTTTTTTTTTTTTTTTTTTTTTTCTCTTTCTCATATTCTGGAGCAATTGTTCTTAGCCAGTGGAGATTTTGTCCCCCAGGGGAACTTTGGAAACATCTGGAGTCTTTGATTGTCATGAAGGGGACCAGGGTTGCTATAGTCACCTAGTGGGCATCTAGAGCTGCTAAACATCCCACAATGCACAGGACAGCCTCACAAGAAAATACTTGGCTCAAAATGTCAGTAGTGCCAAGGTTGAGAAATCCTGCTATGGAGGCCTTCTGTGCCTTAAAGGAAGAGTAAGCAGCCCTGGTATGGACTGTTATATTGGTGGCAATAATAGCATAGGAATCACATTGCTTCTTGGAGAACAGGAGGCTCAGATGTATTTTGGATGTTTACTCCAAGAAAATAAATTTGCTTGAATGTCTTGTGTGGTGCTGTGGGTCTGCCTCACCCAAACCAGGTATTTCAGAATTGATTTGGAAATGACTTGAGACCAATTCACCTATTGCCTCAGCATGATGGTAACAAAGAGCCAGGACAGCGTCTATGACAGTAAAATGGCTTTGATGAAATGACTTTGTTCCCGCTGTTCAGCTGGGGCTTTGGGCTCCTTATTTGATCTTCTCAGTTAAAGTGCAGACTTGGAGTGGTCAAGGGCTGTGCCTCCTCCCTTTCCTGGCCTCCCTCCATTCCCAACAAAGGGCAGGACCTCAAGAAAGAAATGTTTCATAGAGGAAAGTCACCTCCTACTTTAATATAGTTCAACAGGCTGACAACCTGAAAAAAATTAGGACAGGAAGGAGAAAACCATCTCAGTGATGAATGTTCTAAAATTAGAGTCTACGGTGCAGGTATTGTATTTCCTCAGAATATTAATATACCCTCACTGGAATACATCATTGAGATTTCACTGGAAAATTAGAAAGGACAAGGAAAGAGATTCAGCCTGAAGGATATTTTGAATATCTTAAGTTATTGAAATAAACAAATTAAAAAATGAATTTGTTATGTTCAGGTCCAGATTTATGACAAGGCAGTAAGTTTGAGGTCATTTTTATTGTGGCACATGGGGAAGCCTCTGAAGATTCCTGTGTCCCAAAGACCTGTTCCCAAAAATATTTCCCAGACTCTTTTAGCTGTATGGGAGCATAGAGAATGGTGTTTCCTATCGAAAGTATTTAAGAAGCTGTCATTTACTCAGGATCACTTAGTCAGTGACTAAGCCAGAACTAAAGCCAGTTTGCCGGCTAGGAGACCATCACCCTGTGCTGCCCTGCCTGCCATTTGTCATGGTGTCTGACATTCCACCCTTGACAGGTAGGGAGATAAAGACGATAGGTGTTTGGAGTCAGGCAGATGTGAGGATGCAGCACAGCTTGGCTGCTCTTTTTCTGTGGGGCTTAACTTTTCTGATTCTTGGTTTTCTCATATGAAAGTAGAGAAAATAATTATTAGTGGTTTACTTTACCTGTGTCATAAAAACTTCTAGGCCTCTTAAAGCTCCTTATTGTAATGCAATTATTACAGTGACCTTTTATAACATAGACTGGTGTTACTCAGATTGTGATTCACGGAACACTCACTTTCAAGATGTGTTTAACTTTTTCAATAATTAATGTGTTTCATGGCTAAATAATTGTAGGAGACACCAGTTAAATCAAGATAAACAGAATAGGAATTCTTAGAGCCTTCAATAGGTGAATGGGTATGATTTACTAAGAGAATAGAATAAGCAACATTTCACAAATATGTATGACCATAGAACTTTTTTTAAGTGGAACATCTGATAACATCTTGTGGGATGCTAGTTTCTGTGGGACACAGTTTGGGAATTATGGTAGGTTGATTATATTGATGTGTCTACTCCTTGTTTCTGGGCTCAGATATGTGACTTATTTTGGCTGATCAGTGGTTAACAGGTGTGATGCAAGCAGAAACTGAGAAAGTCCGTGTGCACTGAGGTTTGCTGTCTTGCTGCTCTTTATAATCACAGATCCTGATTTTCCCTGGCTCCTTCATCATAACTATTATACTGAACCCCTATAGACTCCACTGGGGATGGTACCAGGTTCCGGAGGCTGAAGAAGAGACTCACAGCCAGTGAATGAGACATGGGATTTTACTGGGTCTTACATACGGGGGAGAGAGTCCACTGGTGACGGGCTGGACAGAATATTTGCATGGATTAGTGGTGGCGGGCTGGACGGGAGAACCACAACTGCTTGCAAAAAATGTGTTTTATATAGCATTTTCACTTACCACCTTTTCCCTGACCACTTCCACCTGGCAACTTTCACGGAACTCAAATCTCAAGGCCTCAATGCCCCATACAGCCCATGTTCCACTGGACAGGCAGGGAGCTCAGATGTTCCTCATAGACAAGGAATTAATCTCCAGATTGGCCACTCCTGAAACCCCTAGCTTAGAACACACATTCAGTTGTACCTGCCATACAGGGTCATTCTCAGGGTATGCTTAATGTTGTCAGTTGGCATTTACCATATGCTAACTATGAGTATATGCTAGGTTTGCATACGCTAACCTGCTGGAAGAATGTGGGGGAGATTGGAATTGACAAAGCTGAGGTCATTTGACCTTATTGCCCCAAGCCAACCGCTAGCAACCACCACCAGAAATGGAGTCTCAGCTGAGAGCCAGTTGACCTAGAAAATATGTAAGAGAGCCCAACCAAGATCAGGAGAAATTTCCAACTTAAATCACAAACCTGCAGGCCTGTGAGCCAATACATGATGGTTGTTTTAAGCCACTCATTTTTGTGTGGTCAGTTATAGAGCATTATGTGTAGCAGTGTAAAGCTGATACAGGAATTGAAACAGATAGGAAAGTGGAATGTCCACACTCTGGCCCCAACTCTTTCTTTTATTCCCTATGTAAAATACAGTCCCTCCCTCCTCCAAAGATCCTTAAAGGTCTCATCATAGCATCAGGCTCAAGGTCCAGGATCTCAAGGTGTAAAACAGGTCCTAATGTGGCTCCCTGGGTACAGTTCCTTTGAATTGAAGATCTATGAGTGAAAAAGACAAATTTGGCCTTCAAACCTAATGCAACAGGGTAAGAAAGGACAGAATAATTATAGTAGACAATCCCATTCAAACAGGGAAAGAATGGAAAGCTGGTAAGAGGCACTGGCTCTTAGCAATCCTGAATTCTATCCTTGAAAATGCTGCCAGGACCTTCTCTTCCAGAGGAGGGGAATATTCTTGATTAGGCCTCAGTTCTGCCTCCTGGGAGTGACTCCCTAGTCCATTGTTTTCTAAGGCTCTGTTTTGTACCATCTGGATTGTCTTTTCTACCCACCTTGGCTACTCCTGTGTGTTTTAAACTTTCTTAGCCTGTTTCCTGATTGTGGAAATTAGAGACTTAGAGGTTTTCTTATATTTTGAATGGTCTCAATTTCTTTTTATATAAACTGGTGATCCTTTTGTCAATATAGTACCATCAAAACTTTGTGAGTTTCTTATAAATCTAATGGTCCAAAAGCAATACAATACTTTTAGAGCTAAATCTCTCTCCAGACCATGGTTATTTGGGCAAGTTAAGTACGGTCAGACAGTGCTCTTAAGATTCCTAGTAGCCCATTTGTTGAGCTTAGAGGATCTGCTGTTTTCTGTCCCGTTTCTTTCCAAGGTCTTATAGATGGACTTAAAGACAAGTTTTTAATTAGATCCTTGTCCCGGGCTACATTTCACTTTGAGGCTCTCTTGCTAGCTGAAGAGACAGATGAAAAACAATTTTCTTTTCCAGCCAAGAAGTCCTAGTTCCTCTATGGTCTCTCTCAATTTGCTTATACACTGGGCAGTTATTTTTCTAGCCCTTTCATTTCTTGTAGCATCTTACCAGTATGCAGCAGACACTTTCAACATTGTGCCTAGAAATGTTATTGCTCAAATCCCAAGTTTTTTAAGCAAATTTTCTACTATCTGAATTGATGCATGTAGCAGTTTTGTGATTTTTTTGTTGTTACTGCATAACCCATGTTGTCGTTTTCCATCCTCTTGTAGCAGTTTCCTCATAATTTTTCTAGCCTCTGGCCATTTTTTTTTTTTTTTTGGTTACAGTAGCACCCTAATTCTAAATAAGAGTTTCAATGTTAGTTAATTGTTGCTACAGATAGTGTTGAATAACAAGCCACCGCCAAATTAAGTGGCTTTAACAATCAATTATTTAGCTCGCAAGTCTGCGGATCAACTATTGAGGCTGAATTGTTCTTCTTGTCTCTGACATATTTTCTTGAGGAATCAACTGGCCATCAGCAGATCCAGATGGCCTTTGCTGGGGCCACTTGGCTCAGCTGCCCATATGTGGCATGGCTAGCCCAGTGGGCTGGCCCATTGCATTCTTGTTAGCAGTGTCTAAGTGCAAGAGTATGCAAACCTAACCATGCCAGAGGGCAAGCAAAAATGCGCAGGGGCTTCTCCAGCTTCTGCAGCCGTCTCATTGGCCAAAGCAGCATAAATAATCAAGTCTAGAGCTGGAGTAGGACAAGATTTCGGTGTTACAGAGCAAGAGATACGGATATAGATAGACCATTAAATAGTGCTGTTAATAACCTCTGTATGCTATAGAAATTATTTCTGTGTAACTGTAGGAATTCCTGCTGGGTGTGGCGGCTAACACCTGTAATCCCAGCACTTCAGGATGCTGAGGTGGGCGAATCACTTGGGGTCAGGAGTTAGAGACTAGCCTGGCTAACATGGTGAAAACCCATCTCTACAAAAATTATAAAAATTAGCTGGGCATGGCAGCGGTGCCTGTAATCCGAGCTACTCGGGAGGCTGAGGCAGGAGAATTGCTTGAACCTGGGAGGTGGAGGTTGCGGTGAACAGAGATTGCACCACTGCCCTCCAGCCTGGGCAACAGAGTGAGGCCCTGTCTC
>NW_016107411.1:939574-950886 GCF_001604975.1 Cebus imitator | reverse complement strand
AAAAAAAAAAAAAAAAAAGAAAAAAAAAAGGTTGACTGTAGGCTAGCACAGTCTGGATTTCTCTCTGTCCCCAGCCATCCACAGTCTGATTGCATAAAGGCTCAGCCTACAAAGCCTCATCTTAGATACACATTGAACCAAAGTTCCCTTTATCTCCTCAAGGAACAGACCAGTGAGGTGCAAAATCCTACTTTGTTGCTGCTCAGCCTTAGACAGTGGCAATTATTCTAAGAATTCATAGCAATCATATTTGAAACTTGATTTACTGTGATTGCAACTCTTAAAAATGATGCATGATATGTTGATTTTGATGTAAGTTTCTCTTTAATAAAAGACCCACAGTAGTTTTCATACATTATCTCCACCTTAAGATAATGTTTGACCTCCCTGACCATACTTGCTATTCTATCTCAAGAAATGCTAGAGAAACAAATCCTTGCTTATGCATAAACATATTCAAAGGCAAAAGATTTATTTATTGATGAGAGCCTCAAATTGACCAATTTTTAGCCTTTTCTTCTGAAAAGAAAAATGTTTTCCAAAATAAGATTGCTACCAGATGTAGTGAATTACATAGCACTTTCTCAGATATGAAAAGCAGATGAAATGGAATATTCTGGTTTCTGATTCAGCCCTATTCTTATCTACACATAGCTCTTCTTAAGTGAACTTGACAGTGTTGTGGGCTGATATTAAGATAGACTACTTTAGTAAACAAGAAAAAGGGTTTCACTCCCTGCAATAGCAAATGAGCTTTGTCATAGAAATTTCTTTGTGCAGGAGAAGACATTACGACTTTCAACACACACTAAATATATTTGCTAGGCAAAAAAATGCATTTCATTACATGCAATGCACTTGTTGTTGTACATTAACCACTTTTTGCTTTGTGTTGAAGATGTAACATTCTCTACCGTAAAATGTCTGCAATTTATTTTTAGGCTTCTGTTTTTCCCATGAAGTAAATAGCCCTGTTCTGATAAATGTACATTATATAAGAGGCAAAATGTGCAGAGCAAACATCTGAGTTTGTTGGGGTATCTGTACAGTTTTGTGAGCAGGCAACAGTTAAAATTTTGGACCACAACAGCTAATTTTATTAACATAACCAGTCTGTAATTACTAGATTTACTGGAGTCCTTTACTTTGACACTCTCAGCAACTATAATAGATGTGTATGTTCTCTAAAATAATACTATTGCAGCTACAACTATAATTTTTCCTGACAATGTGTCTGCTGGGTTAAAAAAAACCATAATTAATACTTTATTTAATCTTTGCATACTATATACCTAGTTGACCATCATTCAAAATGGCAGTAGCCCAGAGCCATAGTTTCTTCACAGTTGAATGTATTTGACCCTAATTACTGCTTATTGGAAATACATCAAACAAGAAAAAGGGGCTATAACAAAGAATTCAGGCTTTAATTTTTTCTGTGATGAGCGAACTTTGATGGTCATTACTTATTTGCCTCTAAGAGTTGCGGATGTTGGGAACCAGCCCAACCCTGTGCATGGGTGCCCCATGTCCCGACAGTGACAAGGGAGTGAGAAAAGGAAATAAAGACACAAGAGTAGCAGTTCACAGCATGGGTCCAGGGGTCCGAGGAACTCTCGTGTGCATGGTGAACTGCCTTGGCACTGAGCTTTGGGCTCTACACGCTTTTTTAGGTGTGTACACTTGTTAATTGAGGGGTTGGGGGAGCAAGGAGGGATGATCGGGGAGGACTTGAAACTAATGTGGGCAAGATGGCCAAGGAGGGGAGGTATGGTCTGCAGTATTCAGCAGCAGACGTGATTCTTATACAAACCTAGAACACTGAGTTCTACCACTGGTTGCTACCAAGGTGCATTTCCATCAAGCTTAATGGGTAAGGTGCCACCAGGTTTGACCACACCCCTCCCGAGCATTTCGGACACAGAGCCATCAAGCTTACTCCATATTCTGAGAACCTAGGCAGGGCCTGTGGTGTTCTGTTAATCTCTGCCCTGCAAGGCTTTTCCTCCTTGCAAGCTCCCATCTGCAAAGACCCTCCCAGATCTTGTGAGGAGAGGTCACCTCCCTTCTCAGATGTCTTACACAATTCCTCTTTATGTGATCCTCATGCAACCTCTGTGTTGAGAAGGCATTCGTGGGACCAAAGCAGATTTCCTGCTTAGCAACCACCCCGCGGTGTTCCAGGGTTTCACAGCACTCTCAGATGGTCTTTACCTCAGGCCTCCTGTTGCCGCCTGATATCTATTTTACTGCACCAACATTTGATATAGCTTAGTTCAGGGTATAAACTTCAGCGTACGATAAGTAAAGCAAGCTCGTAATTATTTAACTAGAAATTACATAGTTCTGCCCCTGGCCATCTTGACCCACAGCGGAAGTCTTTGCAGGTTAGAGAATTACAATTATCTTGCTAATGTCAGTCTTACACTTGAACATGTTTAATGGACAATTAGTGGGGATTATGCTTGCTTTATACTTATTTTATCTTTGTATTTAGAAGCATATGATCGACTGTCAGTGGTCAGGAACAGGAATAGGCGGATAGCAGGGAAAGGGCTCGTCCCCTTTGCTGGGAATGATGTAGTTTAAGTACTATTTTTGGAGAAACAAATGCCTTCAGTCTGCCTGGCTCAGTGTTAGGGGGTGCTTTTGCATGCTGTCTTATTTAATCATCACCCTATGATGTAGGCATTAACATTCCCATATTATAGATCTGGGACTGGCACCTCAGTGTGGGTAAGGAACGTGCCCTGGTCACAAGGTCAGTGACTGTTGGGGCCGGGCTTGACTGCAGTACCACCTGAGTGCTCACCTACACAGTATGAGATATTTCCAAACATCTAAAGCCTGGGAATGAAAAAAAAGTCCACTTGCAAGTAGAGGAGGAAATTGGAGGTGGCGGAACTAGAGAGACAGTATTTGCAGTGATCTACTATATAAACACATTCACTGTAACTTGTCTAAAATGCTCCTTTTTGGTGCGCTACAGAGGATAGTTTGTTCAGCTGCTTATGACAGTCTTATTTAATATACATGTGAACTTTTTACCATTTTGATGAAAAATAAGTCAAGCTATAAGATTTTAGAGATCCGATGTCTGTTTTCTCAGTTTATGAGAAGAAATTGAATATTATGGTAAAAGAGGTCTTATGTTTTGGGGATAAACCACCTTTTACTGAGTCCAATAAATAAACACAGTAGCCATTTTCTGAAAAGGGCTACAATCCCCTCGCCCCACCAAAAAATAAAAAATAAAAAAAACCAGGAACCAACCTCAAAGTAAAACATCCCTGACCCTTACCAAGAAAAAACAACTTGTTTTGCGCAGCTTATTATTCAGCCTTAAAAATAAGTGAAATTCTGATACGTGCTACAGTATGGATGAACCTTCAAGATGCCATGCTGAGTGAAAGAAACCAGACACAGAGGGCAAATGCGGTATCATTGCACTTACATGAGATGCCTTGAATAGGCACATTGGTGGAGGTGCAGGGCCTAGCAGTCACCAGAGGTTAGAAGGGTAAGAGGATGAGGAGTTATTGTTTAATGAGTACATAATTTTTGTTGGGGATAATGTAAAAGTTTTGGGTATAAAGAGTGATGATTGGTTACGTAATATTGTGAATGCATTTAATGCCATAGAATTGTACACTATGACTGGCTAAATTGATAAGTATTTTACCACAATAAAAAATTAAAATTGAAAAATAAGGGTTTTGCCAAGATATTACAAAGGAGAGACATAAAGTTCTAGCCTCTATTGCTGGACCTAATACCTGAATATATTCTGATTCAACAACTTCAGAAAGTTCTTGTGTGAGTTCTTCTTTCATTAATGTGATAAATATTTATTTATAAGTAATAATACGTCATGTCAGACTCTGAGGGACTAGAGGGATAAGTAAGGGAGGTCTCCTGCCTGCAGGAGTGGAAAGACAGCCACATTAAAAAATGATTAAAATACAGTCAATGGGCTGCAATAGAAATGTAATGAATAGCAGGGGGAGCTCAGGAGAAGCGCTCCTGAGGGAATCAGAGCCTCATAGAAGAGTTGATAATTGATCTGGGTCTGAAGTTTCAGTAGGAATCGGGTTGCTTATTTTTTATCTCAATAATATGCAGTACATTCTCACTCACATTTCCCACCTTGGAATCTTGGATCTAAGATATTTGCAGCCTTTTCAAATATTTTGTAATATTTTCCCCTTGGGTATATATAGCCAAATTGGCTCCTGGAGGTAGAAAAACATCTTGGATCACTTTCTGTCCTACTTTCTAAATATTTATAAGCAAAACCACTTTGAGAAATAATTCAAAGTAAATGAGATGTGTTCAGGTCCATCAAAGAGATTGTAATATAATAGGGCAAGGACAGCTGGGTAGCAAGTGCCTTAAAAAGCAGTCAGTGTGGGATGACTGTGCAGAGGCAGGAGGGATGACTTCTGTTTGGGCATGAAGGCTTATTTCCCCACTTAAAAGTTGTGTAGAACTGTGATAACTAGATGTGATGAAGGTGGTTTCATTCAAATAGGTGAACAAAAGCAGAAAAGCAAGAAAAAAGATGAATCATATTCAGGGAAACAATGAAAAGTGTTAGAAAGGCCCTTTGGGGCCAGATCGCAAGGATCTCCAAACCTTCAATATTGTGCTTATTCTAAGGAGAGAAAGGTGTGAAGAGTCTTCACCTCTCTACCCATGTATAAGGGATGGTGGAGAATAAAAAGGGATCCAAAGGCACTGGATGGCATTGGGCTCATAGGTGGGGTGGAATGGGTTGAACTATTAATAGAAGTATGACCAGTGAAAAGAAGAATATGTTTGGGAGCCAGTTAGCCTTAGGTTCAAATCTCCATTCAAAATTTACTAACCGCAAAGTTGGCCAAATTAGTTAAAACTTCTGAGCCTCATTTTCCTTGTGTGACAAATGGGGACAATAATATTATCTTCATATAGGGTTATCAGGAGGATTAAAGGAGATGAGGTGACAGATACACATAGACTCCAGACCACTCTCATAGGCACCGATGTTAGTTCTTTCCCAGGTGAGCTCTAAAGTCCCAGCTGAACCTGAGAGTCTGTGAAATAATTTAGAGGATTAAAAAAAATCCAAAAACAAATTATTCACATAATTGAAGTTAAAATATATAATCAATATATTTCTAGACAAGTAATAGAATTCAAGTATAAATTAAAAAATTACAGCCAAAATAGATTTCTCTAGTGCAGAAGCATATCTCCAGCAATGACTTTAATATTTTTGAAAGCTGAATTAACCATTTCATTCCCCCAAGTTGTACTGCAGAGCTCAGATCCATGTGTTTGGAAATGGTATCTTTTTGTCAGATACAATATGAGGTCCTCAGCTTTGCATGAGCACAAAGCTCAGAGTTAGGGGTTTACCCTGTGCAGAATGTCTTTCTGCTAAAGTGACTGCTAGTAATACTGGAAACTATCAATGCATGCTTGAAAATATCCACCATGCTTTCCATTAGAAATAGCATAGACTGTGGTACCTTCCCCTATGTCTTTATTAGACTTCATGACTTTATTACTAGCCACTTTACTGAATTCTATTTTCCTTGTTTTTCAGGTGAACTGCTTAGGTTTTCTATTTTACAATGATAGCAGCATCTGTAAATGATGTCTTCTCCTTTCTGACTATTGTGTCTTTACTTGTATCTCCTGACTTGGAGCTAAATGTTAGGATGATGGTGGCTGTAGGAATGGACTTATGGTAAGGGAAGGTGTGTAGGGTTTAATATGATATGGGCATATAGTTTGAATGCCATAGCACCTGTCATATCTTTCTTGTTCCCAGAATCACATCGTATAGAAACTTTTGGGGAAAATGTCTTTTTCTATCTTCTTATTTTTTGAGATGGATTCTTGGCTCTGTCATTCAGGCTGGAGTGCAGTGGCACCGTCATGGCTCACTGCAACCTCTACCTCCCAGGTTCAAGTGATTCTCCTGCCTCAGCCTCTTCAGTAGCTGGGACTACAGGCACCTGCTACCAGGCCCAGCCACTTTTTTTTTTTTTTTTTTGTATTTTGAATAGAAATAGGGTTTCACCATGTTGGACAAGCTGGTCTCAAACTCCTGACCTCAAGTGATCCACCCGCCTCAGCCTCCCAAAATGCTGGGATTACAGGCATGAGCCACTGTGCCTGGCTGAAAATGTCTTCTTCACACGGAACTCTGAGCACATTAAGGAAAGGGTCTTTTCTAACTCACCTTTATATTCATTAGTGTTAACTCTGAGCCTGAACAAAACACATGTGTAGATATTTATGGGAGGTATGAGTAAGTACCTTAGTTTATCAGAGATCAGTAAAGGTGCTTAGCAATAAAGGTATCAATAAAAGATTATTCCAATAGGAAATTATGAATATCTTTTCATAATATCAGAGAACATTAACTGTTTAGCTGTCTTCCTAAAAAATGTTCCAGTTACAATTAAGAATATTTGTCTTTTTTGTGATTTTTTTTTTTTTTATGTAGGATAGCAGGAAGGGTACCAAAAGTCATATCCCATTTGTTATTAAAATAAAGAGGGGAAGCCCTAAAGAGGGGAAGCCCAAATTCTATCTAAATTGTTGGTCCAAGTGTGGATCCCTTAATTTCTTTTCTAATGTGTTTCTAGTAAACATACAAATGCATAAATCCAAGAGTTAATGAGATTAATGGACTACTTTGTAACTGCCCAGGAGAACACAAAACAAAGGTAAAATTTGTTTATTATTTGTGGATGCTATGTCCTACTATTTAAAAAAATCTCTAATGCTATATACTAATGCTGTATAATCTCTTCATGGTAATTTCCACTCCACAATTTTTATATATTCCTATCTGAAATAATGTCTTATCTCTTCATGTCACTTATGTATTTAATCATTTTCAAATGGTAGGATATGAGATGGGACCAAATAATGAGAAAAAGATTTCTTGAGAGAAATAAAATATGTCAAAGAATAATTTGTAAAACCAATATGGTAGAAGTCATATTTATTGAAAAAAATTAATATCTTTGCTATAAAATTTGTAACAGGAATATTTACTGAATGTTTATTTTGATGCATAAACCTGAATGTTACATACCAAGTACAAGACAATAACACTAGTTTTTCCTTTATTTACACTTTATGAAAATTGTTATGCAGTCCATGTTAAAAGAACTTATGATGGAGAATTGTTACATTAGAAAAATAATATTCTTGATAAAGCATTCTCAATGTGTCCAATCATATTTTCTGCCTCTTCAATAAGGCAAAAGTCCCTGGAACAGCATATAACTTAATTTACAAAATACAATAACTGTTTAGACACATATTCAAGTTTTCTTTTGGTATGATTTTCCCTTACTGTAAAATTATTTTTTTCTTTTTTTTTTTTTTTTTTTTTTACTAAAACAGAAAGACTTTCAGGAAAATGTCATTTAATGATTTCAGCTATACATTACATATACAACTCTGTAGCCTAGCAACAATCATCGCTACACCATCATTAACTTTAAATATTTTGCTTGGTGAGCTATTCTCAAATGTAGCATATTTTACGATTTTGCCATTATGACTGTGGAATCATTGTTTGGTTTTCATAGGAAACAGATCTGTCACAATATGAAGCTTTGTTTATTTTAAGGAACTGGTACACAATTACATTTCCACTCACAAGAGAACACCACAGATATAACTAAAGGCAAGCTTTGATGTCTCCACAAAGGTTGCGTGCTGGACCAATCCCACACCTCCTGCTCCCCCAGTTGCACAGCCCTGGCCAGGTTCACATGGTTTCATTTCCAGAGATGTTTTGCTCTTCACAGTTAGGTAGTTTTAATTCCTTCAAAGGCACACAATTTCCATCTTTTTTCCAGCGTGGCTCCCACGCCTGTGAATTCCTGTTTGAACATGCGTGGCAGCCTCATCAAAAGCATTTCTATTTCATTTGCAGATATCTGTTAGAAAGGAAGAAAAGTTACTTTGGGGAAAGGAACTCATCTTAAAGGAGGAATGGATTGGGGAAGGATGAGCTTTTCCAGTGATATAAACAACATTTAGTTTTCTACGGGGCTGTCAGGGGATGTCCTTATAGAAGGACCATTCAGAAGTACTGAATGTGATTATCCCATCTCCCGAGCAGCTGGCAGGGTGGGGCATGAGTTGGATGGGTGGCAAGTGCCAAGTTCACCCTTCATATGGATGGCTACCTTACTGGCAGCATCATGCCTGAGCAGCCCTCCTTGATATAAAAGGAGATGGGGAGGGAATTTAAGAGGGCTCAGAGCAAATCCATCACCACTCCTGGAAAGCTACTAATGTCTTCATCATCATGTTTGAAGGATAGCAATTTTCTTTAATGCTGCCAGGAGCAGAGGACACTTGGGTGGATTTCTTGCCACCCAAATTTCTTTCTCTTCCTTAACTTTCACATGGACCAGAGACCATGAAGGTTTAGGAATGGAATCTAAATTCCAAAACCTATAACAAAACAAGTCTTGATATGCAGTCATAAAATCCAAGTATATTTTTTAATGCAACTTTTTTCTTCTCCCAATTTTTATACCAATAATTCATTTTATCCTAAAGAACAAATCAGCCACAATCCCTCGCTCTAACACAGTGATAGCTTTTGTTTTCATGGGTTAACATGCCAATCCATGTGTGTACATGTGGATTTTATATAGCAGTGTGGCCAATTTGGGCTCTGATACTGTTTGAACATCCCCAGAATTTAGGGTCTGATATTTGAATCCTGTACCGACCATTGTTACAAGTTAAATGACCCTTGCAAAGACAGTCTCTTTAAGCCTCAGCAAATGGGATATGTCTGTAGAGATATCATTTTAGAGTCTGCACTTTTCATCTAACAATATTAGGATTCATTTGAAAGCAACACCAAATAGACCAAGAAGTCAAATCAACTGTTCATTTACTGTTCTCATGGAAAAGACTTCATATGATATGTTCACTATTCTTGGGCCTGTAATACAAAACTTTAAATAGAGGCAGTCCTGAAAATTGAATTGAATTCTGAAGTTTTTTTTGGTGAATTATTTTGAAATCTGAATGCATTTCCCATAAACACCATATTAGAAGGATGGTTAGATTCCCAGGTCACCCGACAAAAGCCTGTGAGACAGATTATGTGAAGATTTGTAATAACTTTGAGAAGTACATTTTCTCTCAGTGAGCATTCTGCAAAGCACCTTCACCAGTGTTCTCATTTAATTCTCACAGCACTCCTGTGAGATTTGTGAGCAGTTATTACAATGCATCTCCACTTTATAGCTCAGAAAACTGTGTGAACTGCACAGGGTTAAGTGTCTTATCAAAGACAGAACTTGGGAAAGAACCTACAGTGCATGGCTTGGGGCCAGGGCCTTGAATGGTGTGCCTGAAGCACTTCCCATGGTTGTCAAAGGCCAGGGGTAAACAACCCAGGGGTGTTGGGAGGTCTTTCTCAGTAGCAGTCACCTGGGGCACTTGTTAAAAAAAAAATCAGATCTCCCAGCCAGCCTCTTCTCTGGAGACCCTGATTCGGCTGGTCTGGGGTCTAGCCCCTATAATCTATTTTTAACAACCATTCCAGATCATTCTTATTGTCAGGCATATTTGGGTTAAGTATGGGGACTTAAGCCAGACAAGCTTAGATTTTACTTTGGCTAGGCCTCAAGCTGTGTGACTTTGGGAAGATTACTTAATATTTATAATGCTCAGTTTCTTCAGGTGTGTAATAGAAGTCATATCTCTCAGAATAATTGTAAGGACTACGTGTAAAATGTAATACAGTGTCTGTTTATGGAATACTGATAGAAAATGACACTATTATCTAACCTTTTGTGGTACAGAGTTATATGTGGTCAAACATAGCTTTTCGTTGGTGCAGAAGACAGTTTTCTTTAAGCCTTATGAGACCAAGTTATCTTCTCAACAAGCTCCCTTCCTTTTGGAGGAGGACAGCACAAATCATCTATGGCAGTCTGTAGGTGCCAATTCAAGTGCCACCCCTGGCATGTCCTTCCCCAGATCCAAAAGAGGCTTTAGCAGAACAGACAGGCTGAGGTGCCCACCAGCACCTTGTTTCCAACGTAACTGCCATCTCCCTTGGAAATGAAGGGAAGAAGCCTGTGCTATTCCTTAGGAATGACAGAAAAAGCCAAGTTCTTGAGGGAAAAACAAATATCTGATTTAATGTGTAGGAAGCCAGCTGGGATCAGGAGAAGCAGTCCCACCCAGCAGCCTTACCTTACAGCTGGCTGTAAAAAGTATGACGACTTACAATTGCTGGGAAACCTTGCCGGACTCTTCTGAAAACACTATTTAATTCTGACACTCTCATAAGATAGGGAATAATTTACCTATAAGAAAACAAGCCCTGATTTTCTGCCAGGATGGCCAAATAAGAATAGCTCTGGTGCACAGTTCCCAGTGAGATCGATGCAGAAAGTGGGTTATCTCCGCATTTCCAACTGAGGTACTTGGTTCATTTTTTAATTTTTTATTGCATTTTAAGTTTTGGGATACATTTGAAGAACATGCAAGATAGTTGTAGGTACACACATGGCAGTGTGATTTGCTCCCTTCCTCCCCTTCACCTATATCTGGCATTTCTCTCCATGCTATCTCTCCCCAACTCCCCAACCCACACTGTCCCTCCCCTAATTCCCCCCAACAGACCCCAGTGTGTAGTGCTCCCCTCTTTGTGTCCATGTGTTCTCATTGTTCAACACCCACCTATGAGTGAGAACATGTGGTGTTTGATTTTCTGCTCTTGTGTCAGTTTGCTGAGAATGATGGTTTCCATATTCATCCATTCCCTACAAAGGACACAAACTCATCATTTTTTATGGCTGCATAGTATTCCATGGTGTACATGTGCCACATATTCCCTGTCCAGTCTATCATTGATGGGCATTTGGGTTGGTTCTAGGTCTTTACTATTGTAAACAGTGCTGCAATGAACATTCATGTGCATGTGTCCTTATAGTAGAACGATTTATAAACCTTTGGATATATACCCAGTAATGGGATTGCTGGGTCAAATGGAATTTCTATTTCTAGATCCTTAAGGAATCGCCACACTGTCTGTCTTCCACAATGGTTGAACTAATTTACACTCCCACCAACAGTGTAAAAGTGTTCCTATTTCTCCACATCCTCTCCAGCATCTGTTGTCTCTAGATTTTTTAATGGTCGCCATTCGAACTGGCATGAGATGGTATCTCAATGTAGTTTTGATTTGCATTTCTCTAATGACCAGTGATGATGAGCATTTTTTTCATATGTTTGCTGGCCTGATGTATGTCTTCTTTTGT
>NW_016107411.1:936287-937439 GCF_001604975.1 Cebus imitator | reverse complement strand
CAGTATTTTACTGAAGATTTTTGCATCTATGTTCATCATGGATATTGGCCTGAAGTTTTCATTTCTTGTTGAGTCTCTGCTGGGTTTTGGTATCAGGATGATGTTGTTCTCATAAAATGATTTGGGAAGGATTCCCTCTTTTTGGATTATTTGGAATAGTTTCAGAAGGAATGGTACCATCTCCTCTTTGTATGTCTGGTAGAATTCAGCTGTGAACCCATCTGGACCTGGGCTTTTTTTGGGAGGTAGGCTCTTAATTGCTGCCTCAATTTCAGACCTTGTTATTGGTCTATTCAGGGTTTCAACTTCTTCCTGGTTTAGGCTTGGGAGGAGGCAAGTGTCCAGGAATTTATCCATTTCTTCCAGGTTTTTTAGTTTATGTGCATAGAGTTGTTTGTAATAATCTCTGATGATGGTTTGAATTTCTGTGGAATCTGTGGTGATATCCCCTTTATCGTTTTTTATTACGTCTATTTGGTTATTCTCTTTTCTTTTTTATTAATCTGGCTAGTGGTCTATTTTGTTGATCGTTTAGAAAAACCAGCTCCTGGATTTATTGATTTTTTTTGAAGGGTTTTTTTGTGTCTCTATCTCCTTCACTTCTGCTCTGATCTTAGTTATTTCTTGTCTTCTGCTAGGTTTTGAGTTTTTTTGATCTTGTTCCTCTAGCTCTTTCAATTTTGATGATAGGGTGTCAACTTTCTATCTCCCCTTACTTCTCATTTGGTTACTTATTGCTATATATTTTCCTCTAGAGACTGCTTTAAATGTGTTCCAGAGATTCTGGTATGTTGTGTCTTCATTCTCGTTGGTTTCGAAGAACATCTTTATTTCTGCCTTCATTTTATTTTTTATCCAGTCAACATTAAAGAGCCAGTTTTTCAGTTTCCATGAAGCTGTGTGGTTCTGAGTTAGTTTCTGCATCCTGAGTTCTAACTTGATTGCACTGTGGTCTGAGAGACTGTTTGTTATGATTTCCATTCTTTTGCATTTGCTGAGGAGTGATTTACTTCCAATTATGTGGTAAATTTTAGAGCAGGTGTGATGTCGTGCTGAGAAGAATGTATATTCTGTGGATTTGGGGTGGAGAGTTCTGTAAATGTCTATTAGGTTTGCTTGGTCCAGATCTGAGTTCAAGTCCTGGATATCCTT
>NW_016107411.1:890825-933079 GCF_001604975.1 Cebus imitator | reverse complement strand
TGGTGACTCACTGCGCTGGCTGAAGCAGCAGCGCTGAGATTTGTGGCAGTTTTTTTGCCCAGGAATCTCCTGGCCTGGCTCCCTGTTTCAGTTCCTTTTTAAATAAGATGAATGGGCGATCTGCCTTCCCGGGTCTCCAATCGCCAGCTAAAAGGGCATCCGGACCAGTGTATTTTGTACAGAGAACCGCTGCGCCAGGGCGCCGGCAAAGCAGCCGCACCAGCCAAAACAGCCACGCTGGTGACCCATGCGGCTCCTCTGCCTGGGAATCTCCTGGTCTGTGGGCAATAAAAATCTGTCTGGAAATGTGGTGTCCATTCACCCTCTGCGCTTTCACTGGGAGCTGCAATCCTGAGCTGTTCCTAGTTGGCCATCTGGGGTCCTCTCCCATACCTGGTTCATTTCATTGGGGTTGGTTAGACAGTGGGTGCAGACCAAGGAGGGCAAGCCAAAGCAGGGTGGAGCATCACCTCACCCAGGAAGTGCAAAGGGCCGGAGAACTTCCTCTTCCTGCCATGGGCCATTAGAGACTTCTCCCAACACTCGGGCACTCTGGCTCAGACACCGTGCTCCTCCCATAGTCTTCACAATCCATAGACCAGCAGATTCCCTCTGATGTCTATAACACCAGTGCTTCAGGTTTCCAGCACAGAACTGGGCAGCTGTTTTAGCTGCAGTTTTTTTTCATACCTCATTGGCACCTTGGAATGCCAGTGAGACAGAACCGCTCATTCCCCTGAAAGAGGAGGCTGAAGCCAGGGAGCCAAGAGATCTGGCTTGGCAGGTCCCACCCCCCCATGAACACCAGCAAGCTAAGATCCACTGGCTTGAAATTCTCACAGCCCGCACAGCAGTCCGAGCTCGACCTGGGACATTTCAGCTTGGTGTGGGGAGGGGTGTTCGCCATTGCTGAGGCTCTGGTAGGTGGTTTTAACCTTGCCTGTGTAAACAAAGTTGCCAGGAAGTTTATATAGTGACCTCACGGAGCCTATGGAAGCTCACCAAGGCCACTGCAGGCAGACTGTGTCACTAGACTCCCACCTTCCTGGGCAGGGCATCTCTGAAAAAAGGCAGCAGCCTGTCAGGGACTTATAAATAAAGCCTCCACCTTCCTGGAACAGAGTACCTAGGAAAAGGGGATGCTCTGGGTTCAGCTTCAGCAGACTTAAATGTCCCTGCCCGGCAGCTCTGAAGGGAGCAATAGATCTCCCAGAACAGTGCTTGAGCTCTGATAAGGGACAGACTGCATCCTCAAGTGGCTCCCTGACCTCCCGTGTTTCCTGACTAGGAGACACCTCCCAGCAAGGGCTGACAGACACCTCATACAGGAGAGCTCTGGCTGGCATCTGGCAGGTACCCTTCTGGGACAAAGCTACCAGAGGAAGGAACAGGCAGCAGTCTTTGCTGCTCTGCAGACTCTGCTGGTGATTCCCAGGCAAGCAGGGTCTGGACTGGACCTCTAGCAAACTTCAGCAGAGGGGTCTGATAGAAGGAAAACTAACAAACAGAAGGAGTATCAACAGAAAGGACATCCACTCGGAGATCCCATTCAAAGGTCATCAACTTCAAAGACCAAAGGTAGATAAATCCATGAAGATGGGAAGAAACTAGCACAATAAGGCTGAAATCTCCACAAACCAGAATGCCTCTTCTTCTCCAATGGATCACAACTCCTCACCAGCAAGGGAATAAAACTGGATGGAGAATGAGTTTGACGAATTGACAGAAGCAGGCTTCAGAAGGTGGGTAATAACAAACTCCTCCAAGCTAAAGGAACATGTTCTAACCCAATGCAAGGAAGCTAAGAACCTTGAAAAAAGGTTAGATGAAATGCTAACTAGAATAACCAGTTTGGAGAAGAACATAAATGACCTCATGGAGCTGAAAAACACAGCACAAGAACTTCATGAAGTATGCACAAGTTTCAGTAGCTGAATCGATCAAGCAGAAGAAAAGATATCAGAGATTGAAGATCAACTCAATGAAATAAAGTGAGAAGATGATAAGAGAAAAAAGAGTTAAAAGAAATGAACAAAGCCTCCAAGAAATGCAGAATTGCATGAAAAGAAGAAAACTACGTTTGATTGGTGTACTTGAAAATGACAGAATGAAACCAAGTCAGAAAACACTCTTCAGGATATTATCCAGGAGAACTTCCCCAACCTAGCAAGGCAGGCCAACATTCAAATTCAGGAAGTACAGAGACTATAAAGATATTCCTCAAGAAGAACAACCCCAAGACACATAATTGTCAGATTCACCAGGTTTGCAATGGAGGAAGAAATGCTAAGGGCAGCCAGAGAGAAAGGTTGGGTTACCCACAAAGGGAAGCCTATCAGACTCACAGTGGACCTCTTGGTAGAAACCCTACAACCCAAAGAGAGCGGGGGCCAATATTTTACATCCTAAAAGAAAATAATTTTAAACCCAGAATTTCATATTCAGCCAAACTAAGCTTCATGAGCAAAGGAGAAATAAAATCCTTTACAGGCCAGGTGCAGTGGCTCATGCCTAATCCCAGCACTTGGGGAGGCTGACATGGGTGGATCACAAGGTCAGGAGATTGAGGTCAGCTGACCAACATAATGAAACCCTGTCTCTATTAAAAATAATACAAAAATTAGCCAGGCATGGTGGCATGTGCTTATAGTCCCAGCTACTTGGAAGGCTGAGGCAAGAGAATCTCTTGAATGGGGAAGGTGGAGGATGCAGTGAGCCAAGATCATGCCACTGCACTCCAGCCTGGGTGACAGAGCTAGACTCTGTCTCAAAAAATAAGATAAGATAAAATAAAATAAAATCCTTTACTGACAAGCAAATGCTGAGAGATTTTTGTCAACACCAGGCCTTCCTTACAAGAGCTGTGAAGAAACCGCATCAACTAATGGGGACCATCGACATTATGAAGAAACTGTATCTACTAATGGGCAAAACAACCAGCTAGCATCAAAATGGCAGGATCAAATTCATACATAACAATATTAATAAATGTAAATGGGCTAAATGCCCCAATCAAAAGACACAGTGTGACAAATTGGATAGTCAAGACCCATTGGTGTGCTGTATTCAGGAGACCCATCTCATGTGCAAAGACACACATAGGCTCAAAATAAAAAGACGGAAGAAGATTTACCAAGCAAATGGAGAGCAAAGCAGAGGTTGCAATCCTAGTCTCTGATAAAACAGACTTTAAACCAACAAAGATCAAGAGAGACAAAGAAGGGCATTACATAATGGTAAAGGGATCAATGCAACAAGAAGAGCTAACTATCCTAAATATATATGCACCCAATATAGGAGCACCCAGATTCATAAAGTTCTTAATCACCTACAAAGAGACTTAGATTCCCACACAGTAATAGTGGGAGACTTTAACACCCCACTGTCACTATTAGATCAACAGGACAGAAAATTAACAAGGATATCCAGGACTTGAACTCAGATCTGGACCAAGTGGACCTAATAGACATCTACAGAACTCTAACCCCCAAATGCACTGAATATACATTCTTCTCAGCACCACATCATACTTACTCAAAAACTGACCACATAATTGGAAGTAAAACACTTCTCAGCAAATGTAAAAGAACAGAAATCATAACAGTCTTTCAGAACACTGCAATCAAATTAGAACTCAGGATGAGGAAACTCACTCAAAACCATACAACTACATGGAAACTGAACAACCTGCTCCTGAATGACTACTGGATAAATAATGAAATGAAGGCAGAAATTAAGATGTTCTTCAAAACCAATGAGAATGATGACACAATGTACCAGAATCTCTGGGACACAATTAAAGCAGTGTCTAGAGGGAAATTTATAGCACTAAATGCTCACAAGAGAAATGAGGAAAGAACTAAAATCAACACCCTAACATCACAATTAAAAGAACTAGAGGAGCAAGATCAAACAAATTGAAAAGCTAGCAGAAGACAAGAGATAACTAAGATCAGAGCAGAACTGAAGGAGAGAGACAGACACAAAAAACCCTTCAAAAAAATCAATGGATCAAAGAGCTGTTTTTTTTTTAAAAGATCAACAAAATAGATAAGACTGCTAGCCAGACAAAGAAGAAAAGAGAGAAGAATCAAATAAATGCAATAAAAAATGATAAAAGGGATATCACCATCAAACCCACAGAAATACAAGCTACCATCAGAAAATACTATAAACAACCTTTATTCAAATAAACCAGGAAATCTAGAAGAAATGGATAAATTCCTGGACACAACCTCCCAAGACTAAACCAGGATGAAGTTGAATCCCTGAATAGACCGATAACAAGGTTTGAAATGGAGGCAGCAATTAATATCCTACCAACCAAAAAAAGTACAGGACCAGACGGGTTCAGAGCAGAATTCTACCAGAGGTACAAAGAGGAGCTGGTACCATTCCTTCTGAAACTATTCCAAATAACAGAAAAAGAAGGAAACCTCCCTAACTCATTTTATGAGGCCAACATCATCCTGATAGCAAAGTCTGGCAGAGACATAACTAAAAAAGAATATTTCGGGCCAATATCCATGATGAACATTGATTGAAAATCCTCAATAAAATACTGGCAAAACTGAATCCAACAGTACATCAAAAAGCTTATCCATCATGATCAAGTCAGCTTCATCCATGAGATGCAAGGCTGGTTCAACATACGCAAATCTATAAATGTAATCCATCACATAAACATAAGCAAAGACAAAAAAACCATGATTATGTCAGTAGACACAGAGAAGGCCTTTGACAAAATTCAACAACACTTTATGCTAAAAACTCTCAATAAACTAGGTATTGATGGAATGTATTTCAAAATAGTAAGAGCTATTTATGACAAACCCACAGCCAGTATCATACTGAATGCACAAAAACTGGAAGCATTCCCTTTGAACACCAGCACAAGACAAGGATGCCCTCTCTCACCACTCCTATTCAACACAGTATTGGATGTTCTGACCAGGGCAATCAGGCAAGAAAAAGAAATAAAGGTATTCAATTAGGAAAAGAGGAAGTCAATTTGTCTCTATTTGCAGATAACATGATTGTATATTTAGAAGACCCCATCTTCTCAGCCCAAAATCTCCTTAAGCTGATAAGCAACTTCAGCAAAGTCTCAGGATACAAAATCAATGCGCAAAAATCACAAGTATTCCTATACGCCAATGACAGAGAGTCAAATCATGAATAAATTCCCATTCACAGTTGCTACAATGAGAATACAATACCTAGGAATACAACTAACAAGGGATGTGAAGGACCTCTTCAAGGAGAACTACAAACCACTGCTCAAGGAAATAAGAGCACAAACAAGAGGAAAAACATTCCATGCTTATGGTTAGGAAGAATCAATATCATGAAAATGGCAATACTGCCCAAAGTAATTTATAGATTCAGTGATATCCCCATCAAGCTACCATTGATTTTCTTCACAGAATTGGAGAAAACCACACTAAACTTCATATGGAACCAAAAAAGAGCCCACATAGCCAAGACAATCCTATGCAAAAAAAACCCCTGAAAAAAACAAAAAAATAAAAACAAAGCTGGAGGCATCACGCTACCTAACTTCAAACAAGGCTTGAAGTTTTGATTAATGTAGCCTTGTAATAGGCTATTACAAGGCTACATTAATCAAAACAGCATGGTACTGGTACCAAAACAGAGATAGAGATCTACAGAACAGAACAGAGGGCTCAGAAATAATGCCACACATCTACAACCATCTGATCTTTGACAAACCTGACAAAAACAAGCAATGGGGAAAGGATTCCCTATTTAATAAATGGTGTTGGGAAAAATGGCTAGCCATATGCAGAAAGCTGAAACTGGATCCCTTCCTTATATCTCATGCAAAAATTAACTCAAGGTAGATTAAAGATTTAAACATAAGACCTAACACCATAAAAACCCTGGAAGAAAACCTAGGTAATACGATTCAGGACATAGGCATGAGCAAGGACTTCATGACTAAAACACCAAAAGCAATGGCAACAAAAGCCAAAATAGACAAATGGGATCTAATTAAACTAAAGAGCTTCTGCACAGGAAAAGAAACTATCATCAGAGTGAAAAAGCAACCAACAGAATGGGAAAAATGTTTGCAATCTACCCATTTGACAAAGGACTAATATTATGTATTAAGAAAGAATGTAGGAAGAACTGAAACACATTTTACAAGAAAAAACAACCCCATCAAAAAGTGGGCAAAGGATATGAACAGATACTTGTCAAAAGGAGACATTTATGCAGCCAACACACATATGAAAAAAAGCTAATCATCACTATCATTAGAAAAATGCAAATCAAAACCACATTGAGATACCATCTCACACCAGTTAGAATGGCGATCATTAAAAAAGTCAGGAAACAACAGATGCTGGAGAGGATGTGGAGAAATAGGAATGCTTATACACTGTTGGTGGGAGTGTAAATTAGTTCAACCATTGTGGAAGACTGTGGTGATTCCTCAAGAATCTAGAACTAGAAATACCATTTGATCCAGCAATCCCATTACTGGGTATATAGCCAAAGGATTATAAATCATTCTCTTATGAAGACACATACACATGTATGTGTATTGCAGCACTGTTCACAATAGCAAAGACTTGGAAGCAACCCAAATGCCCATCAATGGTAGACTGGATCAGGAAAATGTGGCACATAAACACCATGGAATACTATGCAGCCATAAAAAAGGATGAGTTCCTGTCCTTTACAGGGAAGGACATGAAACTGGAAACTACCATTCTCAGCAACTGACACAAGAACGGAAAGCCAAACACCACATGTTCTCACTCATAAGTGGGTGTTGAACAATGAGAACACATGGACACAGCAGAGGGGGAACAGCACACACCAGGACCTATCAGGAGGTCAGGGGCTAGGGGATGGATAACTGAGGGTTAGGGGATGGAGGGATAGCATTAAGAGAAATGCCTAATGTAGATGACAGCATGATGGATGTAGCAAACCACCATGACACATGTATACCTATGTAACCATGTTTTGCACATGTACCCCGGAACTTAAAGTAAAATTAAAAAAAAAAAAACAAAACTGAGGCCTCAAGAGACTCAGTAACTCTCATAGGGTAACACAGGAATTAAGTGTGGACCAGACCTCCTGGCTGTGGCGCCTTGTTCTTAGCCAACCTTGCGCACCTCCACCAGGGAGGGGACCATCTCGTAAGGACAGGAAATAATTCTCTTTGTCACTGCTTCTCTGGTCCTGAGTGGGTGTGGGTGCCATGAGAGGCATCTGTGTACAGGAGGGCAGGGCTCCTTTGTGATGAATAGTATTAGAGTGATAGCAACATCAACAACAAAAACTAAAAATTCCTAAGTCACCTGGCTCACAAACATTCATATTGCTGATGCTTGGGCACCCCACATGAACGATCCACCAAAACAGTAAGCAAATCATGGGAAGTCTTGACTAGCATGTACTGAAATGTGGCAACATCTTGTTTTCCATGGTGTCTTTTGAGCTGAGCCTTGACTTTAACCACAAAACAAGCAGGACAAGGCTTTTAGCAGGAGAGAGGTAGCTTACCCTCTACTGAGCCTTCACTGCAGGAAAGGGAAGAGTACGTGCTTTACCTGCATTAATCTCATCAGAAAGCTCATTCAACAAGCAAGTGTACCCGTCACTTGCTGGAATAAAGAAAAAGAGACAAAAAAGGTTTGGATCACAGTGATAGATCATTCGTTAACCTCTTCCTTTGTTAACCTCTTCCAGTTTAGTAACCAGTTAAGTAACCAGTCACTTAACTTCTTTGGGGCTTGTTTCTCATTTGCAAGACAAAGGAATTGGAAACAAACACACACAATGCCCTGATGGCTTGGTATAAGTGCTGGCCTCTCCATATCCTAGTTTTTGTTTTAGGGCAAGCCATTCAAAATTCATTTGTCAATTAGGTTGTGGCAAAGATCTCAAAATGAGAGGATGTGATAGGTCTTTTGTGCACTTTAAAGCACAAAACAAATAACAGTCCCCACTTTAGTAGCACTTACTGTGTGCCAGATACTGTTCTGGAATGCTTTTCATCTACTAAGTCATTTAATGTGGACAATAACCCCCCAAAACCCATTTTACAAATGGTGAAATTTCAGCACAGAGATAGATATTAAATAAGCTACCCAAGGTCAAACAGCTAAGAAGTAGTGAAACTGGGATTTGAAATCCTCATAATTACTTAATACATACTTCAGATTTTGAGAAAGCAAGAAATTAGTATAATGGGAATTAATCTCTAATGTATTAGCTGTAATTTCTGTTGATAGTGTTAGTTAACAGCTGGATTCTGCCATAAAGATGCAAATAATATAGAGTTGTGTCATAACTATGGAGGAGACCACTTCAAATGAAATCCTATCTATCTAAAGTATCCATTTAATAAGACTCTCAGCAGCTGGGCATGCTGGCTCACACCTATAATCCCAGCATTTTGGGAAGCCAAGGTGAGAGGATCACTTGAGCCCAAGAGTTTGAGACCAGCCTAGGCAGCATAGAGAGACCCGGTCTCTACAAAACATACAAAAATTAGCTGATATGGCCAGGCGCGTTGGCTCATGCCTATAATCCAGCACTTTAGGAGGCCATGGTGGGTGGATCACAAGGTCAAGACATCAAGACCATCCTGGCCAACATGGTGAAACCCCATCTCTACTAAAAACACAAAAATTATCTGGGCGTGGTGGCACGCACCTGGGACAAGTAGTCCCAGCTACTTGGGAGGCTGAGGCAGGAGAATTGCTGGAACCCAGGAGATGGAGACTGCAGTGAGCCAAGATTGCACCATTGCACTCCAGCCAGGGCAACAGAGTGAAGACTCCATTTAAAAAAAAAAAAAGGCTGATACGGTGGCACCTCCCTGTGGTTCCAGCAACTCAGGAGACTGAGGCAAGAGGATCCCTTCAGCACAGGAGTTACAGGCTGCAGTGAGCTGTGATCACTCCACTGCACTCTAGCTTGGGTGACAGAGTGAGACCCTGTCACAAGAAAGAAAGAATCTCAGCTAATTCTAGAAGAATGTCTTAAAGTTCCTTAAAGATATTTATATCTCATGACAGAAGAAACATCAAGGAGAAAGCTGTATCAAGTAAGCTAGTTTTATGATTTTCAAACTTCCCCTACCCTGAAAAAATAACCTTTATGATATTTTACCTTTTGGGATTTTTAAGACAAATTCAAGAGAAAATTCAATTTGTCCTTTTTTCACCCTATGACAAAAGAATTTTTACTTTTCAAATATTTCCACTTCAATTCTATTCTCTTCCTAATAATTTGTCAGCTACTATCATTTTGCCATCACAATATCCTTTGCCTTCTTATCAGTACATTCGTTGTCTTGAGAATTCAGAGTCTGGAGTCATCACGTGAAACCAAGCACCCAGACCTCACTGGCCAAGCTCTGAATGAAGTTTACCCCTTTCCTCACCTCCTGCGCGATTCTCTTCCTGTAAGGTCTTTTAGGCTGACTCACGGCACCATGGGCGCCATGGTAGCCTCTGTGACGTACACAGACATTCCAGATGAGTTCCTGGAACTAGATAGTCTGAAGTAACTGGAAGACCACGAAAAGAGGACAAATGATCAACCCTTGCAGCACCTAAGTAACTTGAGACATTCTTTTATTGTTCCTTATTCCCAACTCAACTGATAAGGCAACTGGACTTTGTAACCAACCTTGGTCAACCTCATGACTCCAGACTCTACAGCCTCCTCCCAGCTTGCAAAACCCACCCTGAATTATAACTTCTGTAACTTTCCACTGCCTACCGCAAACCTATAAAACCAACTTCTACCCCACCCTCCACTGACACTCTTTTCAGACAGCCTGCATGCACCCGAGTGAAGAAAGCCTGTTTGGGGCGGTCTCTTCATTCAGAGTGCATGTTTTAACATTTGGTGCTGAAACCTGGGACGGGGGAACTCCTACGGGAGACCAAACCCCTGTCCCTGTTCTTCTTGTGCTCCCTCTGTGAAGAGACCTACCTACAACCTAGGCTTATCAGACAAGCCCATGGATCCACTCACCATCCTTAGATTAGGTGTAGTGGTCTGCCTCAACTCTCTTCTTTAGCCCTTCTCACTACCTGTCAGCCTCCTTCTCCTTTCAGTTTCATTTTCCTGTCCCTTTCAGTGGAGACAAGAAAGACAGGACTTTCCATGAGGTTCATGACCAGAAAAAATCCTACATAGGTCACGGATCTGGGAAGACAGTCTCCTCTCGGTGACTGATCATTGCAGAGACATCGGCTCTGGTCACTTACTTGCACTCATAGATGATGGATCAGTGTGATCCATTGGTCAGACCTTGGTGTGACCAATTCACCCCAGGTACAGACCAAGGTTTAGTCTGGGATGCCAGCTAAGCTGCTTGGTTGCACTTTCCTTGTTTGTGCTGCTCTTAAGCTGTGGGCAGTCTCTTATCCTCTATTCCTCCCTCCTCTCCCTAAGCCTGTGTTCTAAAACATCTCAAACCCCTCCAGCTATTACCTGACCTAAAACCTAAGCATCTTATTTTCTTCTGCAATACCGCTTGGCCACAATATAAATTGAACAATGGCTCTGAATGGCCAGAAAACTGTATCTTTGATTTTTCTATCCTGCAGGATTGAGACAACTTTTGTCGTAAAATGGGCAAATAGTTTGAAATTCCCTATGTCCAGGCATGTTTTTTTACACTCCAATCCCTCCCTAATCTCTGCTCTCAATGCAACCCATCCGAAATTTTCCTTTTCTCCCTTCTGTCTGCCCCTCCTGCCTCTGCCAGTGACCCAGAATCCTCCTTGTCCATCGACCCTTCCGACCTTTCTCCTCCCTGCCTGCCTGAACCAGACCCCAATCTAGGCCCTAACCGTAAGACCCTCCCTCCTCTTCTTCTGGCCACAAACCACCTCCTTATGCCCCTCTTGTCACCTCCCCACCTCATACCCGGTCCGGCTTATGGTTTAATACTGTGGCTAAGTCCTCCACCCCTTCCCAACAATTCCCCCTTCGAGAGGTGGCTGGAGCCAAAGGCGTAGTTAGGGTGCATGTTCCTTTCTCTTTATCTGACCTATCCCAAATCAGCCAATGGTTAGGCTCCTTTTCATCAGATCCTACTAAATATATACAAGAGTTCCAATATTTAACCCAGTTCTATAATCTCACCTGGAGTGACTTAAATGTCATCCTTACTTCTACTCTCACCGCTGAAGAATGCTTAATATTCATTTTATCACCCAATCAGCCCCTGACATTACAAAAAACTACAGAAATTAGAATCTGGCTCTCAAACCCCACACGGGAATTAATCAACCTCACCTTCAAGGTGTTCAATAATAGGGAAGAAGCTGCCCAGCGGCAGCATATCTCAGAACTACAGATGGTTGCTTCTGCCGGAAGACAGACCCCAGCCACACCACCGGCTCAAGACGACTTCAAAGCACCACTGCCCCTCCTGGACCTTGCTTTAAATGTCAGAAACCTGGCCACGGGGCAAGGAATGCCCACAGCCCGGGATTCCTCCTAAACCCTGCCCCGTCTGTGCAGGGTCCCCACTGGAAGTCGAACTGTCTGACTCATGTTGCTGTTCCTCAGCTTGGCAGCTGAAGACTGACACTGCCAAACATCTCAGAGGCCCCCTGGACCATCACGGACACTGAGCTTTGGGTAACTCTTACAGTGGAGGGTAAGTCCGTCCCCTTTTTAATCAACACGGGGGCCACCTACTCCATGCTGCCTTCTTTTCAAGGATCTGCCTCCTTAGCCTCCATAACTGTTGTGGGAATTGATGGCAAGACCGCCAGGCCTCTCAAGTCTGGTGTCAATTAGGCGAGAAATCCTTTCCACATTCTTTCCTAATCATCCCCTCTTGTCCAGTTCCCCGTTAGGCCAAGATATACTAACAAAATTGTCTGTCTCCTAACTATTCCTGGGCTACAGCCACACCTCATTGCCACCCTCCTCCCCAAACCTGTACCTCCCTCAGTAGCTTCCCTTATGTCCCCCTACCTTAACCTTAGGGTGCAGGACACCACCTCCCCATCCCTTGCTACAAGTCACTCACCCTTCATCATCCCCTTAAAACTTAACCACCCTTATCCTGCCCAGCACCAGTACCCCATCCCACAGCAGGCTTTAAAAGTCCTAAAGCCTGTTATTACTCACTTACTACAATTACCCTGTCCTACCTGTCCAAAAACCAGACAAATCCTGCAGGGTAGTCTAAGACCTCCGCCTCATTAACCAGATTGTACCTCCCATCCATCCTGTTGTACCAAACCCCTATACCCGCCTATCTTCCATGCTTGCTTCCACAACTCACTATTCTGTTCTTGACCTCAAAAACGCTTTTTTCTAAAGCTCTAATTTCTTCCCCAATCGTTACCTATCTTGGTATAATCTCGATATAATTTGCCAGCACACGTGCTCTTCCTGCCGATCATGTCTGCGTAATCTCCCAAACCCCAATCCCACCCACTAAACAACAGCATCTCTCCTTCCTAGGCGTTGTAGGATACTTTTGCCTCTGGATACCAGGTTTTGCCCCTCTAACCAAACCACTTTATAAACTTATAAAAGGAAACCTATCTGACCCCATAGACCAGAAATCCTCCCCTATTCTTCCTTTTTTCTAAAAACGGCCTTAGAGACTGCTTCTACTTTACTGCTCCCCAACTCCTCTCAACCCTTTTCTCTCTACACAGCAGAAATAAAAGGCTGTGCCATCAGAATTCTTACACAGGAGCCAGGTACACAGCCTCTAGCCTTTTTATCCAAACAACCTCACAGTCCTGGGCTGGCCCTCATGCCTATGCGCAGCAGCAGCTGCCACCCTGATACTCTTAGAATCCCTCAAAATCACAGGCTATGCCCCACTTACCCTCTACAGCTCTCACAACCTCCAGAGTTTAGTTTCCTCTTCACACCTTACACACATACTGTCTGCCCCTCACTTCCTCCAACTCTATTCACTATTCATTGAAATCCCCACAGTAACCATTGCTCTCGGTCCTGACTTCAGCCCAGCCTCTCACTTAATACCTAACCAAATCCTGAACCCCATGACCATATCTCCCCAATCCATATAGCGTCCTCCCCATTTCCCCATATTTCTTTTTCCTATTCCAGACCCAGACCACACATGGTTTATTGATGGCAGTTCCTCCGAGCCCAGTTGGCTGGCGCTGACCAAAGCTGGCTATGCTGTTGTATCCCACTCATCTATCATGGAGGCTGCCACACTCCCCTCTTCCACCACTTCTCAACAAGCTGAACTGACTGCCTTATCCCGTGCTTTTACTCTTGCCAAAGGACTACATGTCAATAGCTATACTAACTCTAAATACGCCTTCCACATCCTGCACCACTATGCTGCCATATGGGTAGAATGAGGTTTTTTCCCACCACACAGGGGTCCTCTATTATCAATGCCCCCTTAATAAAGGCCCTCCTTAAGGCCACTCTCCTCCCAGTCAAGGCCAGAGTTATCCACTGCAGAGGACACCAAAAACCATCAGATTCTATTGCCCAAAGAAATGCCTTAGGTGACAGAACAGCCAAAGGAGCAGCGGACACCCCAGTATCTCCCCCATAAGACCAGTATTTTCCCTTCTTATCTATCTTCCCCAACTATTCTTTTTCGGAAAACTCGCTTTACCAGTCACTTCCTACACAAGGCAAATGGTTCTTAAACCACGGGAAGCTCCTCCTCCCTGCCTCACAAGCTCATTCTATCTTCTCATCCTTTCACGACTGATTCCATGCAGGATACAAGCCCTGGCTTGTCTTTTAGAACCCCTTATTTCTGTTCCATCATGGAAGTCCATCCTCCAAACAATCACATCTCAATGGTCTGTCACTCTACTATTCCTCAGGGCTTTCTCAGACCCCCTCCTTTTCCTACACATCAGGCCTCCAGACCCCTCTTCCTGCCTGCTCATACCTAACCTTGTTAATGAAAGTGAGTGGTTACTTACAGATATCACATACTTCCTCATACACCATGAAAACAAAAGCTCTTCCTCCACAAAGTTACCCTACCAAACCCCACTGCAACCTTCAACAGCCTCAGCCCTTGCTGGTTCCCTTGGCATGGTCCCTTCAGAACACTTTCTTACATTTTCAGTGTACACTTTCAGTTTTGTCTAAGCCAAGGACTTATTTTCCCTCTGTGGTTCTTCTTATATCTGCCTTCCTACCAACTGGACAGGCACTTGACCCTAGTTTTCCTTACTCCCAAAATTCAGTTTGCCAACAGAGACAAAAGCCTCCCTGTTCCTCTTGTCCCAATATGACACAAGCGGGTCATTCCATTGATCCCCTTACTTCTAGGGTAATTCCTAACCCTAGAAGTTAGGAATTCCTAACCTGCCTATGCACTTGGCACAGACATAGCAGGCCTTACCACCTCAATCGTCACCTTCTGTAGCCTCTCTGATGATTTCTCTGCTAGCACTGCAGAATTAACTCAATCACTATCCCTTCTTCAAGCTCAAGTAAATTCCCTAGCTGCAGTTGTCCTCCAAAACCACAGAGGTCTTGATTTACTGACTGCTAAAAAAGGAGATCTTTGCCTATTCCTAAATGAAGAATGTTCTTTTTATGTAAACCAGTCTGGCCTCATATATGATGCCATCAATAGATTAAAAGATAGAGCCCGAAAGCTCACTAATCAGGCAAATGGTTAGTCTGGACCAGGCTGGACTGGCTGGACACTCTATTTGGGTGTCATGGCTTCTTCTAATCCTTAGTCCTCTGATACCTATCTTTTTCCTTCTCTTATTTGGACCCTGTGTTTTCTGATTAATCTCTCAGCTCCTACAAAATTGTATACAAGTGATAACCAATCAGTCAATATGACAAATGCTCCTTCTAACAACCCCACAATATCACCCTTTGCCCCGAGATCTCCCAGCAATCTAAATTCTTTCCTATTTTTAGGTTTCCATGCCACCCATAATCCTGCTTGAAGAAGCCCTGAGAAACATTGCCCCATCACCCCTCTGTGCTGGCCTTCCTAATATTCCACTGCCCTCCACTCTTCATTTCCTTTTCCTTTATATTACTAATATAAAAAGACAGCAATGTAAGGTCTTTTAGGCTGACTGATGGTGCCATGGATGCCACAATAGCCTCTGTGACCTGTGTGGGCACTCCAGATGAGTTCCTGGAACTAGAAAATCTGAAGTAACCAGAAGACCACAAAAAGGGGAAGAATGATCAACACCTGCAGTGCCTAATTAACTTGAGACATTCTTCTATTGTTCCTTATTCCCGACTCAACTGATAAGGCAACTGGACTTTGTAACTGACCTTGGTCAAACTCGTGACTTCAAACCCTATGACCCACTCCCAGCTTGCAAAAACCATCCTAAACTGTAACTTCTGTAACTTTCCACTGCCTACCCCAAACCTATAAAACCAACTCCTATCCCACCACCCTCTGCTGACTCTCTTTTTGGACTCAGCCCACCTGTACCCAGGTGAATAAACAGCCATGTTGCTCACACAAAGCCTGTTTGGAGAGTCTCTTCATTCAAAGCATGCATTTTAACACTTCCCTGAATCACTTCTGAGACCAGGGATTCTCTCTAAGCTCCTGTTCCTATTCACAGATGGAGCCCTGGGGTTCAGGGAAAAGCTGTTGCTTGCCTAGCAGGTAAGTGAAGGGGTAGAATTTGGAACAGGGCCTCTGAATCTGGCCCTGCTTTCAGAGTGATGCAGTCCCTCACTCCCAAGCGTATCATGAGGAGATTGTAATACACGTGGTTAAGAGACCACTGTGCAGCACTGTGATAGAGGTTAGAGACAGGTGCCATGACTATGAAATCTTTTTCCCATATACCATGCATTTAGTATTCTAGCAAGTGGAGAAGATAGCCATAACCCTGAAGTTTTGATTACTCTCTTACCCAGCTGGCTTTTTTTCCAAGAAATTTGTGGCCTACATATTTTCAATGTTTGATACTGTCACTGGATTCTTCCACCTCTTTTTTGTGAAACTTTCTTACACTTTTAGGAAGGATTTATTTGCTATAATTAAAAAAAAAAAAAAAAAAAAAAAGCAAGCAAACATGAGAAGGAAAAAAAAGGCTCTGTGTAACCAAGGAGTTTGTGTGGTGTTAACACCACAGAGGTCGTTTATAAAATCTGCCTGATTTATTTTCTAATTTGCTGACTCTAGGCCAAGCCCGCTGCCTCCTGGCCTGGTCTCTAAGCACATGTACAAATGGACACAAGCAGATGCAAATCAGTGTGTTGTCATCATGGTTGGCTCCAGATCCCACATCATCAGGCAAGGGAAACCCGGTGAAGCGGGGCTCCAATTTGGGGCACTGAAAAGACTGGCAGAGGCCGGAGCATCAGGGAAGCCATTTGAAAACTGGACTTCATTACATGGGCAAAACTGACTTTGCACCTTCAATGCACATTTAAATTTTGTTCATACTTCACATCCTGGGCAGGGCATAGTGCTGGCACACACAGACACCTTGCAATAAATGTTCACAGAGAAATACAAAACGTAGATGGGGCAAAGGGAGGGAAGGAAGGAAGGGAGAAAGAAGGAAAAGAGGAAAGAAGACAACAAGTCAGGAATTCAAAGGAGTGAAGCAAGAAACTGGTAGAGGAAGGGAAGAGGGGAGAAAAAAAGAAAGTGATAAAAGAAGATAAACAGGAGAGAATTAAAAGGAGAAAAGAATATGGAAGGAAAATGAGGGAAGGAAGGATAGAAGAAAGGGTGGGTAGAAAGAAGAGAAGGGAAATAAATGTAGCAATGTTAGCTAAAGCATTCCAGAGGAAAGCCACCAGAAGAAGCATGGACTCGAGGATACCTTGCTATTAATCATGACTCTCACAGACTTCACCCTTCTCTAACTCCTGTCTCACAAAGTATCTTCCCTACCCAATTTAGCACTTCATTAGCTCACCTCTGATTCCCAAGTTATTTCATAACTGGGCTACAAGCTTGTTGAGAACATGGTTCTAACTTAGATTTCTTTTGTACACTGACCATCTCCTGTTCTTGTCTGGTCCCTAATACCGTGCTGGGTACATGAAAAGCAATGTAATCCCAGCATTCATTAGGTCCCTGCCAACATTACCAACTTCTCTCACTGTGGTGTGCAACTTCTTTTTTGTTCTTTATGTAGTCAAGAGTAACAATACTTCCGTATTTTTATCTCTGCTGTCATATATTTTCCAGAAGTGCCATAATATCTAAAAAACACATTCATTATAGTCTGTCTAAAGAATCACTCGTTGATATTACTGTGACAGGTTGTTCTTAAGGAGAACCCCAGAATATGCATACTATTAAAGATCTTTCAGGTGAGTAATCTCACAAACACTACTAAGAACTTTTCACCCACCCTCACCACCTGGCTAGATCCTGGGAAAGAATGCCATCCAATTAAAGCAGGATTTGAATCTCCTTTCCATAGCCAAGACATTTAAATTTTGTGTTTGCAGAGGTAGCATGCAATTGATTTTTCCCCTCTGGTGGGAAATGTAACACATGCCCATGACCTCCCAAGCTGGTCACGGTGGTGTCGTGCCAAAATAGCAGGTCCTTCTATATCCTCAAACCTCTGTGGCCACATTACACCGAGTCTGGTTTTCAGAACTAAATTCTCCTCACTGTGGGCCTTGGGATGAAGCTGCAGGTGTGTAGAGGGGGCAACCAGACACACTTGTAAAACTGAGCCTTCATCTCCTAAAGGATAGATAAACCGGGAAGAGCAGACAGATCCCTCATTAGCATATGCTAATGCTCAAGTCAAATGTGTCTTCTGGGTTGCTTAGGACAGACAAGAATTTGGGCCCGATGGGTCCTGGGGCTGACATAGAAGATTGCATTGATCAGAAACCATTTTCACGATAGTGTTGCCTGTTTTGAAGAGTTTGCCTGCTGTGCTCTGGGCATGATTTTTGACTCAGCAAAGCTTCAGAAGCCATCGCCCCCCTAGCCCTTGCCCTGTCTTCCTCTGAATCAATCTTTCTGACTTTTTCAAGTGTTTCTGATACAAGAGAACTGAGTGAATGAGAGTGGGTAATTTAGAAAAGACCAAGAAGAGAAATACGCAAATGTCATTATCAAGAGCAGGAATAATATTTAACTGGAAAATAGCCTATTATTGGGCTATACGGTCTTAGGAAGCCATGTGCAATGTACATGCCCAGGATAATTTAAATGAATTCCTTCCATTCGTTGTCATTATTATGCCCATATGTAGCCTTTGGGGAAATCCTAACAACAGTGACATTTATTGGACTGGGTTGAGCCTGCTTTCCCTGTTCTCATCAGTACAGGGTGGGCACTGGATTTTGCTCTCTGGGTTAAAAAGTCTAAATATCCTCTCAGCTTCAATGGAATAGAAAGAACATGTGGTCTGATCCCTTGTCCCCAGCAGTTTTAGAGCACTTTTCAATATACTTTCTACCCTAGGCATGAGGAGGAAACCTGACAGCCCTGCTGGGCATTTCATTCAGGAGATGGAGGGCTATCTGGGGGTACACAGGGGACACCTCATGTGTTTCCTCTGTGAGGGAAATACTTTCATCATCTTCCAAAATAAAAGTACCAGTCTGACAAGATGCAATTCCCTTGACTGAATCCCATCCAGTAAGGCCCATCATCTAATGGCCAGTGACCAGGCATATGAATTCTCTCTTCTCAGAGACTGATAAGGGAGTCACAAATCTATTCCTTGAGCCCTGAGGGTAAGAATAAAACAAGAACTCTCACACCTCCCCCCCACCACAAATCAATTCATTATTTATCAATCCCTTCCCATTCCTAGGAGATGATTTTACACACGCGCGCGCGCACGCACATACACACTTCACTGGTGATCATCATAGATGTCAGCCTGTGATGATGGCGTGGAGAAAACAGACTCCTGAAATTCTTTGATAAAAATTACAAGTGGATTCTTGGCTATTTCAATTCCTACTAAAACAACAACCGCTTCTCAACAAAGACATCCCACTTGGGACTTCCAGAAAGAGAACAGAAATGTCAACAATACAGGGGAAGGATGGTAGCAACAATAGGAATCATTTCTTAAGGGCTTTTTCTCTGCCAAACACAGTGGTGCAAGCAGTGTTTTGTTTAATCGTCTAGGCAAAGGTGGCGGTGATATTAAGGAACAATGGTACTAGTGAAGGGGAAACAACAGCAGAGAAATCCTTCAAATCTGAATTACAGCAAAGGAACATTGTGCAGCAAGTCCTTCTCATTTCATCTGAGTTTAACAGGAACGTTTTCACGTTAAAGGGGAAACCACAGAGAAAACAACAGATGATTCTGAACCTCAAGAATTTAAAAATCCTCTAACTCCTTTCACCCTGTTTTGTTCTCCTCTGTCATAAAAGGCATGAGTCTGTTTGACCGAAGATTCCTCTCAAAGGGGAAGTTAGATTCATTTAAGAGGTTAAACAGTTTTGGGATCATGTACTGGGAAGATTATTTGAATCAAAATAAGAACACAAGGTTGTCATTCGATGCATGCTAGCTAGCCATTGAAAACTGAGCATGGTTTATCTGTGTCTGTTCAGGGACACAGCACTGCAGGCTGCTGGTCTGGTTGTACCAATCCCATGCATTTTTCTGTGCTCTATGGAGGACCTTCTTACTTATTTCCATTTTCCTTCAGGACAAAAATTGACAGGTGACTCACTGGCTTTTCTAGCTTCTGTGTTTTGCTTCTGTGTTCACCCTGCTTCTGGGCTTCCCTAGTATTGGTTAATGATGTTGTTTTATTTTGATGGGGCCCTTCCCATTGTTCATATGAATTTGACACATAAATCATATTCTTTTTGTCCCTTCTCTTTGGGCATACAAATACTGCAATGGGCTAGGAGTACAGCTCATGTGCAGATGGGAAAAACTGAGCTTCAGGGAGGTGAGGAATGATGTCTGCCTCTGGATGTGAGCCTGAAGGGGTACAGCTGAGAAGAACTTTGTAGTCACTTTTTTCCACTTAGAGAACAATGCTGAAAAACAGCCATTAATACAGCTTTCTTGAGTCATAGAAGATCTTTGTATTATTTGGGATGATCTTTCCTCAATTGTGTGAAGTCCAGAATATTGAATCCTATAAGAATATGGTCTAAGGATAATGCCCTCTTAGCCACTCTCACCTGATTTCACCCTTATTTTAGGAACTTTCAGGTGAACTCATACTTTTAAATCTCTCATAAGCTTTTCAAATTAATTTGGCATCTGATGAAAGTCATTATCATTTTGGATAACTGCTTTTCTTTCTACAAAGACAAAAGCAAGCAAAAAGTAGAGAACTATCTGCCAAAAACTGAGGTCACTGCAAAAGAGAAGGGCTGATAAACTCCCAGAGGCTGTTACATCCCTAGTGCAACTCATGAAGAGTCCACCTGCAGCCAGCAATCGACATGCTAAATTTTAGCAATGAAAGTTCACTCGAGCAAAATAATTTACCTTGGAGTCCAGTTGCTGCATGTATGACCAGAGATATTCTATATTGGCTCCGAAAGGATGGACATGAAGAAACGTTGATATGATACCTGAATTAAAAAGGCAAACATTGGAAATTATTCAAAGGCAAACGAGAGTCTTCGTTAAATAATGCTATCTAACCCCAGTGACTGTTCTGCCAGACTGAGTTATGGTCTTGCCATTTCCACCAGCCATCAACAAACATTCAATAATAGCACATTCTGAAGACAGTAAGAGTAACATGGCAAACAGAACACTTTATCTCCTGAAATGATAGTAGTTAGCAAAGCTAGACTCTGAGATAATATACAGCTGAATAAAGGTATTTCAAAACAAAGACTCCTGGAAGCATTTCAACTACCAATTTTATGCTTGATTTACCAATATAAAATTATAGTTATTGGAAGGATAAAATTATCTTTTCTTTCCCTCAGTGGACTTTGCAGTATGAAAATGGCTCATACAACTGTGTCAGAAATCACACTGCCTCATATTTTCCTGATAATTATTACAGTTGCCAGTTATGAAAAGTATTTAATCTATATTTCCCCCAACTGCCATTGAAGGAAGCCCAAATTCTTCCTGAAACATTTGCTGTTTTCCCTGGTTGTTGCTCTTGTTTAAAAGGAGCCAGCTCATTCTCCCCTTCTTGCTGCTGTAATTTACAAGATCATTTTAAAAGGTCAGGGAATGGATGGTTTGGCTGCAGTTTGATTATAAATCATAAGGCTTTTCCATCATGAAAATAAACTGTCAACATTGTACTGACAAATGAAAAGCTGGATGTTGGTGTCAGGAATGAAGTAAAAAGCATTACCTTCCTCTTCTCCCTGCTCCTGGATCCAAAATCAAAATAGTGAACATGAGGAAGTCAACTCCATAGACTATAGACTGTTTTTTGTTAAGAAGTTGTGCTCTTGCTATTCACAATAGCAAAAACACGGAATCAGCTCAGGTGTTCATCAGTGGTGGATTGGATAAAGAAACTGTGGTATATATACACCATGGAATTCTATGCAGCCATAAAAAAGAATGAAATCATGCCCTTTGAAGCAACATCAGTACAGCTGGAAGCCATTATCCTAAGTGAACTAGTGCAGAAATAAAACCAAATATTCCCTGTTCTTGTAAGTGGGAGCTTAGTACTCATGGACATAAGAAGGGGAACAGGAGACATTGGGGACTGCTAGAGGTGGGAGACAGGGACGAGGGTAAGGCCTGAGAATCTACCAATTAGGGATAATGCTCATTACCAGGAAGATGGGTTCAGTCATGCCCCAAACTTTAGAATCATGCAATAGGCCTCTGTAACAATCCTGCATATGTACCCCTGGATTCTAAAATAAAAGTTGAAAAAGAAAAAAAAGAAAAGTTGTGCTCAGACTGATAGTTTTTAGCATTCTATTAAACAGGTTTCACAGGTTTCAAGATGAATAAACGTGAGGGTAAGCCTTCATGTTCTGATTTTTGTGAGCCTTCATGCTTGGAAGCCAAAGGTCACAGGGCAGACCCTCACCTGAATAAAATGCAATCTGGGTGGGCACAGGTGCACCATTCTTGTACTAGGTCATCCTATATTTGTAGGTGACCTTGAATTGATCTGCCATAGGGTTTCATGGCTCCTGATGCTATGAGATGAGTGTCACATTTTTAAAGAAAAGTAACCTGTTCATCCTTAGGCTGAGACAGAGAACCAAAGGGGCTCTCCAAGACCTGTCTTCAGAATACTGCTTTTCCAGGGCTTCTGGAGGCGTACAGTGAGGTGGGGAGGTAGAAACAATTCCAGCATTTCCCTGTAAAGGTAGAGTTTCAGTTTTTAAAGACTGACCTGCTCTTTCTGAGATACAAAGAACTACCATTTTATTCTGAGCTTATAGTCTTCCTTTTTTCTTGTCAAAATGTCCTTTTTTGAAATAATGGCAATGGTAGAAGGTAATGATGGTACTTTAAAAGTATCTTTAAGTGGCAAACTAGCCACTTTTAATGTACTCAGGTAGCATCGTATTGGCCCCTCCCCTTATTTATTTACTTATATTTTAATTTTAGAGACCTGGCAGCTACTTCCCTGTGTCTGAAATTCTCAACTCTGGTGAAGTGGCATTGTAAGTAATTCCATTACTAATAAGAGTTAAAATACAAAAGCTCATGAGTGATTTCTTTCAAAAAATTAAAATAGAACTATTTAAAAATGATTACTTTCATTTGTATTTCTTTTTTAAACATTTTAATTGATATATAATAATTGTACATATTTTGGGGGTACATGGCATATTTTGAAACCTGTATACAATGTGTAATGATAAAATCGGGTAATCGGCATAGCCATCACCTCAGACATTTATAATTTCTTTGTGTTGAGAACATCCTAAATCTTTACTTTTAGCTATTTGGAAGTATGCAGTAAATTATTGTTAACTATAGTTTCCCTACTGTACTATCAAATACTGGAACTTAGTCCTGTTTTTTGAATGAGAGAGTAAAGGCTGAATCACAATTTGTGTAGAGGGAATCCTCTCTGTTTCAGGATGGTGAGTGGGGCTTTCACTGACCATCCCAGGTACTATGGCCACCACTTTCCACAGAGAGCCTCCCACAAGTGATGGGCAGGAGGACAGGGGAGGGAGAAGGAAGAGTCACCTGTGGCTTTGTGAGCAAGTGAGGGGGTGCTCCTAGTTGGAAGCTTTTTTTCTTGCCCACAGGGTTCTCCCAGGGAGATGAGGGGTGCTGCAAGGTGGGGAGCAGCATTCCTTGGATGGACATATGCTTAAGCAGCAGGGCTGAGACAGGGAGTGGCAGTGGCACTGCAGACTTTGGAGTGACAAGGGTGTGTAAGTCTCCCATGGGGAAAGAGGGCATAAGACTTAAGCAGTCTTGTGTAAACTACTCCAGGCACCCCAGCAAATAGATAACAGCATTTTTCTTATTATCCCTCCTGGACAGAGAGTCTTCAACATCTCCTGCATAACCTACAGCCTCTTGTAAATGCCCATGGGTGTTTGGTTATCAATTTAAATGTCTTTAGTAGGATGAATAGAACAAGTCAGAGGAGGATGGGGTGGGTTGGGGGAGAGGTTGATAACCCTTAGCCTAGGAGATCAAGTGTTGACATGGGTAATTTAGGGACACCAGAAATGGGAGGACCTAGAGTAGCCTCTTTTGTTGTACCCTCTGTGAACATGGATTTGCTCCTCCACTATCTGCTGTCGCCCCTGATCGTGGGTCTGTAACCCAAGGAGCTGTGCTCTTAGTCTTTGTGTGTTCTGGCTCCATATCCAGAACACAGTGTACATTTACAAAAGGTATATGTTGAATGTATTTATTTGCCAGAACTGGAAATTGCCAGCATACTTGTTTAAAATTTCTTAGTCTATTATTGATAAATGGGGATAAATAAGAACCTTAAACATTTCTACAAGTAGTAACAGATCTTTGAAAAACCAGGTAACTTTGAGGTATTATTCACTGGCAATTCCTACTCTAAACACATCCTGTCATGGATTTAGAAGGACAGACTAACTTGGATGTTTTGGGCAAGGAAAATCCACTATTTTGCTCATAACTAAGGGGAAAATGCTTACATGATTTCTGTGTACTTTTCTAAAATCAGATTAGAAATCCTGATGTGGACTGGAGTATTCTTTTAGGAGGGTATGCAGAACCATCTCTGTAGTAGCTGATATTAAGAAGCCATTAGGTTTTCCTAATAAGAGTTCAGCAATTGCCACTAGATATATGTAGGGCCAAGGCAGGCAGTCACATAAAGGCTTCCCAAGCTTTTCCTGTGGATGACAACCCAGTTATCCAGTGTTGTTGGAGACACAGCAGAAAGGAAAGCATGAGTCATCATCCTCCCCAGTAACTTGCCTCTCCTCAGCCCAACTCCCACTCCTGCATCTGCCCATCCCAGGAGCACCACAGAAGCATCAGTCATGCCACTTGAGAAAATGTTTCTAGGCCCTGTAATTTTGGATCAGGTTCATTTGAGGGGATCTTCCTAAATAAACAAGTAAAGCATCTTTGTAGCCCCTTTAAAGGAAGTGGGATATTCCCTGGTTGGAAAAAGGGTGGCTGTAACTCAAAAGCTAATGAAAAATACCACAAACCTGGAAAATTGAGGCTATCTTATGGTCCTCTGGAAGGGACCAGAAGGCTTGATAAAAGGAACACTAGGAATGGAGGGTGCAGGATTTAGCTGTTACTGAACTGGTGGCTCTCCAAAGGGATGGCTCAACAGTTGGTCTTGCTTGTTTCCATGGAGATGTAGAAGGCCTCCATATTTGAGAATGGGTTTCCAACAGTGGAAAAAAACATTTTAAGCAGCTAATTTTAAAAAGTTTTAAAAGAACAAAGGAGGTTGTCTGTACTATTGGGCTTTTTGCACATCTTGGAATCTTAAAAACTACTTTAGAAAGATACACTAAGTAGCTCTGGATGCCTGTGGCAAATCTCGTTAGGAAGTCCCATTTAAACTGGATACCCAAAAGCCCTGTGAGCTACTCCCATCAAAACCAGCTAGTTTATTTTCATTACTGGGCCTCACTAAGACTAAGGAAGCAGTATTTAAATTAGCCAAATAGTGCCAGATTTGTACTACTTCATCACTTATTTTATACTTTACACACTTAGCAGCCAGGAGGTGGCAAGGTGCCAGAGGCACAGCATTGTATAAAATAGGCAGAGGGCTGGTCCTGTGGAACTTTTATTCCACATAGGTGAGCAGCACAGATAATAAACACAAAGATGAAATATAAATATTTTTAGATAGTGCTTAGCACAACGAAGAAAACAAATCAGGGAAGAGGACAGAAGAGAAACCTGCAGCTTGCTGGAGTGCTACTTTACGCAAAGTGGTTTGGCTATGTCCCCACCCAAATCTCATCTTGAATTATTGCTCCCATAATTCCCACATGTTGTGGGAGGGACCCAGTGGAAGATAATTGAATCATAGGGGCAGTTTCCCCATACTGTTCTCAAGGTAGTGAATAAGTCTCACGAGATCTGATGGTTTGATAAGGGGAAACCTCTTTCACTTGGTTCTCACTTCTCTCGTTTGCTGCCATGTAAGATGTGCCTTTCGCCTTCCCCCTTCCACCATGATTGTGAGGCCTCTCCAGCCTTGTAGAACTATAAGTCCATTAAACCTCTTTTTCTTTATAAAATACTCATTCTTGGGTATGTCTTTATCAGCAGCATGAGAATGGACTAATACAGTGATCATGTGAAGGCCTCTCCCTGAGAAAGCAGACCTTCCCAAGTATGAGACGAGAAGGAGCCAGCCATGGAAAGCCTGGGGAAGATCATTCCAGGTACAGGCCACAGACAGTGAAAAGGCCCTGACGTGGAAGTGAGCTGGCAGAACACACTGGGCTGGAAAGTGGCACAACGTATGTTTAGTGGTAGGTGGGGGCCACATCATGTGTGACCTTGTATGCCAGGGGAAAGAGTTTGGATTAGATTTAAATTCTAAATGTTCTAAACCAATTTTCCTGCATAGAATCAGGTGGTTGACATGATCTGAATTACGTTTTAAAAACTTTTCTCAAGCTGCTGTGTGGAGAGTAGAGCCAAGGGAAATAAGGGAGACCAGTTGGAAGTGTTTGCACAATACTTGGAGTGGTGAGTTGTTATCTGACTGCAAAGGGAGAGATGGACTCCAAAGTTAGAACCACAGGGGTGGTGTGAGCAGTGAGGCTGGGGAAGAATGAAAGATGAGTAAATAGTTTTTCACTTGAGCAACTGGGTGGGACTATTTTCTCAGATCAGAATACTTGGAGAGGAGCACATTAGGGTAGAAAAAAGGGGAATCAAGAGTTCTGTTTTGTCCTCATTAACTTTGAGATGTCCATTGGCATCTAAATGAAGAATATTAAATAGCAGCTGGAGATGGTATAAATTTGTGAGTCAGTGGCAACCAAAAGGGATTTGAAGCCAAAGTATTCATTGAGATCACCTAGGTAGAGAAGAGGCCTCAAGACTGAAGCCTGAAGAAGCCTAAATTTAGAGGTGAGTTGAGGAAAACTCATCAGGGGACTCTGAGAGGGTGTGATGGATAAGAAAGTATGGCACCATGATGGCGGAGTGAAGAAAGTATTTCCAGAAGATGTGAGTGGTCAATCATGTATAGTAGCTGTCAGGGAGTTGAGAAATTGGTGACATGAAATTCTCTGGTGATGTGGAAAGGAATGGTTATTGTGTGAGGATGCAAGCAGACTGGAGTAGTCTGGAGAGAGAGGGAAGGAAGGGGACGGAGACTGTGAGTGTAGCATGTTGGAGGAATCCTGCTTCGGACAGGGGTGGGAAATGGACTGTTGGTGGAAAGAGGTCATGGTGTCAAGACAGATTTTCCTTCTCGTTTGTTTTAAAGTTACAAGATAGTAGAATCCATGTTTATATATTGATGCACATGATCCTCTACTTATATACAAGATCACTGTCTAAGGGGCAATGCAGCTTTCATAATAGTCCTCGTATATTACAGAGAATTGAGTTGAAAAAGACCATCTAATCAAGCCTCCTAATTTTATACAATATGAAGGCTTACACATCACAGTGGATAAATTATTTGGCTTAGATTACCCAGTGGATGAAATGCCTCAATCCGCAAATATTTAGGACCTCTCCCTCTGCCCCACCGACTGGGGCTGCTTAGAGATCATCAGGCATTATGGTTTCTCACAGGGCTAACCCATCCCACTCCCGTGTTTTGCACCCTTATGCAAAAGATGGCAGTGGGATGGGTTAACCCTGTTACAGTTTAATTGTACTGGTTACCCGATGAGAATAAAGTATCACTTTGTGCATTCAGTTTGGGCAGCACAGTATTCTCTTTGAATGGAATGAGAAATGGAATCTTTCCAGAACATACTCCCCATCCCCAGGCTGCTTAGAGTTTTTATTCCAAACTCTCCTTGTCAGGTTGTAAAGTTCTGGCTGAGATTAGTTTTCTCTATATCCATACTCATTGATAGTCTCCAGGGAAACTTCAAAAGACCCTGGGGCCCATCAGCTCACTGGGATAGAGGGACACCTTGGAGCTTTCCAGAGACCTTGGCTCTGCATATGAACAGCTGTGTCTCTAGACACAGTCACATCTTTCTGGGAGTCACCAAAGGCCTGACCATAAACCAGCCTGAAATAGTCTTGTTTCAAGTTGAAACCCGTATAAATGCTCCATGGATGTTGAACAGGAGAATCAGCGGGAAAAAAACCCATGCAAAATCTGGGTCTCCTACTAAGCCACGAGGGGACAGTTGTCTGTGGGCAGCTGGAGAGTGATGAAGCACATATGGGAAGTGGAGAGAAACTGTAGGAAACTGATCAAACACTTGTGGTTTGGGCTGATGCTTCTCAGTGCCGTGGGATTCTAAAAAGCTGTAATTTTCCAAAAAAGCAGTTTGTTCCACTTACTTGGTGAGTACAAAACCTAATCTTGAATGGCTAATTAGTTAGTTTTGTTTTGTAATATTTATCTGTCTGTCTTATTTTTTTCAGTTAAACCCCTCAGACTATATTCGGGCCTTTTAGTAGTAAATTGTTTCTGGTACCTGAAATGCCCTTAACAACTTCTTTATCCATCCAGTGAAAACATTTTCATCCTTTAGGACTAGCTCAGCTGTCCTTACTTCTGCCAAGACATCTGTAGCATAAGTAGCCCCTTGTCTGTGTCTCTAATTTTAGTATAAACCACAGGTCATTGTAATTAACTGCATTCTATCTACGAACTTCTTGAGGGGAGATCATTTTTCTACCATCAGCTAACACATGGGTTAGCACAAAGCAGGCCATTGTTTCTCAAAACATGGTACCAGATGTGCTTGCTTTAGTATCCCCTCAGATGTTAGTATTACAATGAACAGGATCTCTCTATTTTTTTTTTTTGTTTTTTGACAGGGTCTCACTCTATCACCCATGCAGTTGTGCAGTGGTGCTGCTCACAGCTCAGTGTAGCCGCAGGCTCGTGGGTTTAAGAGATCCTTCCACCTCAGCCCCCCAAGTAGGTGGGACTACAGGTGCATGCCACCATGCTCAGCTAACTTTTTGATTTTTTTTTTTTTTTGGTAGAGATGGGAGTCTTGCTATATTGCTTAGGCTGGTCTCGAACTCCTGAGCTTAAGTGATCCTCCTGCCTCAGCCTCCCAAGGTGCTAGGATTATAGGTGTGAGCCACCACACCTGTGTGTGGGGCTAAAGATTCTGCCTTTTAAATAGGCTGCCTAGATAATTCTTTTCCACAATGAAGACTGATTATTCTTAGTTTAGACTCTTGACAAATGTTTGTTGATTTATTGATATGGACATTTGTGCCTTGGAAACAAGATTGAGGTCCATGACTCATTCTTTATGGTCAGTAGCTTTCAGAGAAGAACATATTCCCAAGATTACTTTCTCAGGTACAGCCTAAATATGGCCTCAACTTTATTCACCGAAATCATCAAAAAGTTATTGCTTAATCCTCTTTAAAAACATTTTTCCATATTACACTCAGGTGTTTCTTAATACTCATGTTAAGAGGAACATTCCACTTCCAGTATAGTCTGGTTGTGTGCACCTGTGAGATGGAGACTGTGATGGAAATGATATGTATGTCCTGATGTGCAAGAGGACTCAGGATATGTAATGAAGTTTGCCTAATCATTGTCAACCTGAGGATAGTTCTCAGGGGACCAGGGAGGTTTTAGAGAAAAGCTGCTTTGCAAATAGTTAAAAGTTGTGGAGAAGTTTTTGACTACATCTGGATAGTATTTACAATGACTAGCATCAACAGGGTGCCAATCAGAGCTGCTGGGATTGAAATCTATTGTGTTAATATTATTATAGCAAGAGAAGATAGAGTGATATGGACCCAGAGTTACTAGAACTATTAGCTTATTAATAGAAAAATTTGATCCATTTTTCCTTCACAACGATCTCCAGCCAAACATAGCTCCAAAACTTTGGCCCCAAATCAAAAGTAATGACTCACTCTACCCCAAACAACTTCAGTGTATGCCAATCCAACATGTGGGCCATACGCGAAATGAACTAGGAGTTCTGGCATAGACACTGCGCAATGTCAAGCTGACCTTATGTTTGGTTACTATAGCATTATGAAACATAAAATGCCCCCATAAAAACAGAATTCTCTAAGGTCCAATTATATGTCAGCTTGTCTTTACAAAAATTGATTACAAAATAACCCAGAAATCACAATAATAGAGTATTTTCTAGGGGCCTGTCTTCTTTAGTTGAATTGGAAGACCCATTAATTATCAAGAAAAAGTTTGTCAGAACGGTCGAACTCTCAAAATACTCAGGATCCATATCTGTAAAATTCCATGTCAATAAAATCCCATGGATCCTCTCTAATAAGTACCAACTTATATGCCCTGAAATAAAGATTCTAGTTTTATAAAGTGGTCATGAGAATGTCTGGACAGAATATACACTTTTGCCCAGGTGAATCAGTGTCACAAATAATTACACATAACTAGAATTGTTCACTGTTTAAAAGTTCCGGCCTCAGTTTTTTTTCTCTCTGTAGATGGAATCCATTTGAAGAGGTTTTTTCCTCACTCCCTTTCTCTTCCAGGGAATGCTTTGTGCCAGTGTGCATTTCTTATATAATATATGTGCCCCAAAAGGGCATTGATCATATGACTGTATTGGCATACAGCATACACTATAAGCATGCAGATGTGATGAAGATTTTGCCAACTAATATTTCCAAGTTGTGGGAGATTTTCTCCTTCTAGGCTGGCTTAGAGCATGGCTATTGTGTCCTCTCTACTGATTTAATTATTCCAAGGGAAGATTTCAGGGGAATTGCAGAGTATTTATGACTGCTCCAGATGTACCAGAAGGCCAGAGGGCTCCTAAAATCATTCAACATATGAGAATTCTTCAGAGAAATGTAGCCCCAGCACCAGGAAATCCTTTTTCTCTTTATTCTGGTCTAGAGCAGTTTTGTCCCCATTATAATCTATATCCAGATGCCAGAAGCTTCAGGGGAGATCTTTATGGACCCAACATTCAGGTATCTACAAAGTATGAATGACCCAACTCAATTAGCAGATTGGATCATTTAGTGGCAGGAAGCAACTGCAGCCTTTGGCAGGATCCATTTTGCTGGTCTTGGAAACTGTTCCCCCTTGTGGCATTCTTTTGGAGGATTATTCTCTCTTTGGTTACAAAAGAGTAGAAATATATAGGTGTTTTGGATGTGGGTTTGGCCAGAAATGACATCTGTTGTCAAAATATCATTAAGAAGAATAAAATATGGAGAAAGGGAGCAAGATAATGGATAACTGAAGGGAAAGTTAAATTCCTGTTTATTTTAATCAAACACTGAAGTCTCTGGCCTCCCTTATACCTAAATATTCTCATATATTGATTCAAAGCAAGTGTCACCCCCTGTTTCTCTTTTGCCCTACTCCTAACTTCAAATTCGAATATAAAACTAGTTCAAAAGACCAACAGTGAGGGGAAAAGTCTTAGAAAATTTAGAGTCAGTTGTGTATGCTTTTTATTGAAGATCCTGACTAGTATTTTTCTTTCTAACACACTTGAATTGATTTTATAATTTTTTTGTGATGCCAAAGACATCAGCAGGCATAGCATGTTATAAATGTAATCTTCCTACCTATTCCCATTAATGTACTGCATGTAAACCATATTATTTAAAAATATTTGAAGTAGCTGACTAAAAATGTACATATATGTGTGTACATATATAAATAAAACCTAATAGCTACTTGGAAAACATTGTAAATGAACTGTGCTCTCCAATTAAAACATAAAATAAAAGGGGAAGCAATCGTTAGTAAAAGGAAAAAAATAAAGAAAATAAAGATCGTTTTTAACCTTCAAATGGACAGAATTATTCTTAAACAAAGAGGGAAAAGTTGGCTACAGATCATTATTTGCTTTGTTCATACCCTAAAAGCATTAGAGGGAAAATCACACTTTGGTCACACTGAGTGACAGAGAAACAGTTGTCAGAGTTGGACACGTTTGCCAATAGAAGAAAAATCCAGTTACCCACTACATATGGTTCATATTGGGTTCCTGGAACTGATAGCATATCAGCATGTCTTCCGAGACTCGTGCATGGCATGTTATTACAGCTGTATATCATCAGAGCAAAAAAAAATAATAATTGGTTTTCCTTGGAGTATCTCTAAGTTGATGTCATATTCAATAACCCTGTAGTTGAAAAATCTATATATGATGGATGGACTCTGGACTATCTTTTGAATTTAATTCCTCATGTGCCAGCTTCTCTAGGCCTTGGTGTACCTGTCATTTTTAGCTGAGCACATGCAGTATTCAGAAAATGCAACCAGGGCTGGGCATGGTGGTTCATGCATGTAATCCCAGCACTTTGGGAAGCCGCGGTGGTTCATGCATGTAATTCCCAGCACTTTAGATCACCTGAGGTCATGAGTTCGAGACCAGCCTGGCCAACATGGTGAAACCCTCTCTCTACTAAAAATACAAAATTAGTTGAGTGTGGTGGTGCACACCTGTAATTCCAGCTTCTAGGGAGACTGAGGCAGGAGAATTACTTGAACCCAGGAGGCAGAGGTTGCAGTGAGCCGAGATCATGCCACTGCACACCAGCCTGTGTGACAGAGTGAGACCCTGTCTCAAAAAAAAAAAAAAAGAAAAAAAAAGAAAAGAAAATGCAACTACTTCTGCCAGATAATGAACTGTAGGATAACAATTTGTCTTGCATATATAGTCACCTCATTCTTCACTCTTAACCATGCCACCAAGAAGCCAGTCTTAACTTGCAACCCCACACTGGGGTCCGGTGCCAAGGTGCAGCTTGAATCAGTGCTGTGCATCACAGTATGGGGGTGGTGGCCTCCCTTCCTCTGAATTTGAGGGCTTCAAAGACAGCCTTAAACATATAGGTGTCTAAGATGGGCTTCCAGGCACACTGCTAGCACATCCTCAAGAACTCTTCTTTGTGAAAATAAGTATGATATCTGGATCCACTGAGGATGCTTCTTTTGTTCATCCTGGACAAAAGGATCCAAACTTGGGCAGAGAAGCCTGGAGCTGACTATCCTGGATTAGCCTAGCACTAGTACCCTGCCTGCCTCTATTTCCCAGGATTGCAGGTCTAGCCTTGGGGCTGAGTTTAGAATATGGCCTCTGCTAAGGGGCTTGGAGTTTAATCTCAGGGTTCAATGCTGCTCTTGAGCCTGGAGATGTGGCTTGGTTTGGAACTAGATGCAACCTGGCTTCTAGTTAGAAGTGACATGCCCAAACTTAGAAATTCAGATTTGTGACATGTGAGATGCAAGTTAATGTCTTCTTGAACTCAGTTTTATGTCTGACAGTTAACATATACAGTTACAGAAAAGCAATACCCCCATTAGTTTGTATGTTACTAATTTGAAATGTACGTAATATAGTCTGATGAAATTAATCTCACCTTTGACCAGAAGGCAATGCTGTTTAACAAGTTGGAGGTGAATTACTAAAATATTAAGCTAATTACCTAATAATTATTTAAGAGAACAGATGAAGACAACAGAATTTCCTTACCTATTAGCAGAGCTTCTTTCTCTGATTTTAAGCCTTGGCTTCTTTTCTCAATATTGTTCTCTCGGTCTTGGTTGACCAATGCAACTGTCAACACATTGATTTCCTATAAAGTTAAAAACCAACAACCATTCATGGGTTTATGTAGATTCTGTGCATGTCAATAAAAACACCAGATCTCTTAAACTCTGTAAATGAGGTCATCACTTCTATTTATAACTAAAGATCAAATCTTTTATACAATTGATCTATTTGCCCAATAGCAGAAAAGTAACTCTGTAAAGTTAGGCTCCTAGATACTGTTCCCAGCATGCCATGTAATTATCTGTGTAAGTGGCAAATTTGGCACAAATTATCTTAGATTTTTGTCCATATTTTGATTAAACTCTGTTCATTAAAGCTCTATTTGACTATAGCTACTTTAATGTGTTTTATTTCAAATATGAAAAATCTTTGGGAAAGCATACAGGGTATTGCCTCATAATACCATGCTAATAATGTGTGTGAGTGTGTGGAAAGACAGGGCCTATTGGAGAACTAAGATAGAATTGTTAGAAGTGTTTTTAAGTTTGAAAACTAAAAATGAAGAGTTGTACAACAAGCCAATAACACATGAAACATTGAGGCTGGACTATTTTTAGTTCTTTCTGTGATCTTTAAACAGAGATGAAGATTTAACTCATACCCTCCTAGACTTTTGATATTAGGACTCAAAATGGAGAGTGATTTAATGGAAAGTCAGTTTAATGATCTGCATATATGACCTGCATACATGCGATAGTAGAATCACTGAGTCTTAATTGGAGGAAAGTTGCTCACTGAAAGATGGTTCCAAAGAAGGACTCGTATATTTAGTGGTAGCAGGGAATCTGCAGGAATGATAGAGAACAGGTAGGGAGAGCCGAATGGATGAAGAAGAATTCAGAAGGTTTGAACAAATGGATTGACAGGTGTTCCCAGGACTGGAAGTGGTTATAGGAGAGATATATAGCTACTCAGTACCTATTAACAAAACTGGTCAGATCCGAGAATATAGGAAGTATTGGGAGCATGCTGCACCTGCAAAAGTGAAAGCCACACCTGAAGGCATTCAAATAAGAAAAATAAAGTCAGCACATCCCAATCAAAACAGATCTATGAGCTTAATTTAACTTATGAGCTACTACTTTTAATGCAGGGTTAATGAGAAATTGCCAGGAAAGAAGGCTCTACTGAGAAACTGCAGTTGCTAATATCTGATGAGCATTTTAGAGGCTCCTCTTAAGGTCACATTTACTTGCTGAAGACCAAGTGATCAAGACTGAAAGAGAAATGAAAAGGGCAAAGTAAAGAATTGAGAAAATCACAGTGATGTGATGATACATCACAGGGAAGAACTTGGTTGGCTAGAGGGTATAACAGGCCTCAGGCTCATGGTAGGAACATTCCAATAAGGACAGGAGTCAGGAAGAGTTTGGGGAGTGGTTTAAGCTAAGCCTGGAGCCAGCTAGTATCATCAAAGGTTACTAGAGATGAAAGATGCTCTTACAAATCAGACAAAGGATCTTGGGAGTCAGCCTCAATTGAGACACAATGAAGAATTTTAAAAGAGAACAAATCAAAAGGCTTATGTAGATGAGATTAGAACATTTATAAAGAGAAATTACAGGAAAGGAAATAGAAGTTCCTTCTATAATAAAATAACATTTGGTACTTTCTGATTAGACTGTCTCGACTGAAGCAGAGTAGGTCTGCATGTGTACACATCATCTTTCTGGGGTAGTGGGGTCAATGGGCCTGCTGAGTTCTATTAGTGATATGCCCTAAGGACAAATAGGTCCCACTGGGACATGGCACTGGACTTCTGTGCCTGGGAAGTGAAGACTGCTGAGAAGATGCAGGCTGAGGCTCTGTAAAGATCTCCCAAGGGAGGTGTAGGAAGAAAGAGGATAGAAGAACATTAACTAGGATAATGATTGCATCATTAAAAAAATACAAAAAATGAACCCTGGAGCTGAGTGGAAATAATATCTCCAATAGAGGGTGATCTGTTCACAGCCTGGATGGTAATTGGGGCCAAATGAAATTATTCAGAATGAGTTTAGCATATAACCGGCCCACATTAATTGCCAAGACTGAGTGGTGTCCTGGGGCCATCACTCAGTTGAAGATACGGGTTCACTGAGGGAAATGGACTGTAGAGGATAGGCAGATGTCAGGAGCCAGTAGAGAAAGGCAAGGGCAGAAAAGACAGACCACCTGAGAATGCTATTCTCTCCCCAGGTCCAAAAGTGGAATCACATAGAAAGGGGGACTCATGAGTAAGGCTCAAAGAAATGCTGCTGAATCAACAATGTCTACTAGGAGCCAGATAGGGTTGGGAAAATGAGTATGGAAAGATAAGAGTTTTAGGATCACCACTCTGTGGAAGTATTTCTTGAGACTGGATGCTGGAGTTTGTGCTCTGCTGACTACAAATGGTGTGCTCTTACGCAGTCATGGCCAGTGACTGGAGTGGACACATCTCCGCATGGCTCCCACAATAGTCCCGCAGGCCTGGGTTCAACGGAGACCAGAAGCTTTGCAGACACTCCAGTTTTGGGGGACATCTCTGAGTTTTCTCCAGGTTGGAGACAGAGCTGTTTTTCTCACTCTAGAGGGAGAAGAACTATGCTAGAAGTGGTATAGGATCATTGAAGCTGATCAGGCAGGCTCCAAGGAATGCTCACATCTTATAATAAACTGGCCTCAAGAATCTCCAAGGGAAAACATCATTTTCATTAGAGTCGAGGGTGTGTCCAAGCCTATTAAATAGTCTATAGCACTGAGTGAGGTGGACCAACTTATCACCAGTCAAAAGAGTCACTACTGACTAAGCTCTGGATCCTAAGCCTGCCTTGGGCCTGGTACAAGCTCAGGCTCCTGCTGACAAAGTCACAGAGCTAATTAGATGGGTGAATGCTTATGTCATCCATTTTGCCAAAGAGAACAGTTAAAGTTAATATAGTTGTGTTTCAAGGGATAGAAGACATGATAGCGATTTTAGACAGCCACATTATATGTTGTGGTTTTACCTTTTCCAACTATTCAAAAAGGGGAGTTTTAATGACTCACTAATCATGGATTCCTTAGAAAAACAGGGTAATTTGATTTGTCTGTATTTATGTTGGTATTGTTCAGTTGAATAAGAAAATGACAATTATTGATAATCTACAAGTTTGGGGTAGACTACAAAGTGGATATAAGCAACAGCTGTACCCTCTCTGTTTTTATTTATTGTCTAGATATCTAAATTATCACATTTGTCAAAAGAGTTCCATCATCATGATTGTTTAAGGTGAAGGGAATACACAGAAAGAATGTGGAATTGAGTAATTCCCAAACCAATTCCTTGTTGCATTTAAGCTAAGCCTGTTTTCACTTTCAGCCACCGAGTAAATATTTATGCTAAATACATACATCACATGCCTACTATATGCCAAAGAATTCTAAGTTTTTAAGGATACGGCATTCAAAGTGATCAGAAGTGCAAGCTTACCCAGGGACCAGCAAGCAATTCTTATAAAAGGTCTAAAAGAAAGAAATATGAGTAGATGAAGCTAGAAAAGTAGGTAGATCATGGTAAGAAGTGTAGATTTTATCTGGAAGGCTTAACAAGTGAAGACTTTTGAGCTCTGCATTTTAGAACATTGGTTTAGAGGCAAATGAAACTGGAGTCAGCCTACTGCAAAAGTGTATCCACTTTTGCTTTTTGATGATTACAGTCAAAACCAAAAACAATGGTATGCAGAGTGCCAACAGCATTTAAGAGGTGGAACTAAAAAAAAAAAATCTAGTGACCTGGTGGATAATGAAAATATTGAGAATGAGTAGGTGCCTCAGTGAATAGGAAAATAGAGAAAGAAGATAGTCAGGGAGAAGACTGTGTGTTCAGTTTAGGAAATATTGAACTTAAGGTTTCTATAGCATCTTGTCAAAATATTTTAGAGGAAGTAGGATGTGCATGTTTCTGAACTTAGAAGTGAGGCTCTGACAGCTCTTTTTATAGGGCCTTTCTCAGGTTTTGTTTGCAGCAGGCAATCTTGATGTTTCCTTGTGGGACAAAGAGCAGGCTTGCTTAGACTTGATATAAAAAAGGTAGATTTCTAAGCTCAGTGTTTCTATTTTGTAACACAAACCACTGCATGGGCTGGCATCCTCTGGGACCCTCTACAGAGATGCTCAGGTTATAAGATCTGTGAGGGTAAGTCTGGTGAAGCCAAAATTCTTCTGGGAACAACTCTCAGTTGGATTTCATATTATTTACATAGGACACTCCAACTTATCTTTTTAGTAATTGGGGAGCACATATTATAGAGACATTGAATCATAAATTATGCATGGTTTTGCTCCTTTCTTAAAAGGTTCATAGTCCTTATTACTGTCTCTACCCCAGATCTCTAGAGAATGGAAAGGACCTTATTGGAATGAGAAATTTTATCATTAGAAACATAAAATTATGAAGACCCTTTATCCTTCTATCACCTTAAAATCCTTTAGCCTGATAGATGCAACATGTCCAGAAGAATGATGAGTCTACTAGATATTCCAGAAAAGAGGTTCCAGATGCCTAGTGATTACAAAGTAGAAGTAAGTGAGTGGGGATGGAGTGGGAGGTGAGGAAGGTTACTAAGTGTAAATGGTTAGTGCTATAGAAAGTACACAGTGGGAAAGGAACATTAGGATGGAAATCAAGTTTCCTCCTTCCAGTGAGATCTATTGGATTATGAAGTAGTCTCCCAAAGGAAGTGGCAAGAACACAGTAAAAGCACACCAGAGTAGAAAATGCACTGCAGGTAACAATTATGCACTTGACATGAGATTGGAGATTACCTAATAAATCTTTTCTCAGTCTACCTTTTAACTCTAATTTCTGTGATACTTAGAAGGAATCATTAAAGGGTTAGAGAAGAGGTTTTCAATAACTGGAAACTAGATATCACAGACTTTTTAAAAGATTTAGCTACTTGAAGGCAGAAATTTCCCTTCTAAGAGTCCTCATCACTTACTTTTCCGTAGTCTGCTGAGTTACAATAGTGCTTTGTTATTTACTTTTGTTTCTCTCCACCCGCCCAAGCCCCTAAGGACCAAGAAAATAGCCTCCCTGGCTTATAAAATCCTTTCATTATTGCTTTCACTTAATTTTTACTGTGTTTTCCTGATCTTTAGGGCTGTTTTCTTTCTGTGCAAATCTTCTTGAATACATGTTGTCTACCTGTGTCTACTGCCTTATCATCTGAAATCTCATCTTTTTCATTAGTCACTCCAACAAATCTACTCTGAAATATTTCCAGTGACCTTCTTCTTGCCAAATGATTATTTTCTCAGTTCTCTTACCATGTGGTATTTGAAATGCCTCACTTCTCTACACAGGAGGTCTTGGTCTTTTTCCTCCTAAATTCTTGTTTAGTCTTCACTGGGGCTTTTTTGTTCCCTCTGCTGGCCCACTGAATGTAAAGAAGAGGCTACTCTGGTAGCTTTGTCGCAGAAGGATATTTAGTACTTGAATGCAGATCTGGACCAAGTGGACCTAATAGACATCTATAGAACTCTCCACCCCAATCCACAGAATATACATTCTTCTCAGCACCACATTGTACTTATTCTAAAATAGATCACATATTGGAAGTAAAATGCGCCTCAGCAAATGCAAAAGATCAGAAATCCTAGCAAATATTCTCTTGATCACAATGCAATCAAATTAGAACTCAGGATTAAGAAACCCACCGAAAACCACAAAACCACTTGCAAACTGAACAACATGCTCCTGAATGATACCTGGATAAATAATGAAATGAAGGTAGTAATAAAGATGTTCTTTGAAACCAATGAGAATGAAGACAAAGTGTACCAGAATCTCTGGGACACATTTAAAGCAGTGTGTAGAGGGAAATTTATAGCACTAAATGCCCTCAAGAGAAACGAGGAAAGATCTAAAATCAACACCCTAATGTCACAATTAAAAGAACTAGAGGAGCAAGAACAAACAAATTGAAAAGCTGGCAGAAGACAAGAAATAACTAAGATTAGAATGGAACTGAAGGAGATAGAAACACGAAAAAACTTTCAAAAAATCAATGAATCCAGGAATTGGTTTTTTGAAAAGATCAATAAAAGAGATAGACCATTAGCCAGACTAATTAAGAAGAAAGAGAGAAGAATCAAACAGATGCAATAAAAAATGATAAAGGGGACATCACCACTGATCCCACAGAAACACAAATTACCATCAGAGAATACTACAAATACCTCTATGCAAATAAACCAGAAAATCTAGAACAAATGGATAAATTCCTGGACACTTATACCCTCCCAAGACTAAACTGGGAAGAAGTCAAATCCCCAAATAGACCAATAACAACATCTGAAATTGAGGCAGTAATTAATAACCTACCAACCAAAAAAAGTCCAGGACTAGACAGGTTTACAGCTGAATTCTACCAGAGGTACAAAGAGGAGCTGGTACCATTCCTTCTGAAACTATTTCAAACAATAGAAAAAGAGGGACTCTTCCTTAACTCATTTTATGAAGCCAATCTCATCCTGATAGCAAAACCTGGCAGAGACACAATTAAAAAAAGAAAATTTCAGGCCAGTATCTCTGATGAACATGGATGCAAAAATCCTCAATAAAATACTGGGAAATCGAATCCAACAGCACATCAAAAAGCTTATTCATTATGATCAAGTCAGCTTTATCCATGGGATGCAAGGCTGGTTCAACATACGCAAATCAATAAACATAATCCACCACATAAACAGAACCAAAGACAAAAACCACATGATTATTTCAAGATATTCAGAGAAGGCCTTTGACAAAATTCAGCAGCCCTCTATGGTAAAAACTCTCAGTAAACTAGGTATTGATGGAACACATTTCAAAATAATAAGAGCTATTTATGACAAACCCACAGCCAATATCATACTGAATAGACAAAAACTGGAAGCATTCCTTTGAACACCAGCATAAGACAAGGATGCCCTCTCTCACCACTCCTATTCAACACAGTATTGGATGTTCTGACCAGGGCAATCAGGCAAGAAAAAGAAATAAAGGTATTCAATTAGGAAAAGAGGAAGTCAATTTGTCTCTATTTGCAGATAACATGATTGTATATTTAGAAGACCCCATCTTCTCAGCCCAAAATCTCCTTAAGCTGATAAGCAATTTCAGCAAAGTCTCAAGATCGATATGCAAACATCAACAAAATCTATGTGCAAAAATCACAAGGTTTCCTATACACCAATAACAGACAAACAGAAAGCCAAATCATGAATGAACTCCCATTCACAATTGCTACAAAGAGAATAAAATACTTAGGAATACAACTAACAAGGGATGTGAAGGACCTCTTCAAGGAGAACTACAAACCATTGCTCAAGGAAATAAGAGAGGACACAAACAGATGGAAAAACATTCCATGCTCATGGTTAGGAAGAATCAATATTGTGAAAATGGCAATACTGCCCAAAGTAATTTATAGATTCAATGATATCCCCATCAAGCTACCACTGACTTTCTTCACAGAATTGGAAAAAAACACAATAAACTTCATATGGAACCAAAAAAGAGCCTGCATAGCCAAGACAATCCTATGCAAAAAAACCAAACCAAACCAAAACAAACAAACAAACAAACAAAAACAAAAAACAAAGCTGGAGACATCACGCTACCTGACTTCAAACTATACTACAAGGCTACAGTAATCAAAACAGCATGGTACTGGTACCAAAACAAAGATATCGAGCAATAGAACAGAACAGAGGCCTCAAAAATAATGCCACACATCTACAACCATCTGATCTTTGACAAACCTGACAAAAACAAGCAAGGCGGAAGGGATTCCCTATTTAATAAATGGTGCTTGGAAAACTGGCTAGCCATATGCAGAAAGCTGAAACTGGATCCCTTTCTTACACCTTATACAAAAATTAACTCAAGGTGGATTAAAGATTTAAACATAAGACCTAAAACCATAAAAACCCTAGAAGAAAACCTAGGCAATACCATTCAGGACATAGGCATGGGCAAGGTCTTCATGACTAAAACACCAAAAGCAATGGCAACAAAAGCCAAAATAGACACATAGGATCTAATTAAACCAAAGAGCTTCTGCACAGCAAAAGCAGCTATCATTGGAGTGAACAGGCAAACAACAGAATGGGAGAAAATTTTTGCAATCTACCCATCTGACAAAAGGCTAATATCTAGAATCTACAAGTAACTTAAACAAATCTTCAAGAAAAAACAACCCCATCAAAAATTGGGCAAAGGATAAGAACAGACACTTCTCAAAGGAAGACATTTATGCAGCCAACAAACATGAAAAAAAGCTCATCATCACTGGTTATTAGTAAAATGCAATTCCATAACACAATGAGATACCATCTCACACCAGTTAGAATGGTGATCATTAAAAAGTCTCAGGAGACAACAGATTCTGGAGAGGATATGGAGAAATAGGAACACTTTTACACTGTTGGTGGGAATCTAAATTAGTTCAATCATTTGTGGAAGACAGATTCTTCAAGGATCTAGAACTAGCAATACCATTTAACCCAGCAATCCCATTACTGGGTATATACCCAAAGGATTATAAATCATTCTATGATAAAGACACATGTACATGTATGTTCACTGTGGCACTGTTCACAATAGCAAAGACTTGGAACCAACCCCAATGCCCATCAATGATAGACTGGATAAAGAAAATGTGGCACATATACAGCATGGAATACTATGCAGCCATAAAAAAGGGTGAGTTCACGTCCTTTGCAGGGACATGGATAAAGCTGGAAACCACCATTCTCAGCAAACTGACACAAAAACAGAAAACCAAACACCACATGTTCTCACTCATAAGTGAGAGTTGAACAATGAGAACACATGGACACAGTGAAGGGAACATCACACGCTGAGGCCTGTCCAGGGGTGGAGGGCTAGGGGTGGGATAGCACTAGGAGAAATACCTAATGTAGACAATAGGTTGATGGATGCAGCAAACCATCAAGGCACGTGTATACCTATATAACAAACCTGCATATTCTGCACATGTACCCCAGAACTTAAAGTATAATTTAAAAGAATACAAAAATTAACTGGGTGTGGTGGTGCACATCTGTAATCTAGTGTTTGGGAGGCTGAGGCAGAAGAATTGCTTGAACCAAGAAGGCAGAGGTTGCAGTGAGCCGAATTCATGCCAGTGCACTCCAGCCTCGGCAACACAGCAAGACTCCATCTTAAAAAA
>NW_016107411.1:878915-890775 GCF_001604975.1 Cebus imitator | reverse complement strand
AAAAAAAAAAAATCTGAGTCCAGGTCCTTCCTGATGTAGTTTTCTAAAATTCTATAATTTTATGTCTAAAACCCAGTTCATCTCATTCATCAAACTGCATCGTCTTCTAACTTTTCTGTTTTTATTAATGCATCATTCCTCCACTTGCCAGCACTCAAACCCTCATTTTATCTTTGATTCATTCTCTACTGTCCCCTCAGTGCTTTTAAGACATCTTTAAATCCAAATTCTATCAAGCGTCTGTGAGACGTTTCTTATGCCATGTTTCCATTTGCGCTCCTGGTGCTTTACTCTCAGTTCTACTTGTTTCATACTTTGTTTTAGAGACGCGGTCTCACTATGTTGAGCAGACTGGTCTTGAACTCCTGGACTGAAGTAATCCTCTTGCCGCAGCTTCCCAAAGCACTGGGATTACAGGCATGAGCCACTGTACCCGGCTGATTTCACACTTTGACCACTTTGACCGCTGCAAGAACCTCCTAGTTTGTCTCTGCCTCTAGGCTCTTCCTCTTCCACTCTATGTTACATAATACCAGGCCAATTTTCTAACATGTGACTTTTTTCTCATCTATCTCTGATTTAAAACTTCAGATGCTTTCTGACAACCTATAGGAAAAAGTCAGATGCTACTGCCTGGCATTTTGGGCTTACTCCTATCAAACTAGCCTATCTTCTTTCTATTCTATGTCCAGAAATGCTCTTAGAAAGCTCTCTCCTCTTCTTGCCTCAGGAATTCCTACTTATATATACACACAGCACAAGTCCCATATCTCTCAGAGGCATCTGTTTCAGGCCACTTGCAAGGCTTCCTTATCTGCACGCATTTCCTATGCCACTTATATGGCAGTTCATCACTTAAACATGTGGGTAGAAAAACCACATTTCACCTGTTTGTTTCCTCCACAAAACCACTGCCTTCTTTAGACAGTAATCACATCTAAGCAAGTGAAGGAGAATGGCCGAATGGAAGCTGTGTTCTAATTCTGTCACCATTATTTACATACTAGATAACTTTAGGAAGAGCATTTCTTTAAGACTTAACTTTCTTTAATGAAAAACACGGATGATACCTTATGCCTCCTCCCCATGGCTGCTGTGAGGCCCAAATATAAGTGAGACAGTGCTTTCAAAGACTATAAATTTCTAGGAGTATACTGTGGCATCATTATTATAACCATTACTCACTTCCATGATTCACAGGATTGATTGGATACAGAACAAGTGGTGATATATACTTGGGGTACTGAATCCATGAAAGATTCTGTATAAGACTTTGCCTAAAATTATATAAAAATATTTATGCCAAAATGATAACTGCAGCTGTGTTCAAATAGTGGATATTTTCTATTTTTCTGTGTCAATGTTGTTATTATTATCCTTATAATTAAAAAAGCAAGAAAAGAAACCAATGACATACAGCTGTTGTTTTGAAGAGCTACATGTAAGGATAGCCAGTCGCTGAACACTTAACATATTGAGTGACACCACTCACCCCCTAAATAGAGAAACCATTGCCCTGTGACTTCCCCTATGGCCCTCCAAGGGCTGGTGGCCACCCTAGCTGCTAGTGCGAGGTGAGTGGGACAGTCAACAGGACCTATGTTGTAACGATTCGCCATGTCACCTCCCGCTCTGCCAGCAGCATACCGCAAGGCTCGCTTTTCTTCTCTGCCCTCTTGTTCCATGGCCTTCTTTTGCTGTTGGCTCAATTCTGCTAATTGCTCATAGGCCCTACTCTTAAACATCACACTTCATGAAATCTGGGGCCCTATAGATAATTGTCAAGATGTCTATCAGCTACATTCTTATCCTTTACTCACATTTTTGTAAAGTGTCAAAAACAATCCATCAAATGATGTGCCAGTCGCCAATAACCTTCAAACGATTCCTTAGATGATTCCTTCAAATGATTCCCCAACTGTGGGTGGGGGAGGAAGGAGAATGGAGATACCCCTCATATTTTCTTTTATGAACCAGAGACTAGCACATACCAAGTGCCCAGTGGCTGATAAGTGAAGGAATGACCCACAAACAATGGCCTGGAATATTGAAAACATGTTGATTTGGACATTGAAGAAACAGATTCTATTTGCCACTGACTTGCTGTGTTCCTTTGTTTCATTTTTGCTGTTTGTACAAAGAAGGACTGAAGCAGATGACCTCCACGGTGTCTTCCTGCACCCTGATTTCATGCCGGCTCTCTGCCCTTTCCCGACTTGAACCTTCCCTTCAGATTAGAGTAGCCAGCTTTGTACAGACAATATATACTTATCCTATATTTCTGATGCCAATAAGAATTAGAGAGGAAAGAGGAAGCAGAGTTAGAAAAACAAAAACCAAATAGATGAGGAAACGATTGATGAGAATGTGTGACTAAGCTTTAGAATTTTTTTTTGCGATGGAGTCTTGCTCTGTCACCCAGACTGGAGTGCAGTGGCACAATCTTGGCTCGCTGCAACCTCTGCCTCCCGGGTTCAAGCGATTCTCCTGCCTCAGCCTCCCGAGTAGCTGGAATTATAGGCACATGCCACCATGCCCAGCTAAATTTTTTTGTATTTTTAGTAGAGATGGGGTTTCACCATGTTGGTCAGGCTGGTTTCAAACCCTTGACCTCAAGTGATCTGCCCGTCTTGGCCTCCCAAAGTGCTGGGATTACAGGTGTGAGCCAGTGCACCCAGCCTAGAATTTTTTATGGTTTCTTACAGGAACATAAGAATGCATCCATCCCCAAAGAGTGAACAGGGTCTCAGGAATTTCCTGTGGGGCAGAAATCCCAAGGCCTTGCTGATCTAATCAGCTGGGAAAGGTTGGCACTGCCCACCCCAAGGGTCATGGGCTTTCACCATCTGTACCCTTTTTTAGCAGGCTTTGATGGTCAAGGTCTGGACAAGGGAAGCCTCAGAGGCCCAACAGTTTTCAGTATCAGAGAGACAATCTGAAAGCAGTTGTGTGGGGCTCCAAGTTCATCATGATGTGACCGTATTTTACATGCTGAGATGTTCCACCTCATTGGGGTTCAATTGCTGGATCAGGAGCACATGTATTATGTCTTTGGGCAACTCCAAGAACGGTGTTTTCTAAGATTTCCAATTGCAAATATTAAAATAGGCAAGAACTAGTTACAGGTCAGACGAAGGATCCTTTAAAGACAGAGGACAACTCAGTGTGATTTAGGTGCCAGAGATATCCAGATACAGCATTTCTCCTGGTGGCCTTCTTTCCAGGTCACCTTTGGTTATAATTATTTAACAAATACCTGTACAGTACTTATTATATGCAGGAAGTGTTATAAGCACTTGACAAATATGAATTCACTTAATTGTCATAAGTGCTCAAGATCAGGCTATTACATTCTCATTTTACAAGTTAAGAAAATGAGGAATAATGAGGCTAATGACTTGCCTAAGGTCACACAACTAGTAAGAAGCAGCCTCAGGATCTGAACCAATGCTGTCTCGCTCCAGAGCCCTAACCACTGCACTAGGTTGCTGGTTGCATGGATGTTGAGTGCCTGTGGAGCTCTGTGACCAAATCCCTCCTGAGGGCTGCCTATAGTCCCAGCTCATTCAGGAGCCAGCAAGGCTCCAGGCAGGCCTGGTGAGCTGTGGTTCCTGCACAGACATGAAAGGGAAGAGGAGCAGGGCAGGAAGCCACCAGGGCCTGGCCGAGAAGCAGCATTAGCAGAGACTGAGGAGGCTGGCTGGCTGCTGTTGTTGTGGCGACAGACTTCTTTAGTGTGACTTTTAACCACAGTCTATGCAATGGGGAGGGATTTCAAAGGAAGGGTGCTGGGGCCAATGAAAAAGAAGAGGTGGTACTCATGCTCTCTTGATTTGAAGGATGTGGGTAGGGAGAGCCAAGGTCAAAGTCGCTCTCCAAAGACCGTGGTTGGGCTACATGCAGAATTGGCTGGGTAGGTGGAGAGGCTCAGGCAAGGAGGCCCCTGATGCTTCTCCAGCCATACCCCAAGGATGTGGCAATAAGGTGGAACCCCAGAGGTGACAGGAAAGGAGAAAAAAAGTGGCAATAGAAGCCATTATGAAAAAAGAATGGAAAGATTCTATGTGTGAAGCAGCGAAAGGCAAGTTAAAATCATTTAAACAAGTCAAGTCTACACAGCTAGCAGAATAATGATACCAGAATCAGAGATTGTGAAGAATTAGAAGTATTGCCTCTAACATTTGAAAATACTGGAGTTGAGGTCTTAAAAAGGCTTCGGGTCATGGGCTCTCACCACCTGAGCCCTTTTCCAGCAGCCTTCAGTGGTCAAGGTCTGCACAAGGGAAGCCTCAGGAGATTTTTCACGTTGGTAGGTTTTTAGGCTATGAAGGCTGTGGACTTGATTAGCTACAGCAGTGTGGGTTACATTTTCTACATACTGAAGAGGAACATGCAGCTATTTTGGAGATCAAGTGTATTGTTTCATTTGGTTATGTCTACAGTGGCATTCAGGCTGGGAATACCCCTTTCTGGCCTCTCTCTTGCATGGTCCCAGTGCACCTTTTGTCCCCAAAGGAGTAGCAACAGTGCCACCTTTCACCCTCAAAGACAACAGTTTGAACTTACATGATCACTCTACGTATAATCTCTACAGAGCAACAATGCCCTCAGTACCTGGCCCAGTGCTCTGTACATAGATGCAATTGATATTTTTAAAAGAAAAAAATATAAATAGTAGACCCTCTCATATTACATCAAATGAATTTGTTACTACATAGAGAGGCCAGACCTCATGGGTGAAAATGGCTGGCCATCATAAGGGTTTGGTCAGTACCCGGGCCTGGAGTCAGCTGGAAGTCTGTGAGGAATATATGTCTCCGCCATATATATATATTATAGTGGATAGTGAAAAAAACTGTGCAATCACTTTGGAAATTTTACGGCCTTTTGGTCCCTAAATGCATTTATTGTAGTATCATTTTAAAATAACAATTTCTTTAGCCTTGTAGACTGAAGGAGGTAAGGAAGTTAATTTTTCATTTTTATCTACTATTAATGCTTTTAATGTTTTAAGTATTGACTTTTTTTTTTTTTTTTGGGAGACCAAACCACAAGCTTCTAACCTTTTTCCTTTCCTTTCCTTTCTTGTCCAAAATATAAGATATTTTTTCTAGTTGACTTTCTTAGTAATAATCTTTATTCGTTTTCTCATTACAAATAAAAAAATATATTCACTGTAGAAAATATACAAAAAATATTTAAAAAGTAACTACTTTTTAGAGTTAGAGTTTAGAGTTACTCGAAATTCTACTACTGAGATATAAATGCTATTATCATTCAGATATTTGTCTTTTATAGTTTATATATAATCCCCTCACACACATATATAAGATATGTGTTTGCGTATATACATACATGTATATATTGTTTAATTCTTATTTGAAAAATAGGATTATGATACATATATAGACCCCAACGAGAATATTCTACATAAAGAACAGAGACTTTGATAGGAAAGAATAATTTCAATTTCTTAATGTTTCCCATTAAATACTAAGAGGATCACTGCTGCCTGGATCATAACTTAATAATGACTATCACAGTTCACACCATGCTTAAATTGTGGTCTCAAGCTGGCAATTAAATGACTTTCTTTCGGTCTAGTTTTGTGACAGCCATGTTAAACAAAAATGATCTAAAATTTAGAAAAAAAATCCTTTGCAGTAACTCCATTCATTATCTAAACTGTTAAGTTGTAGTATTTTATTTTTAGTTTTACTATATGCCACTGTAGATATAATCAAATGAAAAAATATACTTGATCTCAAAAATAGCTGTGTTTTTCTCTCAGTATGTAGAAAATGTAACCCATACTTCTATAGCCACTCAAGTCCACGTCTTTCATAGCCTGAAAAAGTACTACCATGAAAAATCTCCTCAACCAATAAAAATAGAGCAGCAAACAGAAGAAACTAAAGTGAAATACTTTTCTAAAATGTATGTATGTGCATCCAGAATTAGTCGGTTTGATTTATCTTGTATGATAGTAACTCTATTGCTGGTAAAGATTAATTGTATTATGGTGCTCTTGGCATGTTATTTTCTCAGTTCATTTCTCAGTATGACATTTCTTATTTTTCTCTGCTACAAAGCACCCACTATCATAATTTTCACCTGCTGAGTTTATGTTACTAATGATAATATTAAAATTTAGAGGTTTTTCTTTGGACCTTTACAGTGGTAAATTAGGTCATAAAAATAGATGGGACACAATCTGATAAATAGGAAAGAGAAAGATTTGATTATTGTTAAAGTAAAACCAAGTTTTACAAGAATTTCCTGGCATACTATGAGATCTTAGTGAACACTGAATATCTTCCTTCTCTCACACCCCCAGATTGAATTCTCTTTATTCACCACTGCCTTGCATATGCCACACATGAGAACTATTCCAAGAACCAAGGGCTCCTGATTGCTCCTACATGGTGCATTGGACATCCTCTGATTAAAACCAAATAATACAAATAATAGTGGCGATAATAATACTAACAGCCCTTACTGAGTGCTTGGTAGATGACAGTACTGGTCTCTTACTCTCTCCATTTTACAGCTTAAACAGTGAGGCGCAAGTATACCTCACTGTTTAATCTGTAAAATGGAGATAAATAATAATAAGTAGCTTCCTTAAGCTCACACACATGGAAAGCAGTGGCATCATGACTGGGCCCCAGGCTGTCATACGCCAGGGCCATTAGTCCATGCTGCCTTCTGTCTGAATGACCTCTCAGGAAACTATAGATTCTCCACTTGGTTCAGGCCCTTGATCCCAAGTCTGTTCCTTACTGAGAAGACTGCGGTCAGTCTTGAGTGAGTTTCCTTTTCAGTTGTGTGCTCTGTCTTCATTGGGCCATGTGCTGCTCTGTGATCTAATGTGCTCCCAATAGCTGGCATTGTGCCTGTCATGTGGACTTGGAATAACCTTGTTAGGAGTGGCTAGTTGTGGGTCCACTGATCTTTTTTGTGTATTGTCCAAATCAGAGTGATTTCTTAAGAGCCAGAGTCTGACAATTACTAGTGATGGATTTTCTTTTGGGGGTTGAATGGCAGCAAAACTCAACATTTGGATTAAATGAAGTATCTGTACATCTCACTTCAGTATAATTTGATTGGAATTTATTGAGCTTCCTCCTCTTTCATTTATTGAGAACCTACATTAAGGGTACATTTTGTGTTAAGACAACAAGATTCAAAGATGAATAATAGTGATTCCTGCTGTCAAAGAATGTAGGAATCTAGAGGGCAATGAGCTGTGTAAAATATCTTAAAATACAGTATGATATAAGCTATGGCAAAGGAAGAGCCAAGGTGCTGGGGAAGCCCAGAGTGCCACCTGGCCTGTCCTAGGGTGGAGAGCAGGTAGTAGTGTTACCCAAAGTGTGGTCCACAGACTGGCAACACTGGCATTATCTGGGAGCTTACTAGAAATGCAAATCCTCAGGTCCCAGCTTGGACCTGCTCAATGGAAAAACTCTTAAAAAAGCTATTTTTGATTCGGTTGGTTACTAAGGTTTGAGAAGTATAGCCTTGGAGAACATAAGACTCACAGACACAACAATTATACAAAAAAAGTATACCTAATTTAAACCTGTAAAATAAGAAAGTTGGATGACGTGATCTGTACCACCTCAGTTTTAACTGTCAGTCTACCAGACTTCTAAAGTTAACTGGAGCAAGGTATGTTTATCTTCAAGATCACCTGCAGATCATATGCAGAAGGAAGGTCTGCACTTCTCACCTAACCACACCAAACAGATTCACGGAGCTGACTGAGGCTGCTGCATTCTTATCAATTCAGTCATCAGTTGATGAGTATTACTAATGTACCCACCTACAAAGGCTCATTACTGTGTTCGATTATGCAAGGAATACATACAAATTCTCCACTTTGAGGAACATGACCTGAGTTGGAGAGATAAGCCTCTATCATAAGTGGGTTGTTCAAGATGGTTGGAATGATGATAAATTGTAGGAATCTGGAGAAGATGGTGATTGATCTGGACTGATCTTAGGGCAAGACCCTAAGAAATGGGAATTGAATTAGGCTTCAAAACAGGCAGAATTTGCATTGCAGACAAAAATGGCGATAAGATAGATGGAGAGGCTGCATTATCAATACAAAATCTAATTATTTAGAATTTTTAATGAATGGTGCACCAAGCTGAATTTGACCTGTTGACTCAAGCCATTTATTCAGGAAATCAGGCTAACATTTTTTTCTGAATACCAGACCAATAGTTATTCTCTTTTCACCAAGGAGACTAGCTTGAATACTGTCATATAAAATGATCAGGAATGATACATATGCTTACAGCTGTGAGACTTCTATGTTATGCCTATATGTGTGTGTGATTGTGTGTGTGTGTGTGTGTGTGTGTGTGTGTAGTAAGGGTGCCAGAGAATTATAATGACACAGGTACTGGGGATTGATATAGATCGTACTTGTATACTGTTCCCATAGTTTCACGTCATCTTCCTAAAAGTTGGCATGGAAAGAAATTGCCTGTGCAAATTAGATTTTGCAAGTCTCATAAACATAAGTAGCTCACCAGCATACACTGAGCAGTCTGGAAATTGTCCAGACAGAGAAACCCACACTGTAATCTCACAGGGAAGCTGACATAACAATAGAAATGACTTGTTATTGAGCATCACGGCCACAAACCTCGCCTGCAAGGACAGTTTCAATCTGGGAAAGTTGAGATTTTGAGGTTTTTCTTGGAGAAAAACAATTAAATGAGCAGAAATATGGAAAAAATATCTATTAAGTGTTCCAAACCTGGTTGAATGTTTTCAGGGGAACCTAGAGTTTTCAGAGAACGGCCTCCATATACCTGGCAAGGAGCTGCTGCCCAGAGAAGATGACAGGGAAAGCCCTCCCTGGCTCTGACATCTGCACAGCTCAGAAATGCAGTCATTTTTTTTTTCCAGGAAATTCTTGCTGTCTTTCTATACAAACATCATTTAAAACTGTAACAAAACATGTGAATGCTTCTTCCTTTGGGCAACAGCTTTCCTTCCAAATTAAACTCTTGCTCTGCCTGAATTAGGAACATTAAGGTACAGTCTGCTCAATTTCTGACATGTTTTGAGACCCCAAGTTAGATTTAAAGCTACCAGTGTGGGGTTTGTAATCTTGGAGGTCTGATTTAAATGCCCTATTATGGGGGCTACAATCAGGATGTCAGGTCACCCTGGGCATGCTGGGCAGGTCAGCAAGGAGGGAAGGTGAAGCTGGATTTGGTGGCCATGAACTCTCACCTGGGTATAGTTCTCAAATGATAGGCCCCAGCAAGGGAAGGGAGGGTACAGAGAGAGGGGGGTCTCCATCACAGCTGGGAAGAGTTTTGAGGTTGGAAGGATTAGGACACACTTCAGTTTTTTGTGGGAAATTTAAACATATTTATTTCCAAGTCTGACCTTTGTTTCTCCCAGGAAGCCCACCAAGATTGTTACTTGTAGACTGACATTTGAGCTTTTTTGCTTCCAGTTCAAGAGCCTTATTTTAGGATAAGCATTTCATAAAGTGTGGATATTTGTGCAACCACAAACATACCTTTGATGCAAGCAGATTTCACAGCTAGAGTTGGCAGGGCAGTTGCATGATGGTGAAAACTGCTGCTCTGCTGCCTGCCAGGGTCAATGTGGAAGGGCTGAAGGGCAGAGCACCATGAAACTTAGGCAGCTCTTCCTGTTCCAGTCTTTCCCACCTTTCTTCCCTTTTTTCTTCATCTTATCTTTGTACCTACTTTTTTCCTTGTCATTTTCCTACATATTCCATATGTAAGAAAAATGCCAGAGCCCAGTAAGCTATGTGTCAATGAGATGGATGAGGTTGGAGATGAGCAATGTGTGAAGAAACAGAGAATGACCACCTTTTCCAGCACTGCAGAACCATCCCAGGAGAGCTGGAGAGTGCCAGGCAAGGAATCCTTGCAGAAGACCAGTATCAAGGATGGAGTCAGAGCAGTGCTGGCAGGTGCATTTCACACCTCTCCCCTTCCTGGTCTCACATGTGTTTAGCAGAAATGAAGCAGTATGGAAATCACTATGGAATAGTTAATAATGTAAATCAGAGAGGTGGATCCAAGATGGCTTAATAGGAACAGCTCTGGAGTGCAGTTCCCAGTGAGAACAATGCAGAGGGTGGGTGATCACCACATTTCTAAATGAGTTATTACTGCCCCCACAGACCAGGAGATTCCTGGGCTGAAAAGTGCCACGATGTTCCAGCATGGCTGTTTCAGCCGGCGCAGCGGGTCTCCGCACAAAAACTCAGACAAATCTGGGTGACCGTTTCAAATGACTCCTGGAATGCCTGGGAGACAGAGCTGCCCATCCAACTGAAAAAAAGGGGGCTGAAACAGGGAGCCAGGTGATCTGGCTCGGCGGGTCCCACCTCCACAAAGACCAGCAATCTGAAACGCTCTGGATTGAGAGTTTCACAGCAAGTGCAGCTGGACCCAGGATGGTCCAGCTCTGTTGGGGGAAGAGCGTCTGCCATTACTGAGGCAGTCCACCACTACTGAGGAAGTCCACCACTACAGAGGCAGTCCGCCATTACAGAGGCAGTCCACCATTACTGAGGCAGACTGCCATTACTGAGGCAGATTTAACTATATAAACCAAACTGCAAGAAAGTTCACACAGCAGCTGGGCAGAGCCCATGGCAGCTCAGCGACACCTCTGATGGTAGACTGTGAATAGGCTACCTCCTTGCTGTGCAGGGAATCTCTGAAAAACGGCAGCAGCACATCAGGAACTTATAAATAAAGCCACACCTTCCCAGGACAGAGCACATGGGAAAAAAGGCGGTTATGAGTTCTGCTGCAGCAGACTTAAATGTATCTGCACAGCAGCTCTGAATGGAACAACGGAGCTCACAGCTCAGCACTTGAGCTCCTATAAGGGTCAGACTGTCTCCTCAAGCAGCTGCCTGACCCACATGTATCCAAAGAGATACCTCACAAAAGAGAGCTCAGGCTGACATCTGCTAGGTATCCTTCTGGGACAAAGATAGCAGAAGAAGAAACTGGCAGAAACCCTTACTGTTCTGCAGCCACCACAGGTGATCCCCAGGCAAGCAGGGTCTGGAGTGGACCTACAGCAGTCCTACAGCAGAGGGATCTGACTGTTAGAAGGAAAACTAAAAAACAGAAAGAAATAACTTCATCATCAACAAAAAGGACGTCCACTCAGAGACCCCATCTTAAAGTCACCAACCACAAAGACCACAGGTAGATAAATCCACAAAGATGGGAAGAAACCAGCGCAAAAAGGATGAAAACACCCAAAACCAGAACGCCTCTCCTCCTTCAAGTGATCACAACTCCTCACCAGCAAAGGAACAAAGCTGGATGGAGAATGAATCTGATGAATTGACAGAAACAGGCATCAGAAAGTGGGTAATAACAAACTTCTCTGAGCTAAAAGAACATATCCTAACCCAATGCAAAGAAACTAAGAGCCTTGAAAAAAGGTTTGATGAAATGCTAACGAGAATAAACAGCTTAGAGAAGAATATAAATACAGAACAGAGGTCTCGGATGCAACACAACATATCTACAACCATCTGATCTTTGACAAACCAGACAAAAACAAGCAATGGGGAAAGGATTTCCAGTTTAATAAATGGTGTTGGGAAAACTGGCTAGCCATGTGAAGAAGGCAGAAACTGGACCCCTTCCTGACGCCTTACACTAAAATTAACTCTAGATGGATTAAAGACTTAAACATAAGACTAAACACCATAAAAACCCTAGCAGAAAATCTAGGCAAAACCATTCAGGACATAGGTGTAGGCAAGGACTTCATGACCAAAACACCAAAAGCATTGGCAACAAAAGCCAAAATAGACAAATGG
>NW_016107411.1:779166-876935 GCF_001604975.1 Cebus imitator | reverse complement strand
AAAAAAAAAAAAAAGCAGGAACTGCAATCCTAGCCTCTGATAAACTTTAAACCAACAAAGATCAAAAGAGACAAGAAGGGCATTACATAATGGTAAAAGGATCACTGCAACAAGAAGAGCTAACTATCCTAAATATATATGCACCCAATACAGGAGCACCCAGATACATAAAGCAAATTCTTAATGACCTACAAAAAGACTTAGACTCCCACACAATAATAGTGGGATTCTTTAACTGTCAATATTAGACAGATCGATGAGACAGAAAATGAACAAGGACATCCAGGACTTGAACTCAGATCTGGACCAAGCAAACCTAATAGACATCTACAGAACTCTCCACCCTAAATCCACAGAATATACATTCCTCTCAGTACCACATCACACCTACTCCAAATTTGACCACATAATTGGAAGTAAATCACTCCTCAGCAAATGAAAAAGACACGGAAATCATAACAAACAGTCTCTCAGACCACAGTGCAATCAAATTAGAACTCAGGATTAAGAAACTAACTCATAACTGCAAAACATCATGGAAACTGAACAAATGGCTCTTGAATGTTAACTGGATAAACAATGAAATGAGGGCAGAAATAAAGATGTTCTTTGAAACCAATGAGAATAAAGACACAATGTACCAGAATCTCTGGGACACATTTAAAGCAGTGTCTAGAGGAAAATTTACAGCAATAAATGCCCACATGAGAAGTGAGGAAAGATCTAAAATCGACACTCTATCATCAAAATGGAAAGAACTAGAGGAGCAAGATAAAAAAAACTCAAAAGCTAGCAGAAAACAAGAAATAACTGTGATCAGAGCAGAACTGAAGGAGATAGAGACACAAAAAACCCTTCAAAAATTAATAAATCCAGGAGCTGGTTTTTTGTAAAGATCAACAAAATAGACTACTAGCCAGATTAATAAAAAAGAAAAGAGAGAAGAATCAAATAGATCTAACAAAAAACAATAAAGGATATCATCACCAATTGCACAGAAATACAAACTACCATCAGAGATTCCTACAAAAAACTCTATGCACATTGACCAGTAAACCTGGAAGATACGGATAAATTCCTGGATACTTGCACACTCCCAAGTCTAAACCAGGAAGAAGTCAAAACCCAGAACAGACCAATAACAAGGGCTGAAGTTGAGACAGCAATTAATAGCCTACGAACCAAAAAAAGCCCAGGTCCAGATGGGTTCACAGCAGAACTCTACCAGACATACAAAGAGAAGCTGGTACCACTCCTTCTGAAACTATTCCAAACAATACAAAAAGAGGGAATACTTCCCAAATCATTTTATGAGACCAACATCATAATGATACCAAAACCCGGCAGAAACTCAAGAAAAGAAAACTTCAGGCCATATCCATAAAGAATATAGATGCAAAAATCTTCAACAAAATACTGGCAAACCAATTGCAACAGCATATCAAAAGCTTATCCATCACGATCAAGTAGGCTTCATCCTGGGGATGCAAGGCTGGTTCAACATACACGAGTCTATAAACATAATCCACCACATAAACAGAACCAAAGACAAAAACCACATGATTATCTCAATAGATGCAGAGAAGGCCTTTGACAAAATTCAACAGCTCTTTATGCTAAAAACTCGTAATAAACTAGGTATTGAAAGAACGTATCTCAAAATAAAAAACCCACAGCCAATATATTACTGAATGGGCAAAAACTCGAAGCATTTGCTTTGAAATCTAGCCCTAGACAAGGATGCCCTCTCTCTCCACTCCTATTCAACATAGTATTGGAAGTTGTAGCCAGAGCAATCAGGAAAGAAAAAGAAATAAAGGGTATTCAATTAGGAAAGGAGGAAGTCAAATTGTCTCTGTTTGCAGATGACATGATTGTATATTTAGAAGACCCCATCGTCTCAGCCCAAAATCTCCTGAAACTGATAAGCAACTTCAGCAAAGTCTCAGGATACAAAATCAATGTGCAGAAATCACAAGCACTGCTATACACCAATAACAGACTTAAAGAGAGCCAAATCAGGAACGAACTACCTTTCACAATTGTGACAAAGAGAATAAAATACCCAGGAAAACAACTAACAAAGGATGTAAAGGAACTCTTCAAGGAGAACTACAAACCACTGCTCAGGAAAATGAGAGAGGACACAAACAGATGGAAAAACATTCCATGCTCATGGTTAGGAAGAATCAATATTGTGAAAATGGCCATACTGCCCAAAGTAATTTATAGATTCAGTGCTATCCCCATCAAACTACCTATGACCCTCTTCACAGAACTGGAAAAAAAAAACACCTTAAATTTCATATGGAACCAAAAGAGAGCCCACATAGCCAAGACAATCCTAAGCAAAAAGAGTAAATCTGGGGGCATCACACTACCTGACTTCAAACTATACTACGAGGCTACAATAATCAAAACAGCATGGTACTGGTACCAAAACAGTGATATAGACCAATGGAACAGAACAGAGGCTTTGGAGGCAATGTCACACATCTACAACCATCTGATCTTTGACATACCTGACAAAAACAAGCAGTGGGGAAAGGATTCCCTGTTTAATAAATGGTGTTGGGAAAACTGGCTAGCCATGTGCAGAAAGCAGAAACTGGACCTCTTCCTGAAACCTTACACTAAAATTAACTCCAGATGGATTAAAGACTTAAACATAAGACCTAACACCATAAAAACCCTAGCAGAAAATCTAGGCAAAACCATTCAGGACATAGGCACAGGCAAGGATTTCATGACTAAAACACCAAAAGCATTGGCAACAGAAGCCAAAATAGACAAATATGATCTAAGTAAACTCCAGAGCTTCTGTGCAGCTAAAGAAACAATTATTAGAGTGAACTGGCAACCAACAGAATGGGAAAGAATTTTTGCAATCTACCCATCTGATAAAGGGCTAATATCCAGAATCTACAAAGTTAAAATAGAATTACAAGAAACAAACAAGCAAACCCATTCAAAAGTGGGCAAAGGATATGATCAGACACTTTTCAAAAGAAGACATATATGAGGCCAACAAACATATGAAAAAATGCTCATCATCACTGGTCATTAGAGAAATGCAAATCAAAACCACATTGAGATACCATCATCTCATGCCAGTTAGAATGGTGGATCATTAAAAAATCTGGAGACAACAGATGCTGGAAAGGATGTGGAGAAACAGGAACACTCTTACACAGTTGGTAGGAGTGTAAATTAGTTCAACCATTGTGGAAGACAGTGTGGTGCTTCCTCAAGGACCTAGAAATAGAAATTCCATCTGAACCAGCAATCCCATTACTGGGTATATATCCAAAGGATTATAAACCATTCTATTATAAAGACACATGCACACATAGGTTCATTGTGGCACTGTTTACAGTAGCAAAGACTTTGATCCAACCCAAACACCCATCAATGATAGACTGGACAAGGAAAATGTGGCACATGTACACCATGGAATACTATACAGCCATAAAAAATGATGAGTTTGTGTCCTTTGTAGGGACATGGATGAATATGGAAACCATCATTCTCAACAAACTGACACAAGAACAGAAAATCAAACACCACATGTTCTCACTCATAGGTGGGTGTTGAACAATGAGAACATATGGACACAGGGAGGGGAGCATCATACACTGGGGTCTGTTGTTGGGGAATAGGGGAGGGACAGCAGGGGGTAGGGAGGTTGGGAGGGATAACATGGGGAGAAATGCCAGATAGAGGTGACGGGAGGATTGAGGCAGCAAACCACATTGCCATGTAGGTACCTATGCAAGAATCCTGCATATTCTGCACATGTACCTCAGAACCTAAGTGCTATAAAATATATATAATGTAAATCATAAAAACAAAGGTCCAGGAAGCCTTATGGCTCCTGAGTAACATACAGAACTAAGAGGAAGGGGAGTTTATCTGCTGGTGCATCCTTGTTCCTGGTGGTTTTGTACCACTAATCCTGATGCCATGTCAGTGGGAACTGAAAGTGCTGAAGGAAAGGAGGCTCCTCCCCTCCCCTGCTGTCTGCATGAGGCACTAGGGCAATCCTCTGCTTCTGTCCACCTTTTGGGCTCCCAATTCTTTTCATAGATGCTACTGAATGTTCCTCCTGTTTCTTGTTGCTTATGATATTAGGCAGTGGTAAGCCATACCTCATATGAGGCAGGAATCCTGTAATTGAGCACTCTAGGCTTATTTGACTTGAAAATGATCCTGCTTGCATGCAAGTCATGTCTGTATGTTTGTATATGCATCCTTTGTTGATGGTTTGGAGCTTACCTGAAATTTCTTGGCCATAAGTAGAAATAAAAGCTTAATTTTTGGATTGGGTTAGAACTTATTTTGTTCATTTTCAATTAATCACTCTTGATCTGACATGTTTTCTCAAGAGATTGAACAAGCCTCATTTGGGTATGGATGGCTATTAATGTTGGTCAGAGGTCCATACAGAGCACAGGCTCTATAATCCCTAGGCCACAAAGAAGGCTCAGATACAGAGTTCACAGCAGAAGACCCCAAGTAATATATCTGAGTATTGTTCTTCTAAATTATTTATGAAGTATATAAAATTTGCCTTTCTCTTCAAAATGCAAATATTATTGGATTATTTTCCTTTCCAGTTGAGGAACTCAGTATCTTCTGTATGTGGTAATATCCAGCCCTTATTATGGGGTGTTTATTTCATTATTTCCCAAGTAGGGGACTTAGCTTTATTAAAAAAAAAAAAGATTCAGCGAAATCTTCCTCTTTTCCTAAATTCCAATCAAGTATAAAAGCTTCCCTATTTATAAAGTGCTTTTAATTATGGATGATTAACCAATACATTGTCAAAGAGTATCCATTGCCTATTATCCATGACAGCAAAAACAAATAAGATTTTAAAGTCCCACAGCAGGGACTGATTAAAGAAATTAGTGTACATCTGTGGCATGAAATATTAGGCAGTCATTAAAAATCACAAAACAACTGATACCACAGCAAATACAAATGATCCTTAGAATCTACTATGAATAACTATATACCAACAAATTGTAACACCTAGAAGAAACAGATAAATTCCTAGACACATATAATCTACCAAGATTGAACCATGGAGACATAACATACCAATAGCAAGTAATGAGCCTGAAGCAGTAATAAAAAGTCTCTTACAAAGAAAAGTTCAGAATCTGCTGCCTTCACTGCTGAATTCTACCAAGTATTTAAATAAGAACTAACAGTAATTCAATTCAAACTGTTCAAACACCACAGGCCAATATTCATGATAAACATAGATAAAAAAAATCCTTAAAAAAATACTAGCAAACATAATTCAGCAACAAATTGAAAAGACCTTTCACCATGATCAAGTGAGATTCATCCCAAGGATTCAAGGATGGTTTAACATATGCAAATTAGTAAACACGATATATCACATTAACAGAACCAAGAATGAAAACCATGTGATGATTTCATGGATGGTGAAAAAGCATGCGGGAAAATGCAACATCTCTTAATGATAAAAACTCTCAACAAACCAGGTATAGAAGGAACATACATCAAAATAATAGAGACCATATATGACAAACACACAGTTAAACATCATACTAGATGGGGAAAAATGGAATGTTTATCCTCTAACATCTGGAACATGATGAGAATAGCCATTTACCACTTTTATTCAACATAATACTGGAAGTCCTAGCCAGAGCAATTAGGCAAGAGAAAGAAAAAGCATCCAAATTGGACAGAAGAAGCCAAATTAGCCTTGTTCACAGATGACACGATCTTATATTTAGAAAACCATAATGATGCTGCCAAAAAATTGCTAGAACTGATGAATTCAGTAAAGTTGCAGTATACAAAACCAATATACAGACATCAGTAGTATTTATATATACCAAGAGCAAACAATCTGAAAAAGAAATCTAGAAAACAAACTCATTTTTAATAGCTTAAAAAATATAAAATGTGTAGGCATAAGTTTAAGTAGAGAAAAGATCTCTACAAGGACAATTATTAAATACTGCAAAAATTGAAGATTACACAAAAAATTGCAAAGTTATTCCATGCCCATGGATTAGAAGAACTGATATTGTTAAAATGTCAATATTACCCAAAGTAATTTACATATTCAATGAAATCTCTATCAAAATACCAGTGACATTCTACATAGAAACAGAAAAAAAGTCCTGAAATTTATATGAAACTACAAAAGATTCCAAATAGCCAAAGCAATCCTGAGCAAAAACGACAAAGCTGGAGGCATCACATTACCTGATTTCAAAATATACTATGAAGCCACAGTAACCAAAACAGCATGCTACTAGCATGAAAACAAACACATAAGACTATTAGGGTAGGGAACCTAGAAATAAATCCATGCATTTTTATCTAACTGATTTTTGACAAAGGTGCCAAAAACATAGACTGGGGAAAGGACAGTCTTTTCAATAAGTGGTGCTAGGAAAATAGTATGCAGAAGAATGAAACTAGACCGCCATCTCTCACCATGTGTGAAAATCAAGTCAAAATGGATTAAAGACTTAAATCTAAGACCCATAACTATGAAACTGCTAGAAGAAAACATTGGGGAAATGCTCCAGGACACCAGTCTGGGCAAAGGCTTTTTTAAAGGAAAACCTCAAAAGCACAGGCAGCAGAAGTGAAAATAGACAAATGGAATTACAACAAGCTAAAAAGTGTTTGCACAGCAAGGGAAACAATCAACAAACTGAAGAGACAGCCTACATAATGGGAGAAAATATTTGCAAACTCTCCATCTGACAAGTGATTAAGAACCATAATATAAGCAATTTATAACATAAAGAACTCAATAGCAAAAAGACAAATAATCTGATTACAAAATAGGCAAAATATCTCACTAGACATTTCTCCAAAGAGGACATACAAATGGCCAACAGTTATATGAAAAAAAAATGATGAACATCACTAATCATCAGAGAAATGCAAATCAAAACCAGTAAGATATCATCTCACCCCAGTTAAAATTGCTTTTATCAAAAAGACAAAAAAAAAATAGATGGTGGTGATTATATGAAGAAAGTGGAATCCTAGTACACTGTTAGTGGGAATGTAAATTGGTACCACAGTTGTGGAAAACGGTATGGAGGTTCTTCAGAAAAGTAAAAACAGAGCTACCATATGATCCAGCAATCCCATTACTGGGTATATATTCAAAAGAAAGAAAATCAATATACCAAAGAGATATACTAATTTATTGCAGTGCTATTTACAATAGTCAAAATATAGAATCAACCTACTGTCTATCATCAGATGAATGGATAAAGAAACCATGGTATACATACACAATGGAATCTTGTCATTTGCAGCGGACCCATGTCCATGAAACTGGAGGTCATTACGTAAAGTGAAATAACCCAGACATAGAAAGTTAAACACCACATGTTCTCACTAGTACAGGGGAGCTGAAAAAGTGTATCTTATGAAGATAGAGAGCAGATTGGTTGCCAGAGGCCAGGCAGGGTTAGGGTTAGGGATGAATAGAGGTTGGTTACTGGATACAAGAATACACTTAGAATAGAGTTTGATAGTTTAGTAGGTTGACAAGAGTTAACAGTAATCTATTGTATATATTTCAACATAGCTAAAAGAGAAGAATTTGAGTGCTCACAGAATAAAGAAAGGCATTCAAGGCAATGGATATCCAATTGTCCTGATTTGATCACTATACATTATATGAATATATGAAACTATCACAGATACCTAAAAACATCTGCATCTATTATGCACAGATAAAATATATTTTTAAAACCTATTTAATAACATAAGTAAATGTTCATTATTGATAAATTTAGAAATATAGGTTGTAAAATTGTCCATGTTATATGCTATAAACTTGGTAAAAATGTATATACATGCACGTAAACAAAGATAAAGAAATACAAAGAAGTGGAAAGTAATTTGTGAGTGGTGAGATGGCAAATGGTTACCTTTTTATTTGTTTCTGCATTTCTACATTTCTACAAAAAGAAAGTGGTACTTTAAGTATAACAGTATTTTTCTGTATTTATCTATATGTATATTGGCTCTATAAAAGTCACCATTCTCCATTCTAAACAACTGCTTTTGCAGTTACCTCTGGTAGGATTATCATGAACCTTTCTGGGGAAGGACATTCTGTCTCCAAGGGGTAACTTTTGTTCAGATCTTGGTTTTACCTATACAGGTATCCTTGCCCATGTCAGACCATTTCACACAGCACTGAAATTTGTTTCCTTTGCCTGATTTTCTCTAACCTGGCCTGGAGGAAGAAGTTATTTTCACTTCTCTAAACTCAATTTGTCAGCTTTATTAAACCTGCTAATACTGTTACGTGCTCCAAATTCATTAATGACCAAGTAGGTACCACCAACTCCTGCCCTTATAAAAAGGACAAACTTCTAGCCCCAGCCTCCAGCAGTGGAAACACAGTAAATTGGCATCGAGGTGTCTGGGAAGGAAGCTTCTTTGAGCCTTCACTGGATACAAGAGCACTCACCGTGAGCCAGCTTCTGTTCATTTTTGACAGCAGTTCCCTCTCTAATCCTTCTTTGGAGCTCTGTACATGCTGGGATGGGCATATCCTAACAGGGTCCCTTTGCAATTATTGACTTTTTCAAGGGTGCTACATTGGGATGTGTGTGGATTTTTTCAGATGGAACTATGGGTTTCAGAGTGAATTGCAGCACATGCAGTTAATTCACAGCAGAAAATGTGGTGAAACAGCTGGAAGAAGGCAGATGCATGGGGGCAGCGGGTATAGAGACAGGGTGGGGTAGAGATGGGGAAGGAAGCATTGGCAGGAGAAAAGCAATAATGTTACAGGGGCTATAACTAGAGGGAAAGAGCAAGTTCTGGGTATGAGCATATATGTGGACAGGGTAATATATCCAACAGGGCAAAGGAAATATTAGTCCATGAGAAGTCCACCTTCTTGATATAGGCATCTATAGAGCAAAGGTGACCTCAGACATCTACAGAGGCCCATCCCTCTCTAAAGGAAAGACAAACAGGCTCCTGATTTTCCAGTTGAGCTTTCTGGAGACCATGAAGTTCTCCGTACCACTCATTGTGCCCCACTCCTACCAGACTCTCCTCCCAAGCCTACCAGGGAGCCCATCCTTCCAAAAAAGGTCTTGTCTCCAGAAAATTGCTGGAACCATAAAAATAAATTGCCTCAAGCCAATTCACTGTTATACTGACCTGTAGGCAGAGAACGAGTCCTGATAGAATGAAACAGGATAGCAAGTTTGGTAAGTGAAAGGCATGAGGACAGGGAGTCAGCTCCACGTTGGAACAGAAATCACGTCTTTATTACTCACCACAGTATCTCCAGAGCCTAGCCCAGAGTGTCCAAGACTGGAGTAACAGTAATGTCAAACATGTGCTGATCACAGCAGCACTGCAAAGCAAGGCTCACAGTTACCCTATGAGGTAGGTATATTATTACCTTCACTTTGGAGGTGAAAAAAATGGAGGTGCAGGGGTTCAGTGTATGGCTCAGGGTCACCCAGATTGAAACTGGGCTGCTTGACGTCCGGATCTGTTCATAACCTCTACACTCTGCTGCCTCCCTCAATGAGTGTTGGTGGGTGTACCGAGTAGAAAGTGATGTCAGGCTGTGTGGGGACAAATGAGGCCTCTGTACAGGTCGAGTGCAGTGAGGAGGAAGGCTGGGAGGAGAAACATATGGAGCAGAATGCAAGAGCTGCGACACCTTTGGTCCCATGTTGGTGTCTGCTAGGCTCAGTCCTAGTGGATCTAGGCTCATTTTCCTTTTGATACAGTGGTGGGTTGGGGTGAGGGAGGTGTGCAACCTTATATTTGTCCCTTTCTGTTTTGTCTGCTCCTCTCCCAGTTCAAGATCAGGGCCCTTAAGACCAGGCAGCAAGTTCTGGGAAGAAAGAATCCAAGCTGAGTTGTTTCTCCCTTTTGAAGACATGGTGCCATTCTTCCATAGAGGTTGTCTTTCTTTCTCACCTTGTTTGGTACATCAGCATGTATTCTCTCTCATGCCTCCCTGCCTAAAGGGTAGAAGCTACACTCAGAAACTGAGCAGAGAACTCAGCACGTGCGGAGGTTCCCTCACATACATCATTAAAATACATGGTTAACGATAGCCTTCTGCTGCGCTGTACTAAACTTGAAGAATGTTCTTTGCACATATCTCTTCCATGCGCTCCTAACGTCTTTACTCTGACAGATTTAAAGACAGCTCCTAGGATTTACTTTCTTACAGAGGTGACGTGAAAAACTGAAAAGTCTTTTATCTTCCGTGTTTTTGTTTTATTGGTGGATGGGAAGGGTGTTCTGGTTGACAGTGGCAACCTTCAGCATCACCAATTAAATCTCTTTACAAATTGCAAATGGTTTCTTTAACCCCAGTGTGGGAGTGTGAATTGGGCAAATAGAGGAATGTGAGGTGGCAACTTTCCTGTAACAGAAACAAGGACGGGAGGAGAGAAAATTCATGGAAAGCTTTTAGACCAAATTGTTCTAAACATTGCTGGCTTAAGCTGTCACTGCATTTCATTCCTCCTACCTGATCCTACAGTTCTCCCTCCGCCTCCTTCCCCTCCACAAACACACTCATGCAAGGATCATATGTGGTGATACTGCTGGGAAGAAAGTCATCAAAAAAGATACAAGATAAGACCATGGTATTTATTTATTTTTATAATTTAAGATGTTGACATCTGTTATACACAATTACCAGGGACTAGGTTGGTTATTCAGCAGTCCTAGGGACATGGAGATAGCTCAGAGACAGAGATAAAAAGAAAATTTATAACTTTGCTTTCCAGGAAAGAAAATTGGGTCTGAAACAACTGAAATCCTTAAAGAACTGGAATAAAGGTTAGTTTTAAACTTGGTTACACTTAAATGGTTGAATTGCCTGTTGTTAATCTATCCAGTTCTAAATACAAAAAAAAAAACCAGCAAGCGTGAGCATGAGTTGCGCAAGTCCTCTTGGGGAGCAGGGCCTTTGCAGTTGACTTCAGTTTCTGGCCCTAACAGTTTTAAATCTGCTTTCAGAAAACTTTTCTCTCGGGCATGCATTTGCAGAAGATCTTGTGATAAGGGGCCAGGGTTGGGCTTTTAAAGGGTGTATCTGTTTCGAGACCTCAAGAATGCTGAATAATGTGTTGGTCAGATTCTGGTGGTACACAGTAAAACATAAAAACAACAGAAAAGTAATACTAACAGACCATAAGCCAGATTAGTCTTGAGACTAAGACAAACGAGGAAATTCACGATGCTACATATCCTTTAGTGGATCCCTTCAGGACGACTAATAGATACTGTAAGGGAACAGCAGCCGCACCAGCATCCTGAATGCCAGGCAATTCCAGAAGTCTGAAGCTCCCTGCCAGACTCCACCACAGAGCTATTAATATACAGAATCCCCCAGAAACAAATATGAGATGCAACCAAGATTTATGGATATGTTAATTACAGAATTATTTACAATAGCAAAAACAGGAAGTTAAATGCCCGACACACAGGAGTGTGGTTCAATTATCTCATATCTACATCATACAGCCATTAAGAATAATGTCTTTGAGGAACATTTGGTGACAAGAAAAATATTTATGATATAATGAAAAATCAAAAAGGTACAAAACTGAAGACAAGATGACAGTATTTATTTATGGGTTTTTCCCTCTGGTCATATACATGTACATGACCGGAAAAAATGAAAATAAAATGTTCATGGTGGTTATCTGAGTGATGAGATACCTAGGTTTTTTTTTTTTTTCCCTTACCTTTGTACTCTTTTCTATAATTTGCAAGCTTCAAGCATACTTTGTTTTTTACTTTTATAGTAAAGCACTTTTTAAAAAAAATTGTCAGCTCTCACAAGAACACCCAGCTAAGCTGGCACCAGTCCACTGTATAACTGTTATTAATAAATGATAGTGCATAAAATTCCTGCCCCCAGATGTAAATAATTGTAAAGAAAAATAATTTATTTGTCTCACTCAATAGGCTTTGGGCCTGAGGCTTTAAACTTTGTGTGCCTTAAAATGTATCCTGCCAAAGTCCTTTCAACTATATTAAATACTTTTTTGTTTTTGAGACAGGGTCTTGCTCTGTCACCCAGGCTGGAGTGCAGTGGTGTGATCTCTGCTCACTGCAACCTCTGCCTTCTGGGCTCAAGTGATCCTCCTGCTTCAGCCTCCCAAGTAGCTGGTACTACTGGTGCGCACCATCACACCTGGCTAATTTTTATGTTTTCGTAGAGATGAGGTCTTACCATATTGCCCAACCTGGTCTTGAATTCCTAGGCTCAAGAGATCTGCCCATGTCAGCCTCCCAAAGTGCTGGGAATACAGGCATGAACCTCTACGCCCAGCCTATATTAAATGCTATTGATGCATAAAGATAATTAATACTTGTTGAATATGTTAGGCTCGCTGTTAATGTACATGGCTTCACTTAACACACAAATGAGGAAAGTGAAGTTCAGAAAGTTCAAATAACTTGCCTCAGTCACACGTCTACTCAGTAATCAAAATGGATTCAAATAGTCTCAGTCTGATATGAAGGCCTCATCACTTTTGACCACCACAAGGCTGGTGGCAACTTCAGATGAGATGTAGACTTCATTTCAGACATTTAAGAATACATTTGCAAAATATTTTGCTAGTGCTTCTAATGTGAGAGCAAAATAATTGATTTTTATTTCTTCTTTTTCACATGCCCTAGTAGAGGTGCTGGGGAAACTGCCAAAAAGAGACAAAGTTCAGACAGAAAAGAGGATGAGTGAATAATCCACCAACCGGGAAACCCTGACACAACAGACAGTGATTGAGATTAGACCAGCCGTCTGCCTAGGAAGGGAGGTGGCGGCCTGCAGTGACTGGCAAGGACTGTCAGGCTCTGTCACTTCACAAATATCTCCCCCACCCTAGGTCAAGGTGCTGCTCTTCCCTCCTACTGGGTCAGAACCCCCATCTCTCAACAGTCATTTCTTTGAGTTGATTACAAAGCCTACATCATAGACTCTAAATGGGTATCTTAAAAAGCTGAAAACTTTCCAACTGAAGGGACAAAGACCGCAAAGATTATCTCCCTTTACTTTTTCCATTGAATGGTAATAACTTTTAAAATTTTTCAAAAAGGGCCTATGTTACTGTGTTACCAGCATAAAAAGGCTGAGAATACCCAAAATCAGAATGCCTCTCCCTCTACAGGGGATCACAGTTCCTCATCAACAAGCGAACAAGGCCTGATGGAGAATGAGTGCATTCCAATAACAGAATTAGGCTTCAGAAGGTGGATAATAAGAAACTTCTGTGAGTTAAAAGAACATGTTCTAGCCCAATGTAAAGAAACTAAGAGCCTTGGAAAAAGGTTTGATGAAATCCTAACAAAAATAGACATTTTAAAGAGGAATATAAGTGAATTAATGGAACTGAAAAACAATATGAGAACTCCGTGAAATATGCACAGGTTTTAACACCCGAATTGATCAAGCAGAAGAAAGGATATCAGAGGTCGAAGACCAACTTATTGAAATGAAACGAGAAGACAAGTTTAGAGAAGAAAAAGTAAAAAGGAATAAGCAAAGTCTCCAAGAAATATGGGACTATGTGAAAAGACCTAATTTACATTTGATAGGTGTACCTGAATGTCCTGAAGAGAATGAATCCAAGCTGGAAAATATTCTTCAGGATATTATTCAGGAAAACTTTCCTAACCTAGTAAGACAGGACAATACTCAACTCCAGGTAATACAGAGAACACCACAAAGATATTCCTCAAGAAGAGCAACCCCAAGACACATAATCGTTAGATTCACCAGGGTTGAAATAAAAGAGAAAATTCTAGAGAGAAAGGTCAGGTTACCCATAAAGGGAAGCGTATCAGACTCACAGCAGATCTCTTAGCAGAAACCCTACAAACTAGAAGGGGGGGGGGTCAATATTCAATAACCTCACAGAAAAGAGTTTTCAACCCAGAATCTCATATCCAGCCATACTAAGCTTCATAAATGAAGGAAAAATAAAATTTTTCGCAAACAAGCAAGCACTCAGAGATTTCATCACCACCAGGCCTGCTTTACAGAGCTTCTGAAAGAAGCACTACACACAGAAAGGAACAACCAGTATCAGTCATCCCAAAAACTTACCAAAAGGTAAAGAGTATCTTCATAATGAAGAATCTATATCAACTAATGGGCAAAGTAGCCAGCTAGCCTTAAATGACAATATTAAACTCACAAATATCAATATTAATCCTAAATTTAAATGGATTAAACGCCCTAATCAAAGACACAGACACACAAATTGAATAAAAATTCAAAACCCATCGGCATGCTGCATCCAGATCCATCTCATAAGCAAGGACACACAAAGACTCAAAACAAAAGGTTCAAGGAAGACTCATCAACCAAATAGAGAGCAAAAAAAAAAAAAAACCAGGAGTTGTAACTTTCGCTGACAAAATAGACTTTAATAGTAGCAAAGACTAAAAGAAACAAAGAAGGACATTACATAATGGTAAAAGGATCAATGTAACAACAGGAGTCAATGATCATAAATATATATGCACCCAATATAGGAACACCCAGATACATAAGACAAGTACTTCATGACTTATAAAGAGACCTGGACTCCCGCACAATAATAGCGGGAGACTTTGACACCACATTGTTAATATTCGACGGATCAACGAGATAGAAAATTAACAGGGACATTTATGATTTGAACTCAGACCTGGAACAAGTAAACTCAGCGAATATCTATAGAATTCTTCACCCCAGGTCCACAGAACACACATTTTTTTTCAGTATCACATTATACCTATTTTGAAAGTGACCACATAAATGGAAGTAAATCACTCTTCAGCATTTGCATAGCATTTCACAGATTTAAATGAAATATTGGTTGGCTGTTTGTTTGTTACTTTCTTCCCTTATTCCTTCCTGTCTCCACTGTTAAGTACAATTATCGGCATAAAAGAGGTTTTTAATACCTATTTTTAGATTGCATTCCAGCTTGGGCAATAGCGAAAGACTGTTCTCTCTCTCCCTTTCTCTTTCTCTTTCTTTCTTTCATAAAAAAAAAGAAAAAAAAAAGGAAGGCAAGGTAGGAGATATCATCCCCATTTCACAAACTAGAAAATGGGGGCCCACTGCCACTTTCTTTGGCTTACTGGCACAGAGAGCAGCTTCCCTGGAAGCCATAGGGGGACTGGCCCTATGTGGAGTGAATATGAAGGTCTCGGTTGAGAATGTGGCAGCCACGTGTCCCTCAAAGATAGGATGCTGAAGAAGGGCTTTAGGGTAAGGATGGGGGTCATGAATATTAGAGTGGAAAGACAAACTATGTCACACGACATTGCCTAGGGGGAGCTCTGTATGAACGGTTTCCTCCTCTGGCTTTCCACTTTCTCAATCCTGTTCACTCCCCAAAGCCAAACCCAAGTCTCACAGATCCAGGAAGCCTTTCTTGATTATCTAGCACAAAGAAATCATATAGGTAACCACCTTAAGGTTTTACCAGGCCTTAGCTCATTACAATATTATGACATGTTTTTTAGATAGGCTTTGCCATTCTTTTTGCAAGTGAGAAAAGGAAGCTCAGAGAGGTTAAATAACTTGTCAAGCTGACACAGTTGATAAGCAGCAAAGTCTGGATTTCAGACTATATCACATCATAGCTGCCTCAACTTCCTGCATGCTTATCACCTCCTGTATATCATGTGTTTCTTAATTCGTTAGCTCTGTTATAAGTTCCCTGAGGGCAGACAACAAGTCATATATTTCTTTGTTATCCCCATTTCTGTCCTCCTGGAACTTAGCAGAGCACCTATGAACATATAAGTCCTCAATAAACATGATATGTTAAATGTCTGCTGGGTAGGAACAGTAATGATTAAGTGGGATTTTTTTTTTTTTTGATGCTCTGAATATTAGGCTCTCTGTTGTATATAATTAAAACAAAAGTGAACAAGAAATATATAATTTCTCCTAGCTCCAGTGTAATCAGGCATTCATTATCATGTCTAATTCTGTGTTCTGTGAAAAGAACTGCTTAGTAAGCATTTTCTATGATGAGGATGATCAAATACATACAGATATCAGAGAGATTTTAAAAAGACAAAATCAAACATATGGAGAGGCAATGATCTACATGGTATAATATTCCATCTGTGACTAAAGAACTTTCAAGCCAAAAAGAATACTTGTTTCCATTCTGACAATTGGATATTCAAGGAAAAGTAAGAGAGGAAGTCATGGTGTAACTGAGATCTTGTACCATCACACATTATTCTCTATCAAGAAGATGGATGCACCGTGCTACTGTTCTTGATGAGGAACAGAAAAGAGGTGCAATTTCAAGGGCTATTCTGAGAGAAGGGGTTTGCTCTGAGATCTTTTCAGCATGTCAATCATTTAAGTACCACCTTCACTGGCAGGCAAACTTAATGAATATACATGCAGTGAACAATTGATTACCTTGTCGGGTCTCTTTCCATTTCCCTCCCACTATATCATCAGTCACAGTTTTGGAAATATTAAGAGTTCAAACAGACTCACTGAGATTAGATTTTTTATGGTGGGGATTAGCCCCCATACTTCTAAATTGACATTTGATAAACTAGGCTAACAATAGCAGTGCCTGTCAACCACATTTTCTTGCCAAACCCTATATATTAATCTTAAATTGCTGAGAGGCAGAGCTTCTGATTTCCTCCAAGTTGTAGATCAAGTGCCACATCCCCATGTGTTCAACCAACATCAAGCAAGAAGAGCAAATGCCAGGTTTGTAGTACCTACATTTGAATCCTCATGGCTGTGGCCATTGGTCTCGACCAATTCCTTGGTACCTTTTAACTGCAAATTTTAAGGAAAAACAACATAAAACAAAATAATGAATAAGCAAGCAAATCTCTTAAATATATCATCTTGTTAACTGATTTATCTGAGGTTGCATTTTATAAAACTTCCATTGAGGTAAAACAGATGGAGCACATATTTCTAATGAGCCTTATTGGAGCCAGTTTGAGACCAATATTTTATGAAGCTTGATGCCTGGCAAAAGAATAAATGGGTCTTGGTCATTATTTTTTAAATAATAAGATTAGAAAGCAGTTCCATAGGCATAAAATGTATAAAATTGGTTCTTAAGAATAATAAATGATTTCATTTCCTAGTTGGATTGCTATTAATTTAAACCCTGCAGTGTTTGCAAGTTGCCACCAGCAAAATGATGTTATATTAACGATTATTCGTGACTGATGCATTTTTAGCCACTTTTAACATGCTGCTGTGCTACTAGACATGTCTTCCTTGAGAATATGTTTGAATGACTGACATCTCTGGAGGCCTAAAGACGGCTGCTTCTTTGGTAGAGAAAGAGTTTGGATGACATCTCCTTGGCCACTGAAGCATTAGAAGAAACGATATTTCTCAAATGAGATTTTTAACTGTGAACATTTGAAAACACTTCTCTTTCTCAGAGGCTTAGGAGAAATCAGTTATCGGGAGGTTTCAGAAACCCTTTAATTGGCATTTTATCCTATCTTGACTCAAAACAGACATTTAGAATCTGACAGTAAAGGAAGAGGTGAGCGGGCTTGCAGCTGTTTTGCCAGTATTTTTTCCTGGCTTAGGAAGCAGCATCTCCTCCATTATTTTTTTTATGCCTAATACAAAGTATTCATGGTAGGAAAAAATACTTAAGAGTCGAAAGAAAATCAATGCACACATACCACCAATGTGTTTGATTCAGAACACTGGTTCCTTCTATTTGTGCATATGAAAATGAAAGCGTCTTTAGATTTTTAAAGCCAGTCTTAAACTCCTAGCCAAAAAGCCCTACCTACTCTATGCCAAAGGAGGGGTTTTGCCAAAGGAATGGTAACATGAAGAAACTGAGGATCAAGTAGTTGATCATGGACCAAAGGCTCTTTGGCTCATTTCTGTATCACACTCACTTAAGAAAAAAATCTGCCCACTGTTCTTCAGGGCATCATCATTGATGTTTCTACACATGACAGACAGGGGAACATGGGCGATGTATGGCGTATATGACAAGGCAGAGCTGTGCTACAGTGACAGGAATACTACCTATTATCACAGGACACAAAAGGACTTTCTAAAATCCCCTCGCTCTTTTCCTAGCTGAAGGTTTCTTACTATAGGTGTCCCTCATCATCATCTTCTTCATCAGCCCCTCTGCTCATCCCACCTTAGGTCCTGTAGTTTGTGCTCCCATGAGTTAGAGTGGGGTTAGCTCAGAAGGTCTTCCTCTTTCTCAGCAGAAGTAAAGGACTATTTTGTGAATGTCTGTTCCACCTTTATGTGTTCAGCAACATAAATGTGCCAGTTGCTCTCCTCCCTTTTAAATAAACTCCATTCTTCCTATTCCATGATGTCCTCTAACTCTGCCCTCGCTGTTTCTGCTCCTGTTTACTCTCCCTCACTCCCTGTCTCCTGGCATTGTTCACTCCGCTGTGCTCCGTAGCCAGAACCATGGGAGGAAACCCCTCCCGCTGCATGTCGCCCCTCTCCTTCCTTGGAGCTGCAGCTCAGGACAGCTGCTGCTTTGTTGTTCCCTCAGCTCCCTGTTCTTCTCTCCTTTAGCTGCTACTCTCCCCCAGGTAGGGCTGCACATCTTGTCTGATGAAACTTAGGTTTGTGAACAAGCTCCAGATGTAGAACGCTATCCTCATTGCAAAGGAGATGAAAGGCAGGAGTCAGAGGGGCCTGGAGGGACCTAGAGAAGCTGCATCTTTGCATATGGGAAGACTGAGAGCTTAGGGAGTGGCCTGTCCTTCCCTGGAGGGGTGGGGCCTGAGGGTGGGAAAGGTCTGTCCCCAAGACCTATCCTTTCTTGTCAGGATTCCCAGCAAGGGGCAATCCCATTAATAGCAACATCCTAAATCTTCAGAGAAGGGTGTATCTTTCCCTGCATCTGTCCATTTGTTTAGGCCACATCTATGTGGCCGCTGAAACTGTTTGCACATGTAGTTATTCTACACAAATCCAAAGAAAGCCTCAAAGGCAATGGTCAGTGAAGGTGAGAGGTGTGGCTGTCCGTGCACATCTGTGTGTGGGTGCAGGGGCCTGGAAGGAGCCTGTACACTGCATGGCCCTTTTGCAAGAACCACCAAGGGGCAGCAAGTGAGGGGCTCTTGGACAGGTTGGTAATGGTACCAGCACCCAAATATATTTGGTCTCCGGCTTAAAGATTCTTGGTGTCTTTGCTTGGAAAGAGCTATCCCATTTAAATTAATATTGCAGATTCAAAATTCTTCCTTCTCAATCGTATTTTCTAGGTCTTTAATGATTTTAGTTGTTTCAAACCCTCTTCACGTTCTTTTTTTTAATAATGGAGAGTGAAGTGTGCTGTTTCACCCATGACTGTGTGTGCTTTGCTCTTTAAAAATGCATGCCATAACAAGATATATCAACACCTTCTGCAAAACCCAGAATCTAGTTTTATGACTACGGTTTGGACTTAAAATCAAATAAAAGATTTGAGTCATTTAGAGGAAAGAGAAATTCACCCTTCCCCATTCCAGTGGAAGCTATCTAAAAGAAAAAAAAATCAGGGTGAGAGAGCAGAAAAAACAAAAGCTCAGAGCTATATCTGGCTGATTTGGAGCAAATTTGGACCAACTCAGTTCCAAAACGCTGGGAGTCTTTTCATATTATAACATGGAAGGGGCAGTGATTTCAGATCTCCTCAACTACAGGCCATTGTGAATTTAGTCAACTAGATTTTTCACTTCAATCTGTTATATCTGAAATCATAGTGTCGGCCTCAGTACATGTTACTGAACCTATATTCATCACATAAAGATAATTATTAGTTTTATGAAGTATTTTCTTCCAAAGCTATAAAAGTTTATAAACCAATATCTTTACTTTCCCCTCACAAATCAATCATACCTTTCGGAGAAAATAACTCAAAAGATATTTTCTGGACCCCAAAGCATTAAAAAAAATCACTCATAAAGTGACATAGAGCTGACTTCATATATTCTCAAATGTCACCTTTGAAGTTATTTATACAGTATAAGGTTATTTACACAGTATAAATCCAGGATGTATGGGTGAAAAATTTAAAACAACCTGCATTTCATTACCCACAGAGGGTTGGGGCTACTGTATGCAACTTTTTTCTTCAAATTACCATTCATATATTGTTGGCAGCAAGTGAAGGCCAGAAATAGGAAGGCATTTCAAGAGCTCTCCTGACTCCTCTCATGTAGATAGTGGGCTTAGATTTCACTCTGCTGCCTGCTGAGTGCTCCGTCTTACCCTGCTGTAAGACAATACTTTCCAATCCACTTATCAATGTCAGGCCACACTTTAGTATCAAAGAAAGCCAGAATGAAATGATCAGATTTACAAACTTCATATAAAAGGTCTGTTGCTCACCATGGTTAGATAAGTACCCTGATGCACCGGGAAGATATATTTTAAGTGTTGCTATGAATCAGTCCCTGTTCATGTGTCTGCAGGAGTCTCATGGGTTATGCTAAACTCATTTTCCTCACTGTTAGACTTAAGAGGAAACCAGCTGCTTACTTTGAAACTTTGAAACATACCTCATAGCCAATATTTTGAAACTTTATCAGAATTTGGTTGTCTGGAAGAAACTTTCACACAACACTGGCAGGCTTGGGCAATCTAAACAGGTACAGGAGTGAGGACACTGATGCTGAGAATGAGATGATAAATTCTGCATAGCAAAGCTGCTAGGAGGTTTGACAGGGTTCAGGCTAATTGTACTGCAGATTACTTTCTGTAAATGTTTGCACGGGTGACGCACGAGGGAGGTATGCATTGGGGTGTTTGAACTGATTCATAAATCAGAGCTGTTTCATTCACTTACTTGTTCCTGGAGGACTTTTAGTAACGCTTGTGTATGTGACTGCTCTTCCTTTGCTTGTTCCAATTCTGACTTTTTGTTGTTTAATTCCTCCTGGATGGTTAGCAATTGCTGTGAAATTAAAGGATATTTAGCATAAGTAGGATTGAAGGTCAGATGATTTAAAAATATCCATAAAACCCATTCAAAAGTATAAGTAGAAGATTTTTACATGTCTTGAAGCTGAATTCAGACCTCAGTTGACCTTGTGTGTTTTCCACACTAAGTATTGGGGCATTGGAGTTTTTGACACACTGTTATGTTTTTTGTAATACCGATGTGCAAAACTTGTTTTCATATTTGTGAAGGCATTATTATACTCCTTTGAGCAAATGCCTGTTTGTAAAAAATATATAGGGTAGTGCTAATACATAACACATTGATAGATGAAAAAATTAAATAAAAATTTAATTAACTTGTCCAATATTGCTTCATTTCACATATTACAGTAAAGCTAGATTTACAGTAATTCTATAAAGCTACTTTGCCAAGTTGCTGGGACCACAAAAGATCCTTTTACTTTCTCTGTTATGATGGTGATGTTTTATTAGATCAGCAGGACTGAAGTCCAAACTGCAATCAATATATCAGCTGAGAAAACTGCTGATATAAACTGTCAAAACACTAAGCTATGGCCTACACTGCTGTTTTTAAGCAGGGCCACTGAAGGGATTTTTGTAAGCCTTGAGCTTCCCTTGCCCTATCAACTGTAACTCATGTGAAGGCTTTCCTTGTGTGCCAAAAGCACAGCCCTGCACAGTGTAAATTCTTTGGGACATGGTTATATGTTAATATATACATAGGTTGGAGAATACATTCAAGAGCTGCAAAACAGGCCCTGGAAACAGCTCTGACTATTCAGAGCTTCTTGACAACAAATGACTAGTTCGAAAAGACAGAAGTGCATTTCTTCTGCTACTGTACATAACAGTTGCTGTACTAATGATCTAGAAATGATAGTGGATTCCTGCCGTGAAGAGACCCTGTCTCCAGTAGCCAGGCTACTTCTTCAGGGCCTTGACAAGCTGGCTGCAGAGCTGTCTGGCCAGTTCCTAACCATCAAAGCCCGGAGAAACATTGGCACTGGATTTCTCAGGCTTAAACCTACCAACTGAAAGGATTAAATTAAATCTCCAAAACTACTGGTTTGGGGGGATTTTGCAGGGTAGGAAGTACTCAGAAAAACATATTGCACTTTCCCTTGGGCTTGCTTGTTCTGCTAACTGCTGGGGCACTGGGTATAAATATAAGAACCTACTTTGGTCCTGTAGCATAAACAGTGATTTCTTGAAATTTTCTAAAAGCTCAGTGCGTCCTATTTCATGACCTACCCATGAAATAATCAATCACATTTGAGGTAATGCATACATTCCACATTGGCTCCCTTAACAGTTTATGGGATTTAATTGTGCATCATTGATTAAAGTATAGAAACCAGGGAGCCCATATTGCACTTTGGCACAGTGACAAGTACCTACATTGTGTCCAGACAGTGGGGAATGGCCCTGTTCCTTCACTCACATTCCTGACTGGCCCCAGAACAGTTCCAAAGGGAACAGGTACTCTGACTTGGGTAATGCTGAGTGAATTTTACTTTCTGAGACAATTTCAAATCCAATCCTTAAACCTCTTTTGAAAAATGAGCCAAATGAAGGATAGAAAATCGTCTTCCAAGGTAGGTAGCTTAGGTTTGTTTATTGCAGCGTTTGGGGTGGCAGAACCAAAAATAACTGATGTCCAGAAGAAGGGAGGTGGACGTTAATAATGGTGTATCGGTATCACAGGACACCATGAGCCCTCTAGAATGTAGTTGCACTAATGTCTCCTTATGACACAGGAGAAGCTCACAAAACACTGCTCAGCAAAAAATACATTCAGGTTACAAAATTTAACTTTGCAGCATATTCATAGGAAAGGATCTGGATGCTGTTTCTGGGTGTGTGGGTTCATGGAACTTTCTATTTTGCTTGTCAATTTTCTGGTATATCTGTAAAACACATACTGCATGAGTAATGAGAAAATGTCAAATGAATTTAAGATCAGGGAAGAACAAAGAAAGGAATACCACTTGGACACAACTTTCAACTATTACCAATACTGTGCATAAATAAGAGGAAGAAGTGTATTGGAGTCTTTATTTCATCCACACACTTACAACTCTTTCTTCTATTAAAACAAACACACACACACGCACACACACTCATATACACCCCTTTCCCTTGACCTCTTTTCTTCCTTCACCCTCCCTCTTATCTCATCCATTCTTGGAATCACACTTTTTAAATGAAATGTCTTCACTCTCATCAGTATTTCCTTTTCTTCTTATGTGTAGGCAATCACTTCAGTGATATAGTGTCTAGATTTTTATTTCAATGTGTTTTTCCAAAACATATATTGTTGTTGTTCTGTATGTATTTTTATATAAGTGATACTATGTTTCTTATTTTTTACTATGTTTTAAATTAGCATTATGTTTTTAAGATTGGCCAGGCATGGTGGCTCACGCCTGTAATCCCAGCACTTTGGGAGGCCGATGTGGGCAGATCATGAGGTCAAGAGATCGAGTCCATCCTGACCAACATGGTGAAACCCCGTCTCTATTTAAAAAAAAATACAAAAATTAGCCGGGTGTGGTGATGAGTGCTTGTAGTCCTAGCGACTCTGGAGGCTGAGGTGGAAGTATCACTTGAACTGGGAGGTGGAAGTTGCAGTGAGCTGAGTTTGCGCCACTGCACTCCAGCCTGGTGTCAGAGTGAGATACCATCTCAAAAAAAAAGATCCATCCATGTACTATTTTTTTGTTAATGAATAAATGAATTTATTTAAAAACCTAATAGATTTTCCCTTTTTATTCCCAAAATGTGCTATATTTAAGGAAACTCTGAAATTCCCTTGAGATTTTACTGAGCTTGTTTATTATTATTATTTATTATACGTTAAGTTCTGGGATACATGTGCAGAACGTGCAGGTTTGTTACATAGCTATATACATGTTACTATTTTATATATCTAATCCATGCTTCTTATGGAGTACATCCACCCAATTTTACCCAACCCACTCTCACAGTGAAGGCCATTCAGATTACCCCAATTCTTCCTGCTGTATATAAGCCTGCACTGGAACATGCTAGTGCAAGTTCCCTTATGGCCCTGTGGGAGAATTTCCCTGGGATACGTCTCCAGTGGTAGAACTCTTAGGTCAAAGAGTGAATTTGGCAAAGCTGCTCTCCGGGACGGTTATGCCAGTCTACCTACTGTCAGTGGTGTGTAAGAGCTGCTGTGTGCCACTGAATAATAATACTAAGTATTATTCAGCTTTCTAATTGTTGCCAGTTTAATAGAATATCAAGACTCTTCATCTTTGAAAAATTTCATACTTCTTTGAATCCCTGTGATTTTAAGCATCTCATCATATGCTTGTTAGCTATGGGAGTTTATTTATAATTATTAAAAGAATAGTCAAGAGCAGTGGTTCTTAATTCTGACTCTCCATTAATACTATCTGGGAAACTTTTCAAAAAAATACTTATTTCTGGGCCTGACAGAAGACCAATTAACTCAGAATATTGAGAGGTGGGACACAGGCACTGATCCTTTAAAATACCTTCACAGGTAATTATTCTAATGTGTAACTGGGGATGAAAACCACCGTATCCTGTAATGCTTATTTAATCTTCAGTCTACTATAATGTGACTTTAATCCCTAGTACTCTACTCAATCCGTTCTCACTGCAGTCACCAGTGCCTTGCTAATTGCCAACTAGTATTCCAGGTTCTTTTCTTCTCACTACACGCTCTCTCTAGGGGATCCTATTCATGCCCATGCCTTTAACTACACAGCACATGTGCTAATGCTTTACAAGACTGCCTTTACAGCCTCTGCTTCTTTCTTACCACCTACCAGAACCTTCACTTCTTGTGTTTCCAACTGTGCCCATTAGCATACCTACCCTTCCCACCCCAACCCAGTCTAAGCCTCTTCCCCTGGTATCTAGAATTAAAACCTTGAAGTCAACGCTGGCCCTTTCATCACCCTCACAGCCCCTTTGCCGGTTCCTTGACCTTTTCTCCATCCCATCCTAGCTATCGTAGTAAAGGCTATCATTTCCTTTCCTCTGGGTTCTTCCTGTTCCCCCTGCCATTTATCCAACACTCCTGAGAGTTGACTTCCCATGGATTGAAGTGCTCCCGTGATTAAAAATACTGTTAATTCTCCTACCCCTGTAGATAAAATCTAAACCACTGAACTTCCCATCCTTCCCCAGACATGCCAGCTGCTTCCATGACTTGTAAGTTTCCCACTCAGAATTCTGCCTGGCTGATTCCTGCTCATTCTTTAAGCGCCACCTCACATGTTGCTTTTGGCTTGAGATCAACTCAGCTGATGCCTTTGTAAAATTGAAAAGAGCCCCGTCATCCCAGACACAACTCCTCACTGGGTATATGGTTGGGTACTGGCATTGAGGCTTGATTTCATTCCCACTTACCCCTTTGGCCTGCTGCTCTTCTCCAAGGCTACTACACTACGAAATGCAGTAGGCTTGGGTTCTTCCTCCGTAAAATGTTCTCTAATCACCCAAGCAAAGTTAGTTCATCTACCTTCTTGCTCCCAAAGCACTTAATATGGCATATCACATTTCATATCTGTCTCCCCAACCAGACTACATTCACCAATATTAAGGTCAATGATCAGGTAACCTCTAACATATAATAGGTGCTAAATGAATGAATAAATGAAGGGATGAAAAGTTTACTGTTTCTCCACTTCTATGGGATTAAACCATGATCTAACAATAACAAAAAATCCCCCACCAAAATAACAACAAAAACAACCCTCCCCAAAAACACCTGAGGAACGATAAACTACTAGGGTAATGTGTTGTTCTAAACATAAGAATATAGAAAACTTTTTGAGGAAAACAGCAGTTTCATTTAAGACATTTTGATTCATCAATTAGCAGTTCCAGATATCCTCCTTAATCTGAAAAGAAATATTTCTCAACAGGCTAAGGACATCCAATCAATGAATTTATAATTATGTAATTTATTCCTTAAGTTTCACCACAATAAGCACAAAATCGCCACTATCAGAAAAATAAAATCAACACTCCTAGACTGTTTTGTGCATTCTACAAATTTAACGCGTTCTTTTGTTTTCAAAGTATAAACTCACAATCTAATATTTATGTATTCAAAACAACAGTGATTCAAAACTGCCACTGTGTTCATTTGACTAGAGGTCCTTTAAAACTAGGGAGGTAGTTCACAACTAGATCATTTAAGTCAGCCTTTCTGGTCTTTTTTGCTTGAAACTTATCAGTCTCTATAATATTCTTTCCAGTTTGAATTTTTAAGTACTAAAGTGCCTCAATTATAGAAGTTCATAAGCAGCTAGAACTTAATCAGAAGAGTCTCTTGGTTGGATTGGCTGATGGCAGCACAATTTTAATTTAGCATTTGAGAGTGTGGCATTAAACAGATACACTATTACATTCTTTGGTGGTTACAATTGAGTGTGTTCCAATTAGACAATTATCCATATGCCAATCAAGTGGAAACACTTGGGCAGACCATAAGCAGGTAAATAAATGCTGTACCTGACACATCTTGATATTTCCAGGCCACTGATTTAATGGGATCATTTGTAATGCTCTTTGGGGATATAGACTTCAGTATGTAATGGGTCTTTCTTTCTGACAAATTCAGAGCATTACAAATGTTATTTGGAGCCCTAGAATAAGTGAGGTCACATTTCCATTTTTACAGATGGGAGAATCATGGGCACATAGAGGTTAAGTCATGTATCCAAGGTCACACTGTCTGGGAGAGACCTACCACTTGCACAGCTCAATTTTCCTGCCTCATCCATGGTTTCTACCTAGGCAACCACACTGTGCTGTCAATTTGTAATGGAAATCAGAAGATGCCAAACTTCAAATCCTCCTAGCAACAACTTCTATCTAAACATTCATCATTTCCACTTAGGAGCCAGGCTTGTTAGAGACATGCTTTTGTGTATACTTCTGTGAGCAGTGTGGTAAATTTGACTTTGCTTTAAGAACAACAATCCCTTCCTTGTCTTTTTTTTTCTTTTTTTTTTTTTTTTTTTTTAATTGTATACTTTTGCTACCAAGGTGAAGTTTTTATATAGTTAACAGATTATATAAGGTTGGTTCCATGAAAGTCATAGATGACAGTACAAATACCCTATGTGAAATATATCAGCCCCATCTCATTGTAATCTGGAACTCACAGGATTGTGATAATTCAGGAATCTTTGGCAGGATAGTGTGGGGTTAGGGAAACTTCTGTGGGATGGAGGAGTAAGTGCCCTTTCTAAATTTAGGTTGGTGGTGGGTCAGGTAAACTCCTAACACAAGGTAGATAGATATAGACAATGACTGATACCAACGCGCGCGCACACACACACACACACACACACACGCACACACACAATTTCTTTTCTTCTTTTTGCTTCAGGATTTCCCCAGTGCTTGGCTCTTTGTTCAGTTCTAAAACAATCTGCTAATATTTATTCATTCATTCACTTAGTCAACACTGAGGTCCTACTATGTGCATGGTACTGGGCTGGGCAATGTGAAGGATACAGAGGAAACAACAGTAAGTAGCCTCACAAAGGTTCTTATATGCACATGATAACTAAGTCAGGGCAGTACAAAATACTCTTGTAATGGCTATAACTGGTGTGATTTCCATAGGAATCCGGGAGACTTCCGAGGATCAGTTTAGGGGTCAGGAGAATGAGCTCAGGGGATCCATTTTGAATCACAACTTGTTCTACTTATTGGAAATGAACCACTGAATATTCACAATAGCCTGGAAATATTTGAATCCATAGAATATTATCAATTTAAATTCAATGTGTTTTTATTCTTTTGATTCAGTTTTAATAACTGTTGTTCCATCTCCATAACTTTGCTATATATCAGATGTCCTACTCAGTGGATATTCCTTTAAGGCCAGTAGAATATCACCTAAGGAAATGAGGTCCAGAGGTTTCCAAAGAGAATTCTCACCAAAGGCAATGGTGGGTGTAACTGTGTTTGATGGTCTCATCCCAGCAGTCCTTTAAACATTTGCTCTATGTGGTGATATCCATGAGAGTGTCCTGCCCCATCCTGCCTGTGCACCCTGTTGCCAACCTGGTTTCTCCCAGTATTTCAGCCTGCAGTCTGGACTCTGCCTGTTACTAGGTCTGCCAGATCCTTGTCTTACTATAGAGCTTGAGATGGAAGTATATACCCCTTAATCCCCTTTCTCTTGGTGGGATCCTCTCACCCCCCATGGCCCCACAGCTTACTGTGTCTTCATGTCTCCCCAGGACTCTCCAGACCGTCCACTGCTCCACTGAGTTTTGGTTCTCACTGACTTCAGCTTTAGGTCCGCTGATGAGGTCTACCTATGCTTGTTTTCCATCTTACACTGTGAATTCTGAGCTAATCCCCGATTGTTAGAGAAAGTTTAAATTATGTGCACATCATCACAACCAAAAAGCAAGGCTTTGCCTAAAGGCAAACACATCTAACAGGATTTCTGACAGAGTAGAGAACCTGTCTCTGGGGAAGGACAGTCATTTACCACCTGGTATCTACAGTGCTCCCTTTTCTCCTTGAAAAAAAAAGGAATTGAACTAGTTTGAATTTTCCTTTTACATGGGCTGGTAAAACTACTCAAGATCTATTCTAGTTTAAAATGTCATCTGCTTCCACCTGGGGATGAAACTGCACTCAATTTACACCAAGGTATGAGGGTAACCAAGCCTATGGCCAGTGTATTAATCCTGGTGCCCCCCTCTCTGCCTCAGGCATGGTGACCCCTGGGGGAGAAACATCTCTTGGAGACAACTCCACCAGATGACTGATAACAGGAATGCTGGATCACAGAAATGAAATTGTGTTCAGAGCCTAATATCCTATTACAGTAGGCTATACATATTTAATTCCTTGGGTCTTTCCTCATAAATCAATTCCTCTAGGGCTTTAATCTCGTCAATATCTTTTCTGATATTGAATTTTAAATGCCATTCTCATTGCTAGGCAGAAAGGCAATCTCTTGTTCGTGATGAGATCAGGCTTCATTTATGGCTGAGAGATGCTGGGAGGATGGCCCTGTTCCCTGACCCTGCTTTAAGATCCTAAGGTCAGCCAGACCCAACAGCCCAGGTGCAGGCCTGCCTGGGTTGATCTCTGACAGGTCAAGACCATGAACTCTGGGGTCATGCCTATCATTAGTTTGGGAGCCTGGAACAACTAGGGAGATGAGTGAGAAAGCTCAACTAAGTGTTTCCAAGAGTCTGGGTTCTCACAGGGCTGCCTGAGGCATGAAGCACCCTGCTGCCACTGACCTGGCAAGGATTTCTGTGGACTCAGTCAGGCATGAGCTAAAGGATGCACACTGTGTGCATATATCGGAGCAATAGCTCCCAGGGCAAGGGTGAAGGGAGGGCACAGGCTACCTGTTTTCTAGGGGCAGAGAGGGGATGGAGGAACTCCAGAGAACAAGGACTTAGGGCTGAAATGTTTCTAGGTCCCCCAGGGCTGGCCTAGAGTGCACTGGCATTTCCTCTGCTGCAGAGAAAAGGAAAAAAGTTCAAGAATCTTTAAGCCATGAAAAATTTACAAAGGGAGGAATGAGCTTTGTAGGACCTTGAGAGCCACAGAGAGGTTGGGAAAACACAGGAAGCCATCTGAGATGCAGATTTGAGGGCCTAAGTCTACAAGGAGTGGTGGGGCCTGGGAGCTACCTGCCTTGGTGTGGGAGTTAAGCAGGTACAATTGTACAGAATGTAAAAACAATAATAAAACTAAAGGTGTATCCATCTATCATCACTATGCACCAGGAATTCTAAGCAAAATCATTGATAAAATTCTCCTTCCTCATAAAAATCTTTTGCTGATCTAAATTCTAATTGTTGCCATTACTGTTAAGATTTAATAATATGTATGTAATCTTCAAATTAGCACATTCTGTTCCTTGCCCTTTAACAAACATATTTTACATAGAAACTGATTTGGGAAATTTCCAGTTTATAGTCTGCCCCAGTTCTCTCTTACACATGGACTTAGCTGCACACATTTGTTCTGACTTGAGCTTGCTTTGGATAGTGTTTCCAGCCTCCTGTAGCACTACATGTATCCTGCATTTCTAAATTAGATTCAAAATAAACAATCGGCTGGGCGCAGTGGCTCATGCCTGTAATCCCAGCACTTTGGGAGGCCGAGGCGGGCAGATCACGCGGTCAGGGATGGAGACCATCCTGGCTAACATGGTGAAACCCCGACTTTACTAAAAATACAAAAAATTAGCTGGGCATGGTGGCATGCACCTGTTGTCCCAGCTACTCGGGAGGCTGAGGCAAGAGAACCTGGGAGGTGGAAGTTGCAGTAAGCCGAGATTGTACCACTGCATTCCAGCCTGGGTGACAGAGTGAGATTCTGTCTCAAAAAAAAAAAAATAGCTCAGTTACTTCCATTCATCCCCACAGGACCACTCTGAGAATTTTTATGTTTAAAATTTAAAACAATGAAACATTTTTAGTTGGCAAGTTAAAATGTTAGTTCATATGTGAAATGTGTTTACCACGTTTTAGTATTTTTAAAATTGAAATTTTTCTTTATAGATTGCTTGCTTTAAAACTAAAAGACAAATCAAGGAAATGTTACATCAGAGACACAATACTTACCTAAATTGTGCCCTTTGCATTTGGTTTCTTTAATACTCACTGGACAATTATTTACATACTGTACTATGTTAACTATAATCAAGGATTAAAGTTCAAACTGTTAGGTAAAGAAAACTATTAAATAGATAGTTGCAATTTTTTCCTTTTATCTTACTATTTTATTTTCTTACTGGCATAAATATACATGAAATTCAATAGAAGAAAAATTTTAGTCTGCATTTCTTTTGTGGCCAGTATTATTATTCATTCTATTTTAATAATTAATGAAAACAATGCTGCCTAAATTTAGAGGAGGAAGTGTTTAAAAAAAGATCATCTCTGAGTGTTAAATTTCACTAGGCGGGACAGTCATGACCTTGGCCTGTTGGGCTGGGGGCTGGGGAGAACTGTTTCATCAGACAAGATTTTAGAGACCATTTCCTTTGCTTGAATATGCCCCTGGGAGCGCCTGGTGTGAAAGACAGATGCTTTGTGGCATTCCCGTAATCCACCGGAGTTACTAATCATCATATACTGTATCCCAAAATGCAACAAAAGATATATAGCGAAGGACTGGCAAAAAGGCAAAAATTAAGCACGTCAGCATTTCAAAGGCTAGCATGATTAGCTCCATTATCGGCTTGCTGTGCAAGTTTGAAAAAGCTACTTTACTGCTCTGGCCTCCTCTTTTCCCCAAGCCTTCCATCCTTACAACTGTCTCATGAGGAATTATTACTCATTTGCAAAGCAAGATATCAATGAATGTCTTGACTATGGAACGCAGTAAAGGCAGATGTAAAAGTGGTTTGAAAGGCTCTAAAATCTATTTTCTCTTCTACAGATGATTTTCTTAACAGTGTAACTTGCAGGGTCATCTCAGGTTCCTGTTTTCACTTTCTTCACATGTTTAATAAAGATAATACTTACCAGTGGGATATTGTAAGACTAAAGAACATGCGTTAAGTATGTGAGGCTCCCTGAATGGCAAAAGGTGCCCACTTGAGTTAAATGAAAGTGCTGTTATTATTCTTTTTGCAAAAATGGAGACACTAAGACCCACAAGGTAAAATGACTTTTAAGTCATATGAGTGGGCAGTACTGGGATTAATATTCAGAAAGAAAGGTCGGTTGTTCAGCCCCAGCCTAGCCATGCTGGGTGCCCTCCTTCAGTCCATGTTTAAAACACAGGCCAGCCAACTTGAATTAACACCATTCATGCAATTCACAAGAGAAGGTGTCAAATGCCTTGCTGAAGTAGGAAGATGTATCAGTGATATTCTCTCCCTTGCCTTTGCTGGCAATTTTGCTGCAAATGATAATCCAATTTGCTTGGATTTATTTATTCTTATCACTTTTTTTTTTTTTGCAATTATATGAGGTAGTCATCACCCCAACCTCTGGGCATGTGTACAATTGTTAATGTGGAAATTTAAAATATTAACATGCTTTCCAGCCAGGTTGGCCCATTTACTTCAATCAAATAAGGATTTGATTGAACAGCTGGGTCTTGCACTGTGCCCTGAAGGGCAAGGGAAATTTGTTCTTTCTTTACAGATTTTATAACTTAGTCATGATCAGAGATTATGGCTAGAAACCCCTCTATGTGTGACTTGTAACCTCTTTGGAGGTGCCTTTCACGAAGTGATCTGGGCCTCATTCAGTTTAGCCACTGGAGAGCCAAACCATAACTTCTTTCAGCCTCATTAACAGATATTACCATCATCACTAGTCTCTTTGGTTACAGTTTTAGGAAAGCAGCTTTTGCCTTAATGGTTATGGGAGAAGGACATGTGTTGGAGTCCAGAGAGCTTTTAGTTGAATCTTAATGGTGAGAGTTACAATGATCTAGCATGTTTTGCAGATAAGTGAAGAGCGAAAATATAGCTGAAGGTCTGATCTCTACATCAGCCACAGATGTCTGACTAAGGATGGAAAACTTCATTATGGATCTAGAAGGTCTGTATCACCTACATTACTTAACCCCTGATAACTGTAGAACTTTAGTGAAGTTAATCCAGTAATTACAACATTCCCAATTTTTCTTTGTTAACACAAGTAAACATATTTATGACTAGGAGAATTAGACATTTAAGGGCAGGGTAAAGAGAGAATAGCCCTGAACTTAGCACATTTAATCTTTAGGCAACTCTGGAACAAGATATATAAATAAATGGGCACATTCATCAATCACCAAGGAAAGCGAGAGGGAGAGGAAGTTTGCTCCTTCTTCAAAGTTTCCAAGTTACTTAAATACATTTAGGCTGAGCTGGAACCCAACATGTTAGGAGTGTCAGATTAACTAGAACCTTTGGAGGTCTTCAAGTTTTATGTATTCCCTACTCCAGGGTCAAGCCCTGGATAGACGAGTGAGGGCTGCATTAGACAGGAACAGTTTCCCCATAAGCTTTCAGCCACCTGTAGCAGCTACTGAACCTCTGAACTATCTCAGGTTTGCCCTGTCTTTGAACATCAGACTCCTTGTAAGGAAAAATAACAATATTAATAATAGCAGCAGCACAAAACCCCAACAAATACTGCCATTGTGAAATGTGCCACATATTGTTAATATCTGCTGCTGAGATCTATCTGGCAAAATACAATACAGCACCACCATCTTGCATAGATTCCAAAGTGCAGAAAATTATCATCTTAAACCAATCTTCTCTGTTTCAGAGACAACAAATATAGAAAGCATTAAAGAAGTAAGCTGAGTTACTCAGATCCTTTGCAATAAATGCTGTCAGCATGGCATGAATTTGATAACAGCAAAAACGGCTTCCAAGATATAAAAATTAAGAGAAATTAGAGACTTAGCTTTACACTTATTATCAATACCCACATGCCTGTGATGAAGTGCTCCTCTAGCCTGAGCAGTCCCCCACTCTCAGTTCGCAATTGCGCACATTTTAACATTGCATGTGATGTATACTCATGAAAATTTCAATCACAAGTTTTGCTTAAGTCAGCTGAAAGTCCAGCTGCTAACAGTGATGGCACAGAAAAGATGATCATTTGTGACATATGGGTACTTAAATTTGCACTGTAGAAACAAGGGAGGGATAACACTAAGGTTAGTGTTGATGACTTTTCAAAAGGGAAGAATAGAGAGACCACATTTTTAGAGTCTGCTAGTAGACTTTGTGTAGCAATCTTTTTCTGCTTCTAGGGACAATTTGAAAATGTAAATCATGATACAAAGCAAGTGACATAAATCATTGCATTCTAGTCCAAGTGATTTTATTAGGTTTAAGCGAGATTATATCGGGATTAGTCTGGGAGAGTTTAAAAAATCACAATTTGTCACTGAGGTTGCTGGGGATAATTTTTATCAGGATAAGAAAGTTCCCTTCTATTCCAAGTTGTTAAAAGATTCATTTTTCTTTGGTTGTTTTAGTTTTAAATCATAAATTCATATTTGGTGGCCATCAGAATGATGGTATTATTCTGGTTTAACCTGTTAATGTGATACATTTCACGGATAGATTTTTCAAATGTTGAACTCATCTTGCATTCCTAGAATAAATCCAATTTGGTGATTTATAAACTCTCAGGTTAATTTTGCTTTTCTAAAGGAATTATAAACCCATGTTCATAACTGAGACTTGCCTATAATTTTTCCCTTTTTAACTTTTAACTGTCCTTGTTTTGTTTCAGTATTAGATATACTAGCCTTATGGATTAGTTGGAAAGTTTGTCCTCCTTTTGCATTCTCTGAATGAGTTAAAGATTGGTGTTCTTTTTTTTTCTTTTCTTTCTTCCTGTTTGAGACAGGCTCTTGCTCTGTTGCCCAGGCTGGAGTGCAGTGGTTCGACTGCAGCCTTGACCACCTAGGCCCAACAATCCTCCTGAGTAGCTGGGACTACAGGCATATGCCACCATGCCTGGCTATTTTTTAAATTTTCTGTAGAGACAGAGTTCTTCCATTTTACCCAGGCTGGTCTCAAACTCCTGGGCTCAAGTGATCCACTTGCCTTAGCCTCTCAAAGCGCTGGGATTACAGGCATGAGCCACCACACCCACCCTTAGTATTATTTTTTCTTGAATGTTTGGTAGAACTTGCCTATAAAGTAGTTTGGGGTCTGTTGCTTTGATATAAGATTTTAAGGTATTGGCCGAGTGCAGTGGCTCACGCCTGTAATCCCAGCACCTTGGGAGGCTGAGACAGGTGGATCACAATGTCAGAAGTTTGAGATCAGCCTGGGCAATATGGTGAAACTCCGTCTCTTCTAAAAATAAATACAAAAATTAGCTGGACATGGTGGCATGTGCCTGTAGTCCCAACTCTTTAGGAGGCTGAGGCAGGAGAATCACTTGAATCTGGGAGGCAGAGGTTGGAGTGAGCTGAGATCACGCCACTTCACTCCAGCCTGGGCGACACAGCAAGACTCTGTCTTAAAATAAAATAAAATAAAATAAAATGAAATAAATGTTAAGCTGGCCTATTGTTTTCATTTTTTGTTAACAGAAATGGATGCTTACCTCACTGTTACTAGTTTTCTCCTTTCCTAAAACAGACAAAGTTTTAAATTTTTCCTCTAAGTTCTGCTTTAGCTGCATCCCACAAGTTTTGGTATGTTACAATTATCAATTACTTCTAAGTATTTTAAGTTAATTCTGATTTCTTTTTGAGGCTATAAAAATGATATATGTTTTAAACCTTCCAGATATATGGAATTTCTTTTAGTTGTCATTTTTGGCCCTGATTTCTAACAATTTAGTGTGGTCAGAAAATACAATATCACTCTTTTGACATCTACTGAGATTTGCTTTAAGGCCTAATATGGGGTTAATTTTTGTAAATGTTCAAAGTACATTTGAAAAGTATGATTTTCTTTATATGTCCTACATATTGAGTTTATAATAGCTTATAGTTATAATGTTATGGACTTTACAGTCAGGCCTTTGCAAAAACCTCCTGAAATAAATTGTAAGTGGCACTGAAGATAACAAATGCAAACCACTAGGAAAGAAATATAAACACCAGGGAGAAGAGGGCAAGGTGCACAGAAAATTAGAGAACAAAATCATGGTATACCACCCTGTGTTTAAATGACTGAAAATGTGTAACACAGTGGCTCCAAATGATTTAGTACAAAATATAAATCATGGGTGGAAATATACATATCTTAACACCACGAATGAGAGTTTCAAAGCTGGCCAACGAAACCTGCTCTGATTAAATCCCTGAGTGATACCTGGTTTAAAATAAATTAAGATGGTGATGGTGGTAGACGGCATAAAAAATAGAATGCAGTTGTCTGGTGGGTCAGCAGGATGAATTATAGACCAAAAGGAATAAGAAAGTAAAAAAGATAATTTTTTCATCTCTTTGAAAAGTCACTGTGTTGGTCTTTCATTTATAAGCACTACTTATTACACTCTTCTTGGAAACTTACAGCCAAAGTTCAAATATACTTTCCCCTTTATTGCCTTTCCCAGTAAATATGGCTGCTGTGGTTATTTGTTAAAGGGGTGCGTGTGTGTGTGTGCGCGAGTGTGTGTGAAAGAGAGAGAGAGGGGAGACAGGAATAGAGAGAGAAAGAGACACAGAGAAGAAACAGAAACCACAAAAACTGGAAACTGGAGAGGTAATGAGAAGCAAGTATAAAAGAGGAGATAGAAATATGTAGAGAAGGAGAGTCAGAGACAGAGACACAGAGAGAAGAAACAGAAAGCCCAAAAACCAGATAGGTAATTACCAAATGGAAGAGACCGCATTCAGATAAGAACATCACAATGCAGGGTGTTCACTGATCAACTGAACGAAATGGGTGGTCTGTAAAGTGAGAACCAGATTGGGCACTAACTGTTTAAGTTTCCCTTGATGACTATTCAGGGTGCTTGTTAAACAGAGGAGAAAACATAGTCTTTAACTAACTGTCTAACATCTTGGAACTGAATTCCCAATTCCACACTTTGGTTACAATTCCAGACACTTTAACTAAGTCTGGCTATTCTATTGGCCAGTATTTAAAAATGATTAATACTCTATGTTTATATGCATATGGAGAAAAAGACTCCAAGGCCATATGTAAATGTAGAAATAGTTATATCTAGGTAGTGACACTATGAATGATTTTTGTTTCCTTTTATACATTTCTTTTATGTTTCCAAGTTTTGTGCATTGAGCATATATTCTTTTGTAAAATGAAAAAATAAAACAAATTTAAGTGACAAACTTGGACCAAGGAAAACTGCTACTCCCACCTATGTTTCTCTTCCTCTGTGTTTTCTCTTAGTCATATAAGGAGGATTTTTTTGCTGAGGCGGGTAGATCACCTGAGGTCAGGAGTTTGAGACCAGCCTGGCCAACATGGTGAAACCCTATCTCTACTAAAAATACAAAAATTAGCTGGGTGTGGTGGCGGGAGCCTGTAATCCCAGCTACTCAGGAGGCTGAGGTAGGAGAATCACTTAAACCTGGTAAGCGGAGGTTGCAATGAGCCAAGATGGCACCATTGCACTCTAGGCTGAGTGACAGGAGTAAGACTCCATTTCAACAACAACAAAAAAAGAGGAGTTTTTTTCCCCTCTGACTAATTGTTCTTTCTTCTTTGTTCCAATGCTGTATTTCTTTGCCCCCACAAATTTCTCCCTGCATTTTCTTCACTGCTTTCATTTCTGACAAGAAGGAGTTGGCTGGTCTTCCTAATCCTCATGTTGCCTCTCCTAGCCAGCAGCATGGAGAAAGCCTTGGAGCATGAAGACCCCCAACTGTGGCTAGAGCTGAGATGGGTGATTACATCAGTTTGGCTGGGAGCAGGACACCTGCTATAGACAGAAAGCTGCTGGCAGGGTTCAGGGCTTCAGTGTGAATTAGTTTTTGCATTGGCAGACTAAAAAGAAATGAAGTCAAGGCCAGATCACAAGCATTCATTTTAGCATCCGTGGCTGGACGGAGAAAGACAACAATGGTCACCGTGGAAGGCCGGTATGTGTCTGCAGCAAAAGTCCACTTTGATGTATTACATTTAAGAAAGGATCCATTTTACTGTAAATCTGGTACTCATGGTGTGATATAGACTATAAGTCAGGAGGCAATTTCCAAAAGAGGTAGTGAAAGGGAAGGTCACTCAGAGGTCATCCAGAGACTGCCAAGGACACAGTGTTGGGAAAAGCAGAGCTCCTTTATCCTGGGAATGGAAGTCTACTGGAGAGTCAGGATTTCCCATTGCAGACATCAGGGAAAGCAGCAAAAGGCAGAAGCCAAATGATTTTTATAGTCTGCAGGGCAATGCCATTATTTCTGCCCCTGGCTCCTACATTGATTCGTCTGCTAGCCTCATTATTTTGAGAAGGAATGATTACTAATGAGGATGCATTTGATGATCAAATTAATTAATGGCGGAGCAGGATAACTAATGAGGAGATGAAGCCTCTCATAGTTAAATTGTATTAGGGCTCCTCTTCCCTTTCCCAGAAGTGAAGAGATTTATTTTCATGATTCAAATTTAATAAATAAAAGCTGTATGTATGTTACTTTCCTTTTGCAGGCTCTTCCTCTGCTAATGCAAAGACCAAATTAGGGGCTATGACACAAAGTTAGAAAACAGGCAATGGGTTTTTGCCAGTATTATTTTTAGCAATCTCTAGGCATAGGAAGAATGGAACTTCCTGGTCTTTTGCTGTTGTGATTACTGCAGTTCTGAAGCACTGCTTTCAGGGTACACTCTGGAAAGCTATGGGGTGGGGTAATAGAGGGAACCCAGGGACTTGGGTCAGACAGGCCTAGTTTGCAGTTCTCACTCTGTATGGTGTATCTGTGCCCTGAACCAGTCACCTGACACCTCTAGGTCTCAGTTTCCTACTTGACAAACTGGGATAGGTACATACCCCTGAGCTGTTGTGAGGACTACATAAAATAATGTGAAGGTGCTTTTGTATGTCAACTGGAGATACTGGGCCTTCCTGTGGTAAGGGCACAGCACAGGCCACCCTGTGACAGGAAAGTATGGCCTGGACTTGTCCAGACTAACTCTGTGATCCTGAGTCTTCTTTTAAGCCTCAATATCTTTTCATATTTTCACCTAGAATATGGCAATGACAGTTCACATTTGTGAATAGCTTTTCAAAATGTCCTCACATACATGATCACATGTGATGTATGCTTTTATCATAGCAAGGTCTTACTGAGGTTGGCAGGACTTACTCTCTAGGACAAGAACTGGAGGCCCAGATACCCTGACTTTCCCGAAGAAGTACAGAAAACAGTGAAGCTGGAGTCACATTTTCCTTCTCCTAGCTCAGTGTTTTCATTTCATCATTCATGCCCTTGGGTGGCATGAATACAACTTATCTTCTTCCTCATCTTATGACCTCTGGTCAGTGAAGACAGCAAGATACTCAGTGGCCTATCCTCACTGAAAACTGCTAAAAAAATATAAGGAGGTTTCCTCTCCATTATCTTCATTTTCAGTCTTTGTATCTTGTCCAGAATCAAAAGGGAAAGTGCTTTGAAAACTCCCAAACCTCTAACAGATGCCAGGTGTGATCATTTCAGACAGGCAGGGCTTTGTAATGGAAATCCCTGGGCCAAGAACTGTAGAGCTGGTTTCTATTTCTGGTTCCAAACAGAGCCACCAGTTCCTTCAAGAGTCTCACACTGAAGTGAGATACTTACCTTTTTTGGATGTACCAGGAGTATAATATGCAAATGTCAGAAAATGCACACACTGCCAGCAGGAACCCTACAAATGAGCTTGAACAGCCTAATGAAAGGTGCCAAGGAATTGTAAGTGAGGATTATCATCTTGTGGCCTGTTATCATAATGCACCATCCCAAGATTCTGGGCCAAGGAATGGATAAAAAATGAAACCCTGGGGTAGTTAAAAGAAAGAAAGACCAGAGTGGACCCCAAATTTGGCAGCTCTTGTGAACCTTGATGTTTAAGTCACTGAACCTTTTTAAAGCCATGTCATCTGAGAGATATACATGTTTTATGATTTCTCTGATTCTAGTAAAATGTCAGTGGCTCTTAATATGAATGTGGAAAATGTCTTCTGCATTTCCCATATCCATATTCTATTCTATCCTATTCAGAAAGAAAGAAACTTCATCTGGATTGTTGAAGAATCAGATAAACATGAGATATATCTTTGCAGCCATAGCTTGTAAAGACTCCAGGCTTTTATATGTGTGTGAGTGTCTATTTATGCAAACACATATTTACTTTTTGGACTTTTTAAAGCTGAATATTTGACTACTTGTACATGACAGTCTAAAAGAAAGCCCCTTTCTCTACACTGTAATGAAATTTTCTTGCCCTGTCCAGTGATACTGAATTATTTTCTGCACTAATGTAAAATCTGTCATATATTAAAGATATTATGATATCATTGTTCTTGAATGAGCCAATAACCAGATCATTGTGTATGGGCTATTCCTTCCTTCTAATTGAACATTTTTGAGACTTATGAACTCTACTTAGAAGATAGATCCTCCTGATATATTGCAACTTAATTTCCAAACTTTCAATCTTTAGGTTTTTTTTTTTTTTTTTTTTTTTTTTTTTTCTACATCTAAGTATTTAAATCTTTTGTAAAAGCTCTTAAAATTAGTAAAGTTTCAGGATACAATAACTGCGTACAAAAATCAGTAGCACTTCTATTCACCAACAACATCCAGGCTGAGAGTGAAATCAAGAATACAATCCGACTTACAACAGCCAAAAGAAGATGAAATACCTAGGAAGACAGCTAACCAAGGAGGTGAAAGATCTCTACAAGGAGAGCTCTAAAACACTGCTAAAAGAAATCAAAGACAACACAAATAAATGGAAAAACATTCCATGCTCATGGGTTGGAAGAATCAATATCATAAAAATGTTCATATTGCTAAAGATTGAATAGAAAACAACCCCATTGCTTGTTTTTGTCAGCTTGTCAAATATTAGATGTTTGTAAGCGTGCATCATTGTTTCTTAGTTATCTGTTCTATTCCATTGGTCTGGGCATCTGTTTTTATACCAGTACCATGCTGTTTTGGTTACTGTGACTTTATAATATACAGTTTGAATTCAGGTAGTGTGAATTATTCAAATTACGGTCATTCTTCACAGAATTAAGAAAAACTATTATAAAATTCATATGGAACCAAAAAGGAACCCAAACAACCAAAGCAACTCTAAGCCAAAAGAACAAAGCCAGAAGCATCACACTACCTGAATTCAAACTGTATATTATAAAGTCACAGTAACCAAAACAGCATGGTACTGGTATAAAAACAGATGCCCAGACCAATGGAATAGAACAGATAACTAAGAAACAATGATGCACGCTTACAAACATCTAATATTTGACAAGCTGACAAAAACAAGCAATGGGGTTGTTTTCTATTCAATAAATGGTTCTAGGATAACTTACTAGTCACAGACAGAAGATTGAAGCTGGACCCCTATCTTTCACTGTCTACAAAAATTCACTCAAAATGGGACAAAGATTTAAACTCAAGATCTCAAACTATAAAAATCCTAGAAGCCAACCTGGAAATTCTCTTCTCGACTTTGGCATTGGCAAAGATGTTTTGGCTAAGTCCCCAAAAGCAATTGTAACAAAACCAAAAATAGACAAGTGGGACCTAATTAAAGAGCTTCTGCGAAGAAAAAGAAACTATCAACAGAGTAAACAGTCAACCTACACAGAGCGGGAGAAGATATTCACAAACTATGCAGCTGACAAAGGCCTAATATCCAGAATCTCTAGGGAACTTAAATCAACAAGCAAAACCCAAATAAGCCCATTAAAAAATGGACAAGGTACATGAACAGATAACTCTCAAAAGAAGACATACAAGTGGCCAACAAACATGAAAATTGCTCAGCATCACTAATCATCAGAGAAATACAAAGAAAACCACAATGAGATACCATCCTCACACTAGTCAGAATGGCGATCATTAAAAAAGTCAAAAACAACAGATGCTGGTGAGGATGTGGAGAAAAGGGAACGCTTACACACTGTTGGTAGGATTATAAATTAGTTCAGCCACCCTAGAAAGCAGTCTGAGATTTCTCAAATAACTTAAAACAGAGCTACTCTTCAACCCAGCAATGCCAATACTGGGTATATACCTAAAGGAAAAGAAATCATTCTACCAAAAAAGGCACGTGAACTCACATGTTCACTGCTATCACTGCTGTGCTGTTCACAATAGGAAAGATACAGAATCAACCCAGGTGCCCATAAATGATAAATTTGATAAGGAAGATGGGGCATACACACACACACACACACACACACACACACACACACACACACACCATGGAATACAAATACAACTATAAAAAGAATGAAATCATGTCCTTCACAGTAACAGGAATGCAGTTGGAAGCCATAATCCTAAGCGAATTAACATAGTAACAGAAGACAAAGTACTGCATCTTCTCACTTATAAGTGGGAGCTGAACACTGAGTACACATGGACATAAATATGAGAACAACAGACACTGTGGACTACTCTGTGGGAGAGAGGGAGGGAGGGAGGCGTGGGTTGAAAAACTACCTGTTGGGTACTATGCTCACTACCTGGGTGATGGGATCTGTACCCTAAACCTCAGCATCACGCAATATTCCCATGTAACAAATCTGGGCATGTACCCCCTGTATCTAAAATGGAAGTTGAGGTCAGGTGCAGTGGCTCACACCTGTAATCTCAGCACTTTGGGAGGTTGAGGTGGGGGGATCACTTGAGGTCAGGTGTTTGAGACAAGCCTGGCCAACATGGTGAGACCTCATCTCTACTAAAAATACAAAAACTAGTGGGGCGCAGTGACACATGCCTGTACTCCCAGCTACTTGGGAGGCTGAGGCAGGACAATCACTTGAACCCAGGAGGCAGAGGTTGCAGTGAGCCAAGATTGCACCAATGAATGCCAGCCTGGGCAACAAAGCAAGACTCCATCTTAAAAAATAAAATAAAATAAAAAATAAAAATAAAAGTTAAAAAAACTTTAAAAGCTCTTAAAATATAATTTGTCATTATAAATGTTGAATTTAAAGGGATTTCTTCTTTTTCTATGCTTGTGCATTTTCCTTTGAAAGCAGTTTTCACTTCAGAGGAAGAGCTGTTTGTTCTTCTACTGCATCTCCTACTACTTCTGCACATCCTTCTCATCCCGGCGTCTGGAACAGATTCTACTGTTCTGCATCCTGCACATGCATGGGACCTTAGGCGTGCCCTGCTCTGAACCATTAGTCCTGCCACCTTCTCTTCTAGGACAAGGAAACAGAAATAGTGTGGAGAGCAAGTTCACTGTTTCTCTATCTTTGTTCCGTATTTCAGCCTCTTCATATCACCTTTTCCAATTTATCTTCCTTTCTTGCTTTCAGAAACCATTTTACTTTGTGCATCAGCCTGTTCTTGCTGAGACAGCTACCTTCACTGCAAAGTATGCCACCTGAAGTTCCTTTGTCCTTCCTCGTAGACATTCATGAACCTGCTTGCTGTTCCTCCTTTCCCTATATGTTTCTGGGCAGCCAGAACAATTTGAAATACTCCTCTCACTTCCCACCTGCCCCTGCCACATGGTAACCAAGAACTCATTCAAAGACCGGGTTAGAGTTAAAGGTAAAGACCCCTGAACAGGTTCCTGTTCAAGATGTCAGAGGCAATATATGTGTGTGTATTTTCTTCTTCCAGAGACTCAATTAAAATGTCTGTCAATGAATAAACTTACAAAAGCAAGGAGAAAGGAAAGTGAGTTCCAGGAGTTCCTAGTGTATGACAGGTTCTGGCATTTAAGGGATCCCCAAATCTCCTTAAAATGAAGGCTGCCTGTCAAAGAGCTCTCAGCTGGCCACTGCCCAGGAGAAAGACTCCGCCATGCAGGAGGTCCAGACACAGCAATGAGCAAAGCCACAGAGCCTCACAGAAAAGCAAACCACGCCCTCCACACCTAAATATACACAGACTGCTAGCCATCACCTTGCTCGTGAAGAAATCTGTACATAAAAGAGAGACTGATACACAATAGCTAAACAACATATCCTGGAGTGAAGAGAAATGATTCAGGAACTAAAAAGGTCTTAAAAATCCTACTTAATATTCTTTAAAAGATTTGAGAAGCTACTGCACCCATAAAATATGAATAGTGTTGCATGAAAATATAATAATTAGAGAACAAAATAACCTCTTGAAACTAAAATAATATTATTACCAAGCAGAAACTTCAATGGGAAGGATGAAAGATAAAGTTAAAATGGAAAAGATTAGGAAAAAAGATGATAGGCACAAGGCATTCACCTATTAGGTCCATTATCTGACTGGTGGGTATTTCAGATAGAAATTAAAAACAGAAAACAAAAGTAAAAAATGGTCAGAAAAAAGGTGCACCTCCTGTCACAAACTCTTATAACACTCCTCTGTGCTCCTGCCTGCAGCTCTGCATTTGCTGTGTTCTCTGGACCGCTAGCTTCTGAAGTTGGCTGAGGGTGTCTGGTCTGCTGTACTTTTGAGGATTTCCACAATTTTCAAGGGAAATGTTTTAATAAATTTTAAAAATCCTATAAAATATTCTTGAGTATGCTCATTTTATCTCTTTCCCTAAAGTTTTTTAATCATTAAAAGCACCAATAATCCTACCATGCCTCCTTCACCTCCATAGCCACCCACACCACCATAGCCCCCACTGCCGCTACGGCCCCCTTCAGTGCCATAGTCACCATCCTCACCATAGCTACCTTCGTCACCACAGCCAACATGACCATCATCGTCACCATTTCCCCAGTCATCGTCTTCATCCCAGCCACCTTTAACCTCAGCCACCATCCTCACCATCTGCATCTCGCCATCAGATGCAGCAATACCTCACCATGGCCATCATCACAACTGCAGCCACCAGCACCAACACGGCCACTCTCACCACCACGGCCACCATCCTCACCATAGCTGCCTTCATCACCACAACCCACATTAGCATCACAGTCACCACCACAGTCCCCTTCACCACCACAGCCACCAACACAAATACAGCCACCATCCTCACCATAGCTGCCTTCACGACCACACCGACCACAGCCATTTTCACAGCAATAGCCACCATTCTTACCGCAGCCAGCAACACAACTGAGGTTATCATCCCCCTCACAGGTGCCTTCATCACCACAGACATTAGCATCAGTCACCATCCTCTCTACAGTTACCTTCACTACCACGGCCACCACAGCTACCTTTACCACCACAGTAACAACACAACCACAGCCAGCACCCACACCATGGCCATCTTCACCACCATAGTTACCTTCTCCAGCACAGCTGCCTTCATCAACACATCCATCAACACAACCACAGCCACCAAAACAACCACAGCCACCATCCTCACCACAGTCGCCTCCACCTCCAGAGCCAGTATCACTACTACAGTCATCTTTACCAACATGACAACCATCACCTCCACAGTCCCCTCATCTCCAGAGCCACCATCATCACCACCCCTTACATTATTATGATCTTGATTTTGACAAGTAACATCAGACTTAATTACGTGTGAGTTTTGGGGAGGAATGGAGTGCAAGCTTTTTCTCTTTCTTTAAAAAAGAAAGTACTTTCTAAGCAACTAAATAGTTTGAACAAGATTGCAGAAGACATGCTGAACTTACTCAAGGCGTCAGATGTAATCGCTATGTTTAATTTCAAAAATACTTTCATTTATTCCTTAATAGATATTCCAAAGTCTGACTCTTACTCAACCTCTGGCAAAACTAACTGGGGCTACTTTGTATTTCAGGGAAGTAGTAATGTTATATTTCTTCATCTTCCATAAAATTAGTCTGAATGGGTGAGATTTTTACAATATACACACAGAAAATCACACGTACATTCTACTTTGAGTATAAAGAAAAAAAATACTTGTCACTTAACTTCTAAAATGCTTTTGATCATAATAATCCTACTTTTCCCATTTTTTTCCCCTGATCTTCCCTTGTTGAAAGTTGTCAAGACAGCAGACCAGGCCTGCACCTTACTAATGCCAAGCTAAGAGTGTGAGAGAGCCATTGCTGCACATGGGCCAATGGCTTGCTGGCCTAAGACAGCTGGTCCTCAGATTAGATTTAACACTATTCAAAAGCATCAACTTAAAGTATTTAGGAAGGAGCCTTCTGACATAATCATCATTAGTCATACACACTTTTATGATCAGCAGTTTTTAATGATATCCTGTTATCCAAATATTTATTAGCCTTGTCAATATGATTATACAAGTCATCAAAAACAATTCTGATTTTAAGTGGATTATTCAAAAATATTACATACTGACCTATTCTCATGAATGAAAATAAAATACTGCAAATTTAGGTGTGAATAAAATCATAATGAGATATCACTGTAAATTTACAATGGTGGTGAAAAAAGATAAAACAAACTGACCCTGTCAGTGCCGACTGATGAGGATGCAGAACTGGAGTTTGCATACAGTCCCGAGGGAATGCATGATGGTACAGACGCTGGGGAAAAGAGTTTGGCAGTTTCTCCAAAAGTTAAACACACTTGGCATATGACCCAGCAATTATAGTCCTAGGATTTGCTCAAGTAAAATGAAAAATTATGTCTAATCAAAAAGCTTGTAAGTGAATGTTTACAGCAGATTTATTCCTATTTGTCCCAAACTGGGGACTATCCATCCACTAATATTATGACTGGATAAACAAACCGCAGCTCTTTCTTACGGTGGAATACTACTCAGCATCAGACGGAATGAACACCTGATATGTACAGCAACAAGAGCAGTCTCAGACTCATTATGCTAAAGGAAAGAAGCCCAACTCAACAGGCTGCATACTGTTCAATACTGTTCTAGAATGTCATATGATTGCATACTGTTCAATTATATGACATTTTAGAAAAAGAAAAACTATAAGGATAGAAAATAGCAGTGGTTGCTGAGAGTGGGGTCGACTCAAAAGGGGCATAAGGGAATGAGTGATGGAACTGATTTACATATTGATTGTGGTAGAGGTGGTGATGTGACTGTATGCGTCAAACTTCATAGAACGTATGCCTAAAAAGAATATGTTTCATTGTATATAAATTTTACCTCAATAAAACAGTGTGGTAACATGAAGAAAAATAAGAGTTTAAAATATGTATATTCTTTGCTTGTGTACCTAAAGGTGCAAATGAAAGTCAAAAGTCTCACTATCCCTGCGGCAGAGACAGGTTAACTTCACCATCAGCTTATGATCAGGTAAAGGCTACTGTGTTACCATGGATACAAACTCTTATTCTCTTTTGTATGAAGCCTTTAATATTATTAAATTGTGATTCACATGGTCCAGGGGTAAACTTGGAAACATCCAAAGTCACTCAAGGGTTTTTCCATTTTAGGAACCCTGCCCATAACGTTTTCTTCATGAACACATGACAAACTGTGATGTCAGTGAACATATCCTTAAGGGATTAAAGAAAGATTAGAAACTTTTTGGCTAAGGGTTGAAGGCAATTCCAAAAGCTATCAGCTAGTCCTAAGGTCATTAAGGCTCTTTCTTTTTTTGTTGTTTGTTACAGAAATAACAAACTTAGACTGTGGAAATGGTGACGTGTGGGAGGCTGAACCCTCCTCTCTCTGTCATCTTTCATGTGAAACCATGATTTTCTGATTTATGAAGTAGATAGTGGGGACACCGAAGGAAGGTTTTAAAGCCAGGCTAATTCTCTGTGGTGGTAAGCAAACTGTGGTAATTTCCTCACGCATGGTAGGTCATGATAGAAATAAGACTCTTTAAAAAGCACATGTATTTTAAAACTCTGTTAAAGATGTCCTGCCGCAGAGATAGTCATGCATCCGCCTAACAACCAGTAAACATGAAAACCACAGCAGCCACCAGGGACCAAGTGCTTTCTGCAGGCTAAGGAGGCACCGCACACACCTCTCGGGCCTTGGCTCTCCCACTCCCCACCTTGCTCTTCATGATCTAGGCTCCCGCGCAGCCCAGAGCTCCCTTGGCACCATGCTAGCCTTGCCTCCAGGCCTTTGTCTATTCATTCCTTCATTTGACACAGATATTCTGACTGTCTACTATGTGTCTGTTATGGATTGAATTATGCCCCCCCACCACCCCACCCCCACCGCCCCAAATCCAAATGTTGAAGTCCTAGCCCCTACTACCACAGAATGTGACCTTATCTGGAAATAAGTCCTTGTAGATATAAGTAATTAAGATGAGGTCATACTGGAGCAGAGTGGGCCCCTAATCCTATATGAACTGTGTTCTTATAAAAAAAAATTTGGGGGCTGGGCACAGTGGCTCACGCCTGTAATCCCAGCACTTTGGGAGGCTGAGGCGGGTGGATCACGAGGTCAAGAGATTGAGACCATCCTGGTCAACATGGTGAAACCCCGTCTCTACTAAAAACACAAAAAATTAGCTGGGCATGGTGGTGTGTGCCTGTAATCCCAGCTACTCAGGAGGCTGAGGCAGGAGAATTGCCTGAACCCAGGAGGCGGAGGTTGCGGTGAGCCGAGATCACGCCGTTGCCCTCGAGCCTGGGTAACAAGAGCGAAACTCTGTCTCAAAAAAAAAAAAAAAAAGAAAGAAAGAAATTTGGACACATACACACACACACACACACACACACACACATGGAGAATGGCAAGGGATAAGGCAGGCAGAGAGCAGGGTGATATGCCTACAAGTCAAGGAAGGCCAAAGATGACCAGCCAGCCTCCAGAAGCTGGAAGACAGGCAGAAGTCAGAGTCTTCCTCACAGCCTCAGAAGGAACCAACCCTGCTCTTGGACCCTAGATCTTGGCCTTGTAACCTTCAGAACTATGAGACAATACATTTCTGTCTCAACTACATTTTTAGCTATATAAAGTATGTTTCCTACTGACAAGGAGATTCTGAAAATATATGAGAAGCTCCATTAACTGAATCCCTTGTTCAGGAGGATGGCTCAGGTGGTGATTTGAAACACTGCTCCTTTGTGGATCAGTCACGTGGCTCCTCAGTGCTTTTGCAGCCGTGACTGAGCAGCTACCCCTGCATTCTCTGACTTCTTTTAGATTTAGATTGAATCTGCAATAACCTAAAAGACTGTACTTTTAAAGCAATTGGGATAATTGTTTCTGGAGGGAAAAAGGGAGAGTTGTATAAAGTGTGACATAGTGGCTTTTGGGCTAGGTCTGATGCCATGGTCTTTGGGGAAATCGACAGCCTCTCATCTTGGCAAGGGCGCTGACAAACACCCAATGTTGGGGCATATGGACAACCCCAGAAGCCTCACACAGCAGCTGTTACATCGATTTCCAAGTACAGAGACCTGAGCAATGACTGTAATGACATTTTCCTGGCTGGCTCTGACCTCTGAATCTCACTGATTAGCCTAACACACACTGTGAACATCAACCAGTTAGGACTCCAAGCCAAGACTCAAAAATTGCTTCAAAATGGCAGGAGATGTTTAAGACATAATTTGTGTGAGTTGGTCATTAACTTGCTCACTTCCTGATCCATGATTCTCTTTTATACTCTCCCTCTCAATTATTTTTCCCTGTTAGGCTGATGTTTCTGTAGTAGTTAGCTCTAATCACTAAGATACTTCTGCAGGCAATTCATACTCTGGATGTTACAGAGCAGTCAATATGAATTAGGGAATTAAAAAAAATTCGACTCACTATATATTCTAACTTTCCATCCATCATTCTACTTATATTTCTCTTCTTTAAATAAAAGCAATCTTTTTTTTTCAGAAAATAATATTGATTGGATTTGTATATTCAGAGGGGTAATTAAAACATACCCAAGATGATAATTTATGCTCTATTATTTTAAGGTGACTCAAAGGCCCAAACACCTTAAGAATATCAAGTACCAATTGACGTTTTCAGATACAAATCTACCTGTGAATCTTTGATTCTATTTCCTCATTGCCAACAGTCAGATTTTCCTCTCCTGTCAACATTTTATTTCCAACAGTACATGCTCCTTTTCTCTACTCCAAAGCCCTCAAATATCATTTCCTTTCAACACTTGCCATAAATACACATCTTCTAAATTCAGTATGCCAGGATGAAGTCTGGCACTCTTCAACAAAAACACAGCTATTGCCCTGTTTCTAAAGTTACCTAAAATTAGGATGCTTCATCTATTCCATCAACAAACATTTCTTAAACATGTAATGTGCTCGTAGCACCTGACTAGATCCTAAGTGTAATATAGGAAAAGTGAAAACAATATAATTTACATTTATACTAACCTTGAAGACAGACAAACTGCTTTTGTAAAATCAGTTGTCATGCATGAACTTAAAAGTTCTAAGATTACAAAACACTTGTATCATGATCGGCAGCGATCTGCTAGATGTTTGCCATGGGGCTATATTTCACATACAGCCTTTCAATCTCCTAAATCCAAATCATTTTCCTTTATTTCCTACCTCCGGGGTGATTTCTTCAATATATTTTATTGGCTTGGCTTTTCTCCAGATTCTACCCTTCCACAAACACTCATTAGTCCTTTCCTAGGAGCGTACCTTTTGGGTTGTCATTTCTTCCTCACCCTTTCCAGCACACAGCTGCCTTTCCCTTTTCATTTAATACACATATCCCTTTATCTCAAAAAACCACCTGGGTGGGGTACCTGCTGCATGCCTTGCATGGTTTGCTGCAGGAACTGCAGTTGCTGGTCCTTGGTGAGGTTTTCTTCTGTTCGGAAAAGCTGTTCTTTCTCTTGTTTCAGCAGCTCCACCTCATTCCTGTAGGCATCCAGCTGCCAGCGGAGACTGTCATTCTCCTCTTTCAGAGCGTAGGCCTGAGCGGCCAGGGCTGAAGGACAAACAGAACGAGTTCAAGTGAGTTACCTTCTTGCTTAGCTTGAGGAGGCCTTCTGTGCGAAAGGGAGTCTGTCACCCACATTCTTAATGTTTGTACCTGCTCAGGAATAAAGCCAAAATGCCTTACCCCGGTGCTCTCTATTTTGTAGTCGGTATGCATCACTTCTCTTGGAATTTTTATCTATTGTTTGTCCCGTCTTATGTATGAATGTTTCTTATGGGTGCGGGATTAATTCCTCCCAGATTCTTGTCACTTCACCTCTCCCTCAATGCTAGATGCTCTCACAGAAATTGGTATGTGGTGCTAGGTGGTGACAACATTCAGAATTCCAGGCAACAATCACATCTGCTAAATATTGTCTTCCCCCTTTCTACAGGATTGCTTAGCTCCTTGGAGGGCTGCTTTCTTTCAAATAATCAGCAGTTCTACAGGTTGAGACATGCGGCAGCTTCCCAGGGGAGGGAGGAATTTATATGCACACCATTCCTTCCTGCTCTACTGCTGGGACAAATTGTACAGATTGTTTTTCTCTAACTCCTATCGGAATGGGAACCTAGTTCCATCTGTTTCACCAACAAATTAAAACTCTTTTCCTCTGCAAGGCTGAGTGGTTACTCCAATACCTCTCCCTGAAACCCCAAATTCTCCATGTTTAGATTCAGACTTCATTCATATATTCATCTTATTAAGAAACCAAGGCCGTTAACTCAGGGTCTCATGCATCTCAAGGCTTCAGAAATAGCCGAAACTGAAAAAGAACCAATGGTACAAAACAAAAATTGAGGGTAGGGAATCCCTTTTCCTAGTTTCCACCTTATTGCTTAGGGGTCTCTCTGAGAATCATCAAAGCCTGCTGAGCACTCACAAAGTACTGGACCAAGAGCTTTGTATGAACTCACTCACTTCATCCCCCCATCAAGCCTGTGATGCTGTTGGTCTTATCCCCATCCTTACAGATGAAAAAAATGTGGCACAGAGAAGTTACGTAACTTGTTCAATCCCACAGAGTAAGTAGCTGAAAGCCTTCACACCCAGGCTGCAGGCTCCAGAGTCTCTGCTCTTGATTATCGTTGGTCTATGTGTGTTTAGTTCTTACCAGGCTGTTCAAAACCAGTCTCACATTCCCCCACCTACTCTCCCACCAGTCTCCTTTTAATCTTCCCCCTCACAGAAAAGCCATTCCCCACTTTGCTAAGCAAAGGGAAAGTGAAAGAAAATGTGAAACGCTTGTTACCAGAAACTTCGCACATGTAACTTCCAGTACGTCAGGTCATGCTGCAGGCCCACTGCACAGCAGGCCCAGTGCACGCCCGCTTCCAGCCCCTGTTCCCGTGTCGGAGGACCAAATCAAGGTCAGCCTCCTGAGCGCACATTACAGTTCCATGGTGACAAAGCTTTACTGAGGTGCTCTGAGACCACAGTGAATTCTCTCCTCAAGTATCAAACGTCAAATTATGTTAATAATAGTTTTACAGTTGAGTGTTTTACACTATTCCATCTTGCAAAATGATAATCTCTGTGTAGTACACACTGAACTACTAATCAAACAGAACATGCAATTACCCAGAAAATCCGCTACCTCAAGCCAGTAGGGATCAATTACTTAACATGCATTTACTTCATATTTACCTGTGCTCAGGTCTGTGCGGGCATCTCAGACCACAAAAAGAGGAGACAGTATATACCTCTTCTCTCAAAGAGCTTAAAACCTAGTAAAAACTGACACACTTAAAAAGAAACTATTGCTTTCAAAGGAAGAAAGAATGGTTTGATGTCTGGAATACATTAGACACTCAATAAATGCTGGTTGAATGAATAAATAAATGAGTTGAGATACATGACAAAAAACTGTATCCTATAGGAGTTCAGAGAAGAGAAAGAAAAATTCAGACTGAAGGAATAAAAGAGGGCTTTGAAATATGAAAAACCAAAGAACTTGGGAAGGCTGTCTCTCAGTCGGGAGCCAGAGCACAGGCAAAAGCCCGAAGATGAAAATCAAAGGTAGAATCCTTGGGGCAAGATGGAGAGAAACTTGACCAAAAGGGCAAGTGTTTGCCTGGAAGCAGTGAGAGAAAGGTGATCCCTGTCAGGCGATGCGAGAAGACGGGGAAGGTTAGGTTCAATGGAGCGGCCAACTGAGAACCACTGACAGTGCCTGGGGTAGTGGAAGGACATGATGCAAATGGGATTTAGGAACATTAGTTTGGCAGTGGTGCATGGAACGAACTGAAGGCTGAAGAGAATGCATAAAGGAGATTTTATTTGGTGTATATGTCTACAAAACCAAGTAGCAGGCACTTTTACAGTTCTTAGGGACTTAGTCATAAAATCAGAAATTATCCAGCACGTACCCAGCAGCATGAGCCAGTACTTTTTAACATTATGCAGCCTAACTACGGATCCTGTCCACACCCTGAGATACCACCTCCTGACAGCTCTGTTTACCAAGCCATAAGGAAATGGTTATGAGGAATCATTTGTGAGAGGGATGTTGTAATAGGGCAGAATCACAGAAAATGCAAATGATGAAAAAAGTGTTGGCACTACACGGGCACATTACTACATTTAGTAGCATTCAAAGACACTTAAGTCATTTCCTTAGGAAGCTCTATTTGGCCCTTTTTCAATTCAGAGTGGCATTTTTATTATCATAACTGATGGCAGGTGTTTGTGAAGAAATCGATTAGTATGCAGGGATGGAAATTACATTTTCCAAATGAATTGCATAGCCTGCAAGATATGCTGAAATCTGTGTAGCAAAATGTAAGCAGCTATAAAGCATGTGCCAGCAGCATTATTTAAATAAATTATCTGAACATAAATACATATAGGAAGTGTACCATCCATTATTTTAGGGGATCTCTTACAAACTTATAGAATGGCACTTCTGAGAGTTCTTATTCTTGGCTAAGCCAAGTGACCAGAGTGCCTGCCAAGCAGGATATAATACTGTTTGCATTCCTGGAATAGGAATGTGATATCATTATATATATATATATATATATATATATATATATATATATATATATATATATATATATATATATATATAAAGACACACAACAGCTGTAATTCTTCCACCAAAATAAAAAAAAATCAATACCATAGCAAACCCCATCAACATTTTTATAATTGGGGCATATAACTGATTTACATTCCTGATTAAGTGATTTCAAGCTTGATTTTTACAAAAAAAAATTTTGTTACTCATGTGGCAGCAAGTAGTTATCTTCAAAAGAGTGAGAAATTTTATATTGACTCCATTTAGCTTTAGGCCACCTGTTTGTAAACACCACTCAGTGTCATACTGCAGCCCTGAACCTATTCCTCAGACAAGGCTGCCTGGAAGAGGTTATCCTATGTTTCTTGGGCCAGAGCTCTAACAGAAAAAAATCCTAATAATTTCTGACAATATAATTTCTCAGTGTGTTACAAATTCAGAAATTGGAAAGTGCAATTCTTTTATTTCTCTCTTTCTTTTCTCCTTAGTTCTTTCTGGAATGCTATACTAAAGAGTTTTGAAAAACATGTCATCAAGCTTCCACGGTAAAATTTACCTTATGAGACTGCACAAGTCCACTATCCAAATAAGCACAAGGATTTTTTAAAAAGTACAGTGTGAATCTTTTGGTAGAAATTCCTAAGGAGTGCACCAAGTGCCAATAGATATAATATCTAAGAGACACCCCATGTGGATTACCAATTTCCAATTTCCAATAATAAAAGAAGAATAGAATTAGACACTTTACATGTAAACTGGACTGAACATGATTAAATCTTTTCTTTGGTGAGTTTAAGCATACTGCAGAATCTAGTGGTTCCTCTGGATTACCATCAATTATGTTAACAAACTACCCATTTATGTATTGATTGAGAAAACGTGGCGAGGAGCTGTAGCATTCACAAGAAGCTTAAGGCCAGTATAGTCATCCATTTCCGCTTAGTACTTTAGAAAAATTCTGAATACTGGAATTTTATCATTGGACCAAAAATGAAATAAGAATATTGGAAAACTTTTGCTAGGCAAGGTAGTTATACTTCAAAAATTAGCACTGGACTAATAAAAGTGACACTAGTGTCTAAAAATCAATACAAAGATTGAACTGCACTGCTGAAGAAAAGGCTTTAAGGTATTGTAGGATCTTGTTATATTCTTTACTCGATTCTATATAAACTATTATTCTTTATATTAATTATGGTCAAAGTGACCTCCTCTTCTGTCCCCTGTCTTACTGTGTTTCCATGGGAACAGATAATGGCATGCTTAAATTCTTTAAGTAAATCATCTGGTGAAAGCCTTGAAATCTCTTTTACCAGCCTGAGCCAGCCTCAGAAAAACAATTAGCAATATATGAAAAATGTAAGTTATTTTGGGTTATGTCCCAGTAAGCTGACAGTCTGTTAATATCTTTTTCATGCTCAGGCAAGATGTAACTAAATAATAAAACATTTTAACATATTGTTTCTAACAATATCTGTGTTTCTCCAGAACTGTTAAGTCTTTGTGTGTTTGGGGAACTCTGTGTTTAACATTCCCCCTCCACTTTGCCAGATGTCCTCCTGAAATGCTGGAAGGACACTGCTGAACTGTAGCTTTCTTTCCCACCTGCAAAGTAAGTCTTTTTCAAGGATTTCATTGGCTTTTACCCAGGTAGGCAGTTGTACCGACAGCCCCTGAACATAGGAAGACGGAGCAGGCTGAAGGCCTGGCAGATATCACCACAATACCTGTGTGCCTTTAAAACAGCTGCCTCCTCAGCCACAACCCTGCCTCCTGCTCCCCTATGAAAGGGAGCTGTAGTCATGGCTCAGTGACAGGGACTCTCTCCAGCTTCTATCAGCTTCTCTGCACTCTGAATCTTCTTGTGAGGTTCCTTGAGACCTTTAGATGCTATTCTGTGGCAGAGACATCCTCACACTGTGTACTCAAACTCATGCATCTCTTTGTATACAGGAGTGTTGCTCCTGAGAGGTGACTGCCCTAGCGGGCGCCATGTGAGCAGTTCTCATCAGCGGAGCGTAGGAGGAGTGATGATGCCTTCCGCACAGTCCCTCATTCTTTGCCTGCTACTGGAATGAGCTTGGGTCTCTGAGTCACCACATGGAGGAAAGGTGCCCACAGTCCCAGCCTATCTGCCTTGAACTGTTCTGTGTCCCAAAAGTAGCACTTTTGTTTTTTTGTTAGGCTGCTGAAAATTTGGGACTTCTTTAGATAGCAGCTGGTGTTACTCTAACCCAGTGTTCTCCAAACACTGGCCTGCGTTACAAGCTCCTGGTAGGCATATTAAAACACACATTTCTAGGCCCTACCCTCAGAGTTTTGCAGTTCAGTTTGTCTGGGAGGAGGCCCAAGATTTGCATTCTTCCAAGTCCCCAGGTGGTGCTGATGCTGCTGGTGCAGAGACTATACTCTGAGAGCAACAACTGCTCAGACTGCCACTCATTCTATCCCAGTTCCTAAGTTGGGGCTGTGGTTGGCTTGTTTGGAGAAATGCTTCTGAAGGAACCACATGCTTGGCTTTTCATTATGGTTTTATTCCTTGATCTCCTTTTGTATGAGCCCCAGCTCCACGTTCTGCACCTGGTAAGGCAGCCCTGTCACATCCCTGTGCCCAGGTCCCATGAGCTCAGCTCTGCCCCGGTGCCCCGAGTACCTCCTATGGAGTTAGGAGAAGATTTGGGCAAAAGGCACAGTCACTATTCTGTTTTCCTCAAATAACAGTAGCAGTAATAAGAATAGCAATAGTGGTAGTGACAGCTAATGATTTTTATATATCAGGTACTGTGCTAAGCATATTATTTACACAGTATCCTTTCACCCTCATGAAAACATGATACAGTAAATACGATTATTATTTCTATTTTCAAGATGACAGAATGGAGTTTCTGAAAGACAGAGGTTTCTGGTTGGAGGCTCAATGTGTGGCTATAGAACTGTATTCCTAGATGTAATATCACCAGGGTAGCTTAGCTCCACGTAAGTGCCACCCAGCCCAGAGAAAGGAGGGAACCAGGGACCCTAATGTAGTGGCTCACTTGCTCCTAACAGAAGTAAAACATTTCATTTCTGGCTCTATCTGGGGAGTGCTCTGCTGGAGAGAGACTCTACTATAAAAGCAGAGAGGATGATGCTATTTTAAAATAAACATACCCGTATTTTCCTCTGGACAAACTTGGGGATGATTTATGGAGAAGTTAAGTTCACCCTTCAGAAAATCTTGACTTTCTTGACTTCAGAAAGATCCTACTTTCTGCCCTATGTCTCTCTCCTCAAATAGCCACACTGATACCCATTAGTCCCATAGCTCAAGAGCCTGAGTTGCTAACAATGCTTTATTGAGGGAGTTTTGTCCACAGACCCATGCTGATCTCAGGATTCCAGAAGATGCAGTATGAGACTGTTCACCCCATCCATCTGAACTCACCTATGTTTGTTTTTTAAAGTATCTGTGCCTTCAGCTAGAATAAAGGTGACAGAAATGCCTCTCCTGTTGTGCTAACCTCCCGTGAACTCTGTCCCCTGAGTCTACTCTGATTGGGCTGATGAAGGCCAAAGACAAGGACCAGTACCATGCTCAGAAGGCCAATGGAGGCTCAGGATCCTTCATTGTTGATGGCCTCAATCTCAGTGGCAGCTGTTGCCATCAAGGCCTCCCAGTGGCCAGGCACAGAGCTAGAAAACATCCTGGGATGACATCTGCTGACAGCCAGTCTCCTGCTGGAGAGCCTCTTACAGTAGCAACCAAGTACAATTGATCTGTTTTTCAATAATACCTGTATAACCACTGAAGCAGCAATCTTCCTCAAATTGCTCACAGAAATTTCTTCTGCTATATTTTTGCAGGATTATTATTATTACAACTTAGCATTGACATAACATTTCATATGTGCAGTGTATATTCGAATCTGCACATTAGCTATTATTAGGGAAAGCTAAACAGAAGAAGAATGCAGTGTCTATTTCCATCATTGTGTGAGGCCAGTGGAATAAGGGTAACTTGGAGAGTGCAGGTAAGCTAGATCCTGTCATTATGATGGCTTAATGTGAATCTGGAGGAACAACGGGCAGCCGGTGACTCAGGAAAAGAAAATCTTCTGCTCCTCCCTCCACAGAGCTCTTCCTGAGGAAGTAGTCTGTACCAGCAGCAGAACTAGGAGGTGCTGCTGGGCTGCTGCCACTATGGAGAATTCACATCATGCCTTATCACTTTTCCGTTTACATTATTATCCTCTGATCCATCCCACAACCATCCCCATTTTCCTCAGAGGAAAATAAGCAAAGGAAAGAGGCATGTTCACTTCTTCCAAAAGCAGGATAAGTCTGTCATTTAAAACCCTCTTGAAGGATGCTGTGTCAGGTGAGGGATGTCTTTAGAGTCCTCCGGGAAACACATCGGAAGTGTATGCTGCAAGTATGAGCTGAGCCCCCGACTCTAGGCCAAGCCGGGGACCGGGTGGGGAAACATGGCTCTCGGCCCCTGCCCCACCTGGCCTTGCCTCAGCAGCTCCCAGTCCAGCTGCAGGGAGAGCTACAGATACGGAATCTGGTGGAAGATGGTTAGAAGGGCGCCAGGAGGGGCCATCCTCACACTGTGTAATGGGAGTCAAAGGAGAGAAGGCTTCTGGCTGGAACATAAGAGCTGGGGGAGGCTCTTTCTGGAAGGCAGGGGTTGAGCTCACATGCTGAAGAGCTGAAGGGAAGCAGAGCAGGGCTGCTGCACAGTGGACACTGCTTTACCAAAAGGCCCAGCGATCTCCAGGAGGAGGTGCCACGGCCATGGAGGGAGGAAACCAGGCTGCTTCCTACTCAGCCCCAAAGCAGGCAGGAGCATCTCAGGAGGAGGCATTTCCCCCCACTCTTCCTTTTCTTTTGATTAGATTTCACTTTTCTTTTTCACTTTTGGTCCCTGTTTTGATTTCCAAGATTGTAGGGTCATTTTAAAAAATCTAAAGGTTTTAAAGATTCTTTTTCAGGAAAGTTAGACTTAGCTAAGCCAGGCTAGATCATAAAATGGCACTGGCTTTCAGGAATGGTACCCCCTGCCTGCAGACAGCGCGCCTCCCTTGGGTGTGGTGCTCCACCACGGTCTTTGCCCTGTGTGACTTCGTCCTAACTAGTAGTTGGTATTGTTCAAAGACAGAAACTTTAAACAGCAATCCCTCCCTCCAAAACAACTCCTCTCATAGCCTGCAGTATAAAAACAGTGACCTCTTTTTCCTCCCGTCTTACAACTTTCCTTCCTTTTTAACAAATGGTCACTTCTAATTTTCATCAAGAAACTTTCCCCTTAAGAAGTGATATTTCCCTTCTCCTGCTCTACACACTACATGCAAAAACACACATGCGCACACACATGCAGTTATATTAATATGTGAATTGGTGCTTCTACCACATAAAACACATCCACACTATGCAATGTGAAATGACGGTGAGCCCAAACCTAAGGTATCTTCTCAGTTCCATGCATTGCTCTTTGCAAGCAGCAGCATCTTTTTTGTAAAGATTTTATTTTATAATGCCAAATACTTGCAATAACAACAGTGGGCTGAACAGAAAACTTTTGTTCGAAAGCTACTTCTGCCTTCGGTAAACCGTTAACTATTCAGACTACTAAGAGGACACCAAGACTTCACTTTTATGCTTGGGCAGTGACTGTGGTTGGCCTGTCTGCGAGCCTCCTCCCTACTGTCCTCATTACCAAAGTTGAAATTGACTTATGAACACTTACTTTTGTCTGGCAATAGGATGAAAAGTATCAGCATTCTCTCTAAATGTATAACCAAGGTAGGAGGACCTGGTATGAACAGCTAGCTGGTATCTTAAGGTATCTGTACCACTTTGGTATCTCTTAAATGAGCAACCTTGGACTCATCCCAAATGTTATGAATCCGAGTTTCTGGAATGGGGCCTAGGGATGTGCTTTTCAGCAAGTTTCTAGGGTGATTCTGATGGATGCCAACATTTTAGAATCACTTCCCTGGCCTTTAGGGACCAGGTCCCCACTTCCTAATGCTTTCTTCATAACTTTCTTCTAGTCTTAGGTTTATTTCATTAGTTTTTCATACTTGCTTTCTTTTGGCCTTTTCCAACAGCTGAAAAAATCTTCTCTCCTGTGTTTACAACCCAGCACAGCCTTCTGGGCTTCTCCGCCTCTGCCCTGTCTTCTTGCATTCCACTCAGCCTGCTCCTCGCTGAATGCTACCTCCTGACTCTCCTGGAATGACACTGTGACTAAATGCTTTCATAAATCCTACAGGCAGTGTCTCCAGAACACATCGTTCTGATCTGCTCGATGTTGTCGTGTATTCCTTTTCTTTGCAGCCATATGTCTGGAGAAAGTTTCAGCTATGGCAGGTTAGTGGCTGGCACCCAGGAGAGGCCAGGCTGAGGCTCTGGAACTGATTGCCCTTGACCTAGCACCGGGACCAGCCTTTTTACTGTGTAAGAGGAGGCCTCTCCTGCGTACACGTGCTTACCATACCAGTGTCTAGATTCGCAGAAGCTTTTCTCCTTGGTGAGTGGCCAGGCATGCTTGCTTCCCTCTCTCACTGCTGATGGATGAGCAAACAGTCCCTGCCTATTCTCCTAGAGTTACAGAAAGGCAGGGACTCTGTCCCTGGTTTGCATCACCACTCATATCAGGCACCCTCCTCCCTGGCCCTCCCTTTTCAAGCCGCCCTTTTTTCCAATGAACCTGAGGATACTCCAAATGCGCCCAGCACAGACGTGTAAGGGGACTTCTCCACCTGGGTCTCACATGCCCCACTTAAACCACCTCCCCCTCCCTTTCGTTGCTCCTTTATCTTTGCCTATGTCAGTCACTTCCTGTCCACTACAGATTTTTATCCTTTACTCCATTTTTGTTTTCTTCTCATTCCTACATTACCTTACCTCAACCTGTTTTGTTCCCTCCTTCCTGCCTAATAGGTGGTGAAAGAGGTAACCTTTCTCACATCCTCACAAAAAAGTTTTTGCTTTGCTCATTAAAGTGGTTTTGCATTTCTGATAAGTATAATTTTTCAGGTAGCAATGTTTTATTCTTACCAGCACCTCCTTAGCCTTTGCAAGTGCTGAGATGCCAGTTAAGCGCTAGGTGACAGCCATCCATCCTCAGGTTACATGTCAGTGGTTTTCAATCCTTTGAGTATCAGAATCACCTGGGAGGGTTTTAATAACACAGATGCCTGGGTATTAACCCGTGGGCATTGGTTTGTACATAAAGTTTCCCAGGTGATTCTCACGTGCAGATGGGGCCGTGAACCACACATTTATACCTTCTGCTGTTGCTCCCAACTCTCCATATTGCCACAGTGCCTGGTATTTGCAGAATGCCACAGAATCCCTTAATTGCTTATTTCTCACAGCCTCATTGAGAAACTCCCAGGATAAGCCTCATGTCATTGCTGAGAAAGCCGAGGCTCGGGGAAGGGACGTTATTTGCCAAGCCATGCCAGAAATAAAACCAAGGTACTTCAAGGGCCCTCTGACCTCATCTGCTCAAAGTTACTTCTTTTTTTTTTCTTGAGATAGAGTCTCGCTATTCGCCCAGGCTGGAGTGCAGTGGCGCAACCTTGGCTCACTGCAACCTCTGCCTTCTGGACTCAAGCGATTCTTCTGCCTCAGCCTCCCATGTAGCTGGGATTGCAGGCATGTGCTACCACACCTGGCTAATTTTTGTATTTTTAGTAGACAGGGTTTCACCATGTTGACCAGGCTGGCATGGAACTCTTGACCTCAAGTGATATGCCTATTTCAGCCTCCCAATGTGCTTAGATTACAAGTGTGAGCCACAGCACCTGGCTTCCAAGTTAATTCTTTACTGTATGCAGTGACTCTAAAGTCCCCCTGCCAGTGATACTGGTTCTCACTCATAGAGGGCCCTTTCTCAGAGCCATGCTAAAAATTTGACCACCCAGATGGCTCTCTCTTCCAAAGACAGTATCACAGTGAGCTTGGCAGTCCTCAGTCAGGCCCCGACAATGGGGAGGAAATGCAGAAGGAAGCCAAGGACTTATTTTCGGGATTCTCAATATTTAAGTGATTCAGATGGCTCCTGTTCACATTCTTCATCTGGACACATCATCACTTCTTTTCATACCCTGAGTTTGAGTGCTACAAAATCTTGCTTCGACAAACTCAGCATTTGTCTTCATGGAGTCCTTGGGCAGGGGAAATGCATGTATTTTATAAACTGTCTAGATGGATAAATTATAGCAATTTCTCCCTAGGAGAGAGTTGTTCAGACATTAAAACCCTCTATATATTGAGCATGATAACCTTTCTCACATCCCCACAAAAAACAGTTTTTGCTTTGTTCATTAAAATGATTTGTTTTGTGTTTCTGATGAGTATAATTTTTCAGGTAGCTATGCTTTATTTTTACCAGCGCCTCCTTAAAAAGCATCCGCAAGTGCTGAGGTGCCAGTTAAGCACTATTAATCAAACAGTAAATGCTTTTAAACAGCTTTGCCTTTTTTTCTAATTGAGAAATAGAGCTGTTTGGGCAAATTTACGAGGTGACCTTGATTGAATTAAAGAGGTCAGCGATGGAACAGACTTCAAACCCATCTTCAATGATTTTTTTAAAAAATGACTTCCTTCCAATTAAGCAGAAATTAGCATAAAATATTTTGTTTCTGAAAGGTTAAAAGAATTCCTCTGAGAAGGCAGCTCTCTAGTTACTAGCTTTTTATTGAACATGGGAAGTAAGGGACTACAGATAGTTTCATATAAAGTGCTTTGTTAACATGACACTGATGATCCAGCATCAACTGCAATATTCCTTAGGAGCCTAAATGTTATACAGAAGCGGCAAAAGTCCATTTTAAATTTTATTTCCTATTTCAAAGTCCAAGAACCCAATGACTTTCAATTACTAAGAGAAAGAAAGAAAACTAAAGCAAGATATAGTTTATCATTTGCAAAAATTTCAACCTAGTTCTACAGAAAAAAGCTTCAAACGTTACCTATTTCTTTACTCATCTTCCTGTTAGCCCCATTCATCTCCTTGCCATAGTCCCCCACATTTTAATGACCTGAAGGAATGTCACATTCTTCCTGCCAAAAAGAGTAACATACAAAGTGTCTGATACATAAGGATGGAAGCAGGATTCCAGAGAGAGGAGGAGGCACCACACACAGGTGGTACTTTGGGGACTACTGGGTGTTTCTGAGCACAGCCACCCTGAGAGAGACACACAATATAACATAGTGCTCCGTATCCCACAAATCTACCCCTGCCAACCCCAGAGAGTCAAGTGGACATGGATTATATATAGGAGAGAGGCACAGCAGTGCTAGAGAAAGAGAAGGGGCCCTGAAGCCAGATACCAGCTATGAGGCTTGGGGTAAGAAACTAAACCTCCAAGAGACCTCAGGGTCCTTATCCAAAAAATGTAGTCAGTACTATGAGGATTAAATAATAGGGTTTTTTTTTTCTTCAAAATGAAAAAAAAATCCCCCAACAGATTAAAAATTAGTTCTTCCTGGTTTTACTTTCCTATGCATTCATTTAAAAAAATCTCGCTCCCCTACTATGTACAATGCAGTGGGCTGCGCATTCTTTATGTGAAAGTTTAAGCTCTCACACTTCTTTATGTCAGAGTTTATCTACTAGTTTTTGGCTATGATTTTGGAGGGCACAGAGAGCAGGCTGTAAGGACCCGTGATTGGACACTATTCAGGGAAGAGCAGAACTGATGTTATGCTACGAGGATTTTTCAGTGTAGATAAGCAACCCTCTCAGATCCAAGTTTTAGTTTCAGTCTTTTAAGACTTTGTCAGCTATTCTTTCCCCTTTTTATGGCACTGTAAAGAAGACAAAGGATATGGTCCCACACACATTGTGAGAAGTCACTGAATATTTGTTGCTTTAATTTTGTCACTGCTTTGTCTTATGACATTGTTTAAGACAATTTGTGGAGGCAGAGGACTAAGGATAGTGAAATGGATGGCTTTAGGACACTCAGTAGATTAATTACACTAGCAAAGTCCAGTATTGCAGGTGGACACGTTTCATAAACAACTGATGGGTAAATCACTACAAGAAGAAAAATAAAATCTCTCATCCTACCTCCAAAAGATTTGCCAAATATATGTTGTAGATTAAGTTGTGCCTGAAAACTTGTAATCACAAAAAAATCACAAGTATCCAATATAAACTTGTGATATTTATTCAGCAGCTCAACTATTATTTGGGGCTACCAAAATTCACTTTTCTCATGAATTTAGGGCATTGGGGGAAGGGAGAAGACATATTATTTCCAAGGTCTCTTCCAGATCAGAATTTCCCTAAGTCTGTGAATCTCAATAGGATTGATATTACTATAGATACTGTCCCTCAGACTCTTATTTTTAAAATATATTGAGAGGTACATCTCATAAAGAAAAGCCTCGGGGACAGAGAAACAGGGAGAAGCACTTCAATAAGTCTTGAAATTAGATGGTGAGTCAATAAACTGGTGATCTTCAGGTAGGCTCTCCCAGACCCTGGGGGTGCAGAGAAAACACGGGATGAGATGGGAAATCAAAGGGCTGATATTGTAGCTCAGATCATTTCACATCTACCATCAAGCACGTGCCTGTGGTTTGAGAAATATCTTCATTTTTCTCTTTACCTTTCTGGGGACTTATGAAATGGAAAACAGGGGTTGTGACAGTGTGTATGGTTACCAAAGGAAACACATAACACAGCACTGAACATTCCCTATGCACTTTGCCTCTTCAAACTATTTCCTTTTCTTCTTTTTCTTGTCTAAAGTCATAGAGTGGCCTCTGCTTTCAGGAAATAAATGTCATTCAATTAGCAAATGGTTGGTACCAATTTCCTGAATAATTTTTAGTGGTGGCATTTCTGTTGGGATGGGCTTAAAAAGAATTTGCTGGGTGCACTACCTATGTTGAAGCAAATCTCCTTCTAGTTAGTAGAAAAATACAGAAAATGATGGGAGGCCAAGCAGAAGCCCCAGTTGGCTTTGTCTGGATTAACATATTAAAGTAATAAGCATCTTCAAGCTACCTTGGCCTCCAAAAGGCATTATGGCTCCATGTATACTGCAGGCACTCAAAATCTTTGGTTGATTTTATTTGGTTACTGACTCTTATGATGTCACTGAAGACATTTGAAAGAGATTCTAGAGTCTTTTTCCCATAAAATTCACTGGTGCCATAAAAGGGTCATTAACCCGAAAAGGAGAAAGCTAGTATTGAGCTCTAGACCTTCCACTTACAATCTTGGGTAAATAACATAACTTCTCGTCATTGTCAATCTCTCTATGGGTAAGAACTCAACATTTCTGCCTGGTTTAGAACTTGAATTATTTCTTGGATCCATTAATTAATATTTATACCAATATGATTAGCTCTTAGAATAGGAAATTGTAAGATTATGTGGTCTGGGAAGGTAAGCATATTATGGTGAGTTAACTGTGGAAATTCCCTAATTTAAAGCAAAAGAAGGCAATTCAATAAACTATCATTATCTGATACTAGTTACTATTCCTTACTATTCTTGGCTTTCCAGAATGACTGGAAATGTCTAGGTAGTATTCCTCAACCAACATGGAATTTTTTCATAGATTCTACTAGGTAATTTATAAATCAATATTTATTGTAGCTTTAATTATTTAAATAATACATGCATATATTGTAGACATTTTTGATATGCACAGAAAAAAAAACAAAAATCACTTGTAAATACACCATCTGGTGATAATCACTCTGAATATTTTGACCTATATCCTCACAGATTTTCTCCTAACATAAATTGTGAATATAACACATATACACACAATTGAAATTGTCCAAGCAGGAGTTTGTAACAGCTTTGATCACTTAACAGTATATTAAGAACCTTCTCTCATCCCATTTATAGAGTCTAAACCATGGTTTCTTTCAAGACTGCTCATGGATATACCATTAATTAACCAATACCTTAATGTTAAATGTTTACATGTTTCTAAACTAGTTCTGATAACTGAAAATTTAGGTAACTGCTTTGAGCTGCAATGACCAGCATGTCCCAAGTAGAAAGCAAGTGCCTTTGGGACACAGCAGCTCTAGAACTTACAGGGGGCACATTAAAGACCCTGCAACACCCTGCCTGAAACACTATGATTAACAGACTCTGTATTACAGCTTTTGCTCCAGAAATGTTTCTTCCTACTTCTCTGCTAGTGACGGGAGTCTAAAATAAAACTTTCCTTCTCTAGCCACTTCCTAGAAGGCTTCACAAATTGTGTCCTTGAACTGGGGGGAAGAGTTGCTGAGCTCTTGCTCCCTCTTTGATATCAAGAACATTCAATGAAGTGAAAGAGAAGGGTCTCTAAGCCATTTAGATATGGGAGAGCTTACTATAATAATAATTTCCCATAAACTTCAATTTCCAGGGCTAAGTTAGATTTCCAATTTCCTAATCGAAGAGCTAATCATATTGGTATAAATATTAAGTATCATATAATGGCAAGTGGAATTTCCAAGAAAGGGAAGAAAGTAATTTTTTTGTATTAGTTATGTGACTCTTAGCTACGTATGGTTAACTAGAATTCCACAAGACATCTCCTGTCTTCACTTCCTGTGTTTGTGTAGTATACCTAGCATCTTCAAGTCTTTGATGAATGAAGCTTATGTGCAGCAGTGTTAGGAGTCAAGGTAGAATAGTTTTATGTTATCTACTGTGTTTTGATGAACAATACAGTATAAAGGCAGGGGAGAATTAGGACAATGATGATCATAAACAGCACATCACAATGCTAAGAGGTTGGTAACAGTGTATGTTTTATATGGCCTAGTATTGATTCTTTTGGCCAGTGTCCTACTTTAACAGTGTTATAGTCACACTTTAAGATTTCGGATGGAGAGGTAGAGAAGAAAATCAACAGATGCTATTTTTCCACTATCGACTGGCCTACATATCTATAGCTTCTCTGCCATACTCACATTCAAGGGACCTACAAGATGCTTTTAGAAGGTCTGGTCCAGTTGCTACACTTTTAATAACCTCAGGAATCTACTCTGACCACCTCAAAGATTTTAGCTTCTACTCTCAAAGGTCCACAGGAAAGAGCCTATGATCCAGGAAGAATACAAACTTATTTGTTCTCTATTTTCCATTTCATCAATATATAAAAAGAAAGCTCTTTAAAAAAAGGTCTACTTATTACACGAGGACTCTTGTCTGAAACAAAAATCACGTAGAATTTTATTACTGAGCCTCAAAAATACACAAAAAAATACAGTTAACTGTGCAAAAGAAAAAATTTAGAAGCCAAAACATTCTTCTGTAATGTTATAACACAATTTGGTTTCTTCTTTATTCATTATTCTTAGTCGTTAGGTTTTCAAAAATGACAAGGTATTACTTTTATAAGAATACAACTTTTATTTTTTTTAAATGTTACATGCTGTTAAAGTGCAATGGGGTGACCTACTATTTTCCATAAGCATCTACTAGAATCACAGGTAAACACTTGACAAAGTTCATCGATGTTTTAAAGGATAATCCCTTTTTCATAATCAGAGATTCCCACGTATTGCTTATAAATGAAAAGGGAAAATCAGGAACAAATTCTACTGATGAATTCTCTCCTGTGTTTAGCAAAGAACAACAACAACAACAAGCTTACAAACTTACCCAGATTCTGTCATCTAAACTCCTTCAAAAAAATCCTGATTTTTTCTAGAAGTTGTGCAAACCACACTTAAATTCCAACAACACTGTGTTAATTTTGCTCAAATGCAAGCTGAAAACATATTTTAACATCTCCTGTCAGAATGAGACACTAAGAGTGTCGATAAAATGACACTAAAATAAATGTACATTTAGATTTCTGTTACAAGTGGCTGCTTGGCTCTGGGAAGACGTTAGGTTGCTATAGTATTTTCCATAGCAACTTTGCATCTTATTACATAAATATTCCCTCAGTGTCCTTAAAGCCTGCTACAGAAACAGGATTAAATCTACTCTCCTATGTAATGATCCTGCATCAAACCTTACCAGAATAAAATGCCCAGAAAACATAATAAACTGTAATCTAGATAATGGTGTTCCTGGCAGTCAATAAGCATCAGAGCACTTTGGGCTGCACGTAGGTGGCAGTGCGGTGACCCTGTGCTGCTCCTTGGCCATGTGTCTTAACCTTTCCCAGGTCAAGGCCTTGGTGGCTCTGCCTTTCTGAAGGGTGGTCGCTAATGTCCTCATTCTTTTCCTCTGCCTGCCAACTGCCCATCAGCCCAAGCCCTCCACCAGGCTCAAGGGGCTCATGGTGCTAAGCAAGAAGCCAAGGCCTGACAGCAGATGGGAACATGCTGGGCTGTCACACAGGAAACCTTGGGGAGATCCCACCCAACACCAAGCTAGGATCAAACAGGTATGGATTGTTTAAGAACTTTGGCTAGGCCTCAAATGAGTTTCATGGAGGTGCGGCACCGTTAAGTAGTTAAGAGTATTAGAGAAAGTCCTTGGTCCCCTGGACACTAATGTTAGCAACACAGTTCAATCTTACATAAAATTCCAGATTATGGAAAGTTTGTGCATATATGAGAGATGTCAAGAATCATACCATTGTTAGGTGCTACATAAAAATAGCATTATAAGGGGGCTAAGCTTAAAGACAGTTTAGTCTCCAAGTGTGAATTTATAAAACAAACACAGTCTGGTTGGGCAGAAGGCGTGTTTCCATTGAAATGGAATCTTCTGCTACAGGATCAATTTAAATAGCATCTGTTTTATTGCATTTAAAAGGTGAAGCAATTTACAAAAAATTTTTTTCTACGCTTTTCAGAAGCATATCCATTATGGAAAGGGAATTGTAACTGCACACAAGATTAGGGAACTTAAAAATCCACCCAAAATAAACATTTATTTGAATTCCTTGGGCAAGAGTACCAAGATTTTAAAAAACAAAAAAAGGAAAGAAACAGGAAACCCTTGGCTCCTTTGCAAATGAAACTCTGTTTAGAGTTTAGGAAGAAAGCAGGCTACTCAGCCCTCCTTGCAACAGTTCTCTTAACATCTTTAAGCCACATTAGTTCTGATTCATCACATTTCCTTGTTTGGCCCCCTTGGATTCCCAGAAGAAAAAAATGCTTGTCTTTGATTCTGTGGTCATTGATGGACACAGTCCACTGCTCTATTTCTGTTTCAGGAGATAGTGCCCTGGGCTGTCATTACATGTGAAAATAGCTTATCCTTCTATGCTTCCACTCGACACAGACACCCCTACCCTTGGGGTCTGCTGGTGCCTGGAGCTCAGATCCCAACGTGTGGCCTCAGACTGAGCCATCTCACTTTCAGTGTCTGAATTCTCTTGACCCTCTGCCAAGTTCTGAGCCAATCTAGAGTCAGCCTTCTTTAGGTTACATTCAGTGCTTCCTAAAAGTAAGTTTCTACCAGCTGTGAATGACAAAGCCCTTTTCAGTTGGCCCCTTCAGTCAGCTGCCGCACCCTGTCTGGTATTCAGTAACCCGCTCCTTCATCTGTGCCCAGGCCAGTGATGCGGTAGCAGTGAGCCTCTTGTCAAGACTGTGCCTGATTATACTCTCCTGACGGGCATTTTTAAGGATCTTTCAGAAGCACTACCACGCAGAAAATACTTAATCAGAAGAAAATAGGTTGTCCTGCTATTCAAAGAAATCAATGGGATGGTCAGAGAGAGCCCTATTAGTATTTATCAGTATTATTTTAATGTAAAGCTTCCAGCTACATATGTAACTATTCAGACAGGCTGATACTGCTAGTTCCAACCGAATCTAATTATGAGTTCCTAATTTGATTTAGTGGCTGAAAGATTTGGAAAGTCCTTGTTTGACTTCTTAGTGAAGTTAAAAAAAAGATTCCTTTGTACCTGTGTTATGGTGAATTTTCATGAAAAATTGACAACTCAGAAGACATTCTTCGTAATTAAGAGCATCTGCTTCTATAAAGAGCTCAGAGTTTAAATGAAATGTTGTTAAAATTCAGAAACATTTGTTTGTGTTTTATGGAATGGTATAATGATTGTCTATTGAGCAAGGGACTTTTTAGTTTCACTCTTCTAAAATTTGTGTTCAAAGTACACTCATCAAATAGTGGGTGAAGTATACACACTATGTAGTGATGTTCATTGTGGTTTATACTAATTTTTTTTTATTTACTGGCTTTAGGACATACCTAACATTAGAATTACACTTTTTTAACTTAAAACACCCTGCAGGACAGGGTGCCCTGTATCTAACTCTCTGTGCCCAGGGTCCACAGCACCTTGAACGTACAAAATGTAGAAATCAAAACAATGCCAGACTATAGCTCTCTGGGCCATGGCCTGTTCACCATGTGGCACTGAATTTTGTGTGTATAAAGTTCTACATTTTGTTTGAACATGCCTCTTTATACTTGCCATTTCAATTTATTCAGAACAAATGCTCTCAGGGTTATCATCTTCCTATCAACTTCTGGGACAAAGGCATCAAAAACATTTACATCAGAAGAAGGGGAATATGAATTGAAGTCCACAGACTTTTATTGAGTACTTACTGGGGAAAAGCTCAGGGCTGGGTGTTGGAGGATGAGGAAGATAACAAGCAGAGTTGACACTTACTGAGTATTTACTAGATGCTCAACACTCTAAGTGAGGTCAGAAGTGCCTTACACGCATGGACTCATTAACTCTCACAATACTACAACGTATAGGGTTTTGTCATCTGAGGCCCTACAATCTAGGACAGACTTCCTCTTTCCTTTCTCCTTTTAAATTTCTTGTGAATACTACCCTGCCCAGCAGAGTCAGCCTGGAGGGAGGAAGGGAGTGGAAAAGGGTAAGGGAGTAGGAGAGAGGCAGAGAGAGGGAAGGAGGAGGAGAGACAGAAAGAGAAAAAGGAAGAACAGATCTGGATTTTAAAGTTTGGCTTCATTTCAGTAGGAGGCAGACTAAACAAAAATAAATTCGAATTTTTATCAAAAATTATCTTCACAGGCTTTAGAGCAGGATGCTGATCTTCTTGAATGAATGCTTCAATAAATCTGTCATCATTTTCAAATTTATTAACAAAATTGATTTTCATTTTTATCAGCATCTTAGTTTTGCTCCAGTGAACTCCTTTTCCTCTTTAAGATTCAATTGATGAAGAAGAGTGAACACCCCACCCAGAATTCTATTGTAGGTATTGGAGAATTATAGCTAAAGACATATTGCAAATTATTATATGCGGTAAAAAGCAAAAGTACAATGAAATATTCTTCATATCCAAAACAGCAAAGATATATTGAAACATTTTGATTATTTTTTTTAAAAAGTAAACCCAAGTTATCACACAAGTCCTTACACAATAAATTATGCCTTTTCTAAACACCAAACAAGTCATTTCTAAACACCAAACAAGTCAATTCTTTCCATCTCCTCCCTGCCCCCCAAAATAAAACCCATTTCAGGGTAGTTTTTGTCTGAGTATGGAGATGACAAGCAAGGCTGGCCCTGGGGGACCAAAGATGGCACAGGGAGGTGACAATTGAAGGATATTCTCTTCTGGAATTTCCAAGAATTCCTGGGTCAGCCACTACCCGGGAGGTCTGGGGCAAAATCCCACTGTTGCAGCAGAGAGGAAATTGGCAAGGGATTCCTTAAAGGATGGAGAATTGAATTCCATTTCAGCACTGGCAATTCCCTGTTAGTGAATTAGAGTGCTACATTTCGAGAGGACTGCTTCTATGTAGGTGACTGGCAGGTGCAAATGTGTACCTAAAAACAAGTGATGTGTCACCTAAGGAGATGCCACTGGAAGGTGTTTCCCTCGGGCTATAGCCTCCATCCTTCCCCTTCAAGCAACGGTTAGCAGGGATTTGTCTGAGGTTTGAACAAAAGACCAGATGGGAATTCTTGCTGTCAGGCTGTGTCCCCAAATAAGCAGGGCTGAAAGGAAGACAACTGCCTGCCTCTGGGCCAGATCTTCAGGGCCCCCGTGGAATAAAAAAGGTTAGTTGCCTTCCTTTCCCTTTAATCAGCCTTGTCCTTTCTTCAGAAACCACATGCCATGATCTCTGGTCCATCTCATTTTGAAAAGTATGAAAAGACTCTGAACTCCTCAGGGCCTGGCATTTGAACTCCAGTTCTTTCATCTCTTCCCTCAGAACCTGGTACACAACATGCCCTGCTCTTTGCTCATTAATTCCGCTGATCAAGTAACCAGACTGGTAAAAGTGTTTTGAAAGTTCAGGCCCTACTTCATGATCTCATCAGATGCCTACTGAATAAACCAAGAGAGGTGTCGGGGGATTGGCCAGCCCCAATCCTATAGGCATGTACGTGTTGCAATACCTCATCAGTGAGCGCACTGTTCAGAGTCATCATTATTCTGGTCCTATGCTAAGCAGACTATGAAATTATATACAATTCTTACTGGGGAAGCTGACAAGCTATTTAAAAAGAAACATCACCAAAACAAACAAAAAGCCACAGGTTCAAATCAGAACTTCTGACTGATGCAGCTCTTTTCTCCTACACCTACCTTGTCAGGATATTAAGCATCCAAGTTTCATGTCAACTTGCCCCTCATCCAGAAGCTTCACAAAGGATGAAAGCGCTTTTGACAAAAAAATGTATTTCTTTATTTGAAGATCTCGTTGAATTTAAGAAACACACAAATCCTTGATTCCCTTCTTTTGCTATGTGAAGGTTGGGAGAATAGAAATCTTGTGAGGAAGGTGGTCTCCTCAAATAAACAAACCCGAGAGTAAAGCAGTCCTGAGGAATCTGACATGGGCTTAGTAGGAGACATACATCATTGACACATAAGTGCTCGGTTCATTTTTCAGACAAAGGACATATGGCTTCAGAATATAGTGGCATAGTGCTGGCTTGTACGCTTAACTTCTGGAAGATTAAAATGAATGGAATTTGAGGGTGAAAGGGAAAGCTTCTAAGGCAGTGGTACTCAAACTTTGGCATGCATCAGAATTTCCCATAGGGCTTAAATCACAGACTGCTGGATTTCACTTGCCCACACCCCTGTACTCACTAAAAGTTTTTGATTCAGTAGGTCTTGGGTAGGGCCCGCTAACTTACATTTCTAGTAAGTTCCTAGATGATGCTGATGCTACTGGACTGAGAACCACTACTTTAAGGAAATTAAAGCCCTTTCTATATATGCCTGTATGCAGGAGCTTTTTCTTATGATCGCCACTCGCACTCCTGACATTCTCTTCTACAGCCCCAGAGAAACAGAACATCCTGACCACTTTGCCGTCTTGGTGACCTGATCCTTTTGGAATCTTGATTTTGGCCTCTTAATAAATTAACAAAGATCCTTGATTTCTAATCACCTGCAATCTTTCTGTTAAAGAGTCTGTAACGAATGTGTGTTTTATTCACTTGTACACGAGGAGACAGATCAAATCTATACCATCTCTGTCATTTTCTTTTTTGGCAATCATGGCAATTACGGTTCTTCCTAGGTCCTTTAGACAATACCTTTCCACTCAGACAAGCAGTCTTCCTTGGTGTCTCATGTTCTGAATGAGCTTTTCCCTTGCCTGCTTTTACAATACCAATGGATTTATATATAATTCAATGAGAGTGTTTTAAATTAGCATCTCCCATTAGACAAAGCACACCAAGCAAGATTCTCTCTAAGCTTCCCTTCTTTTTACAACCCAAGGAATGACAACCCTAGCTTGATACCAGATGGGGCCAGCTTTTTACATACAGGTTAGGTGAAAGAAGATTTATGCGAAAAGAAGTCTAATTCTCCAGCATCTTGGCTCAGAAGCTAGAAAGCTTCTTCAGGGGGATTAAACAATTCCCATGTAAGAAGTACACTGACTAAAACCAAATTTTATCCGTATTTTAGCATCAGCTGTGGCTGCCATGCTCTGGAAAAGGATTTTTATGGAAACAGGCAAATATCCCTGAAAAAAAGCATAATGGTCCCAGATCTACATATGGAGAAACAACTGGAGCAATTTAAATCACTCTGTTCCTAAGAAGGAGTTTAAAGTTCTATTAATAAAAAGCAGAGTCACTCAAAGATGAAAGTTTAGTATAATTCAAATAAAAGTGAGTTATAGGGCCATTTCCCAATACTTACTCCCCATCTGAGATTTGGAAGATCATTATGATACCTCATGGGTCTGTGGCAGTTATTGGCATTACCTGATTCATCGACTCTCATTTTTTTTGTAGGGCTGTCACAATTCTCATCATCAGACATTTCCATTTCTTCTTCGCGGCGGATGCCCATGAGCTGCTCACTTTGAGCATTCCGGAGCTCCTGCAAGTAGAGGATACCCAAATGTCAGAGTCATAGACACATATGACTTTCCCCAATGGTCTTTGGGTGTATATAACTGACATATTAACATTTAGAATCCAAAGGTTTTATCTCCCAAATATAGCCTCACCTAACCTAAAGGAGGTTCTGGAGGGTATGGGGTAGAGGATAGACCAAGGTCAGGCTGAGATTAATCCCTGCTCACCTATGACTAATTAAGGGCTCTTTAGCAAATTATTTAATCTCTCTTGAGTCTCAATTTCCTCGTTTCTACTAAGGGGATAATAACATCCACCTAGCAGAGCTGCAAAGACTACATAAAAATATCTGTTACATGGCTGGCATATGTACAGTATGGACCTAGAACTTATGGTTAGGAACATTAACAGTGGAATTTTAAAAAGGACTGTTCTACCACTCACCCACTGTGTGTGACATTAGAAAGAATTCTTCATCTCTATTAAACTAAATTGCTCCCTGGAATATTATGATAAAAATAGTTTTGAGGATGAATGAGTTAATGCATGTACAATACTTAGTATCATGCCAGACACCTGGTTTGCTAAGTTGATAATGCTGGAAATTATTATTTCTCATGCAAACATGGTGCCCCTGCATGTGCGTATGTGCACATGTGTGATCACATATGCACAAATATAAGCACACATACACCATCCAGATAACTAAATTTAAAATTAGTAAGATGTTAGGGAATAAAACACAAACAGATGCCTTTTCTTTTGTGCTGCACATGGTCATGTAGGGGTTATTGTTTTTGTTGTAATTGTTGCTTTAGCATCACGTTTAGAGCCACAGATCTTAAGATCACATCTTACTTTCTCCACTTATTAGGGGAGTGACTACAATCAAGTTATTTAATTTATTTGAGACTTTGTCTATTCACTCACAAATGAGGAATAACAATACAAAGCTGTCTGAATGCAACAGCATTTGTGAAAACTCATTGTAAAGAGTAAAGAATTATATAGTAAATTTCTTACTACTGTGCCTAAAATCAGGACACTGTAATCACTTTTGCTAAATATTTATATTATTTTGTATCAAGCTGTATATTACATATTTGTGAATCCTTCCTTATTCATTCTGTTCTCTTACATGTACTGTCTTCAGAAATACTTAAAACGGGAAAGGCTCCCTTATTCTTTTTCCCTCTGTAAAGTCTCTAAATAAAAGTCAAAGTTACAATAATTTCATTTTATGATCAATAAACATATGAGTAACAATAAAAGTAAATTACTACACCTAATTTATTAGTGGTATGACTTTAAACATGGTTCCAGTGCCCATTTGATGGACATGCAGATATCACTTCATGTTATGGGTTCTCTCAATTCTTTACTCTCCTTAGCTCACAGATTTTAACTATAGCATGATGGAGAAGAAATTATTTATTGCTAACAGCATTTGAATGATCAACTATGTACCCTGGGAATCACCCGTGCAGAAGACAGGGAAGGGGGAAAGCAGAGAGACAAGGTCTGGGGTGGGGTCAGGGGCACCAATCACAGGGCAGATCTAAGAGGCCAGAGGGACGGCAGACAAGGCTTCCTTATTTGATTATGCCACCCAGAAGAAAGAGGTGCCAATTCCATCTTAAATAACACCATCAGGCATTGGAGGCGGGTGTCACATGTGATTAGTGGGGAAATTTTTAGGCTGTGGACAGCTAATTTTTCTACTGACAAAGAGCCCAATTCCCAAAGAGGTGGCCTGAAAACACTTGAAACAAGGAAAAGTCAGGTGGAAAGAATAAATGAGGCTGAAAGGGCCTGTTGTTTAGTCCTTGCGATTAATGACACACTGTCATATGGTAGTTGTTCTTGTGGGAAAGGGTGGTGGAAATGAAAAAAAAATTGAGGAAAAAAAAAAGCTGAGGGTGTTTCCACAGGGTGCCTCTGGTTCAGCATTAAATCACTAGTACACTCTAATAAATCTGTAGAGGTGTTGCAGATAATTAACAGATGCTGTACATTGGAATGTGGGAAAAAATCAAGCCAATTATCAAGCTTATACGCAACTGAGAAATCATCCACAATGTTAAATTACCAACTGGTATTTAATCAATTAAGTGACATGCGGGAGAGAAAATCACAGCTAATTTAGAATTCTGTGTCCTAACATATATCAAAGAGGTGGGAAGAGTAGCAGGAAGGCATAAACACCCTTCACAGGAGCACCTTTGACAGTTGCACTCCATCTGTCCCTCTAGAGCATCACTTCTGCCTCCTAGTACCAAGCAAAGCAAGCAGGCTTCCTTAGACCTGCATGGAAGCGTTCACACATCCTGCTCCCCACTGTACCCACGGGAGGAGGCAGGGCTAAGCAAAGGTGAAAAGTTGAGACAGATGTGGTGGGAAGCGTGATTCAGATCAGTAAGTGACATTTGCTGACACATTCTAATGATGGCCTTTTTATGCTCAGGTTTATTATCAGGCCACCAGCCTGTCTCTCAACACTCCTTTTAATCATGTTTGGTTTTTATGTGAAGAAATAAACAATTCACAGACTGATCATTCCCAAATCTGAATCATCATTTATGGACTCCAATTTGTATTTTCATAACCCTCAGTTTGTATACTGTATCACAAACAGAGGACTCTTTTTTAATCCTGAAAATCAACCTGGACCTGGGTCTTAGGTCAGAGTCAGGGAGAACATCAGGAAAGCATCCTTCATTTTTCTGGCCCCTGAAAAATTAGACAGAAATCCCACCTCTTCCTTACTCATAATCCTGAACAGAAAAACAGAACTGTATCAGTCACCCACCACCTTAGGCATTAGTGAACAAAATAAAAAGTGTCCTTCTTAACAATAAATTGCACTAGCATTTTAAGTGTCACATTATTGTGAAGTCATTCGGTATTCACCATAATAACAGTGATAATAAAGAATTCATTTGGTATTCATGTGGATGTTACATCTAGTGCTATTGGTATTCAACTGTAATTTAGTATTAGCTAATGGGCACTTAAAATGCTACCCAAATGATTGATATCATAGTACTCTGTGGTTCCTTAAACTCTATATATATAAAATACTTATTTTACAAGTGTGAGCCAAAATCATTAATAAATAAACCTTACCTTCCATAAGTTTGGAATTTTGAAAGAGGGGAATATCATTTAGAGAACTTTAATATTAACATGCTAGAGATGGAGAGGCATCCAAATGAAAAACATTCTTTCATAAACAAAAAAGAAGCAAAGACAGTATACTTACTTTTAAAGTACAGGTTCAAAGGGTACACTACTCTGTGGAGTTAAAAATAACAGCTGGACGACCAATGACTAATGACACATTTTGGTCCTTCTAGGTGACTAGGTCAAGTTCTAGACTGTTCTCTTGGGGGTAGATACTCACACTTCACACATGCATGAATGCCGATGGGTGGACCCAGCTGGCCTAGATATTTACTCCCCTTACAACATTGGCTCTGGGGAGAAGTGTAATAGGACTTACTGGCTAGCATAGGGGATTATGATGAGAAAATATGGACAGAAAGTTGTACTTGTCCAAAGAGCAAACTGTCAGCATCACGTAGAACACTAAAAAAAAAAAAAACCCTCTGTATTTAAAAGTCAGCTTTCTATTGTAAGTTACACTTTTCTTCAAAATAATTTGCTAGGCAAAGTGTCTTGGTTTACTTCTGAGATCTTTACTATGAATGGGGAAAATTATTTTCTCCCATAGCAGGGGAGAAAAACACTCTGTTCTCATAAGTGTTAAGTCAGCTGCTTTTTTGGACAAGGAACAAATCTCAGCTGCATTTGGAGCTGACAGTGAGACCAGACAATGGCAGGCAGACTGCCCACTGTAACAGAAACCATCATGGCTGCAGCCACGCTATTCTCTGCCAATCCAGCTGTGTGATGGTGGTTAAAAAGTAATAATAAAATCACCAACCTCAGAATGCTTTCGCCAAATGTCTATGTTCTTGCGCTGGGCTTTCGAGAAATGGTCCCAAGCTTTTTGTCTGGTAGAAGCGTTGAAAACGGCCACAATCTGCTCAACTTTGGTGAACAAGGAAGTCAAACAAGACAAGTAATTTATGTTGTGATCACTATAGGGAAGCAAAGCAAAGACACTAGGAGTCTATGGATGATGTCACAATAGAAACAACATCATCAATATCCATCCAATTTGTGCCTTTCGTACTTACATTTTAGCAAGGTTGGGGATGTCTCCCTTCAAGTCTGCCTCCATAACTTTAGGTTAAAACAGATTCTAAGTAGGACTGGGAAAGGGCACGGGCATCTACTTCCAAGCATTCTTTAGCTGTTGTTTCAATATGTGATTTGGTCTATCTATATACCTAGATCTATAGATATATAGACACTGGTGTTGGCATCCAGATATACAAAGTAATGCCAGGGTTGGGTATGGAGAAGTGAGGCCAGGGAGAAGTGGCTGAACGAAGAAGAGCCAATCATATATTATTTTTCCTTTTGGTATCTATCTCAAGGACTCAATCACAGTCCTCTCAAGACATTATCGTGTCCAAGTTCCAAGTTGGGACAATAAATAGCCATACCATATCGCCCCTCAATCTCAGGGGGTCATTCTTCCTCCTTGGCTCCTGTTTCTCCCCCTGACTGCTGCCAGCTCTCCAGCCCTCTGGCAGGGAACAGGCACCACAGCCTCCACATCAAGACAGACCAAAGCTCACCCAACCAGCGGCACTGGCATGCAGGTCTTATTTCAACCACCATAGGGTGCCCTCCATAGCTCCTCACGATCACATTCCATTGTCACTTTCATAAGGCTCTGGCTCCCAAACCACTTGAAGTTCTAACTTTACCATCTTGACTTAATTTAGCACTTCTGCTGCTTCCAGACCTGGTGCTACTGGACTGGTAAATGTTGAGAGGTTGTGAACAAAACTACCTAGACAAAGGCATGGGCACTTAGTAGTGGGTATTAGGGGTGGGGCTAACTGTAGACTTAATCTTGCTTAAACAGTTATTGATCCAGTAAGCATGAGATGAAGGAAATTAAAGCATTGAATTAATCGTATGATTAAAACTAAACTTCTAAATTTTTAGTTAGGAAGGCATAAAATTAGGTTCTCAAGGATTCTAACACCCTATCAACATAAATCTTTCATAAGTGATTCCCAAGGCTCTATTATAAAAAAGGACATCAAAGCTCTTCCAAATCTTCTGGTGTCCAAAGAATGTCAAAGAGCGATAGATTAATCCCCACAGAAGAACACTTGGTGCCATAATTTTTAAAATCAGCACACGAAATAAGTGTATAATGGAACAGAAGGAAAAAAGCAAATTCCATTCACTTACAATATCGTGAATATTTTGTATGCTGATGAGGAACTACTTCTCAATCTACGGCTAATTTTCACAGCGGGCTTTTATCTTTTTACTATTAATATTTTTACTATTTTCCACTTCAGGAGAACCCCAACCCCAAATCTCCTTATTTAGCAAAAGCTGCCATCATGTCACATGATAAATTTATTTCACTCAATTTTAAGAGGAGGATTTGCCTTCACTTTGGCTCATACTCTCTTTGGGCACATGCGGCTTCCGTCCCTGACCTCACCTGGAAGAACTAAATATCAGACTAAACACCTGGGGCTGCTCTCAGTGCTGGCCTTCAGCTCACCACTGACCCTTAGTGCTCTGGTTGGCTGCCCTGCAGCATGGCCAGCAGAGGAGAGAATCTGTTCTGGCAGATCACTCGGGCTTTTCTGTTTTGTCTGTACACAGGCTGGGATCATTGAGAATTTCAGCTGCCTTCTGTAGGGGCAACACAGAACAGTCAGCCCCAAATCTAGGCTGGCAGGAGTGGTTATTAAAAGAGTAATAGGCTTCATTGCTTATGACAACAGAGCTCTTTGGCATCATTTAGAAGGGGAAGAACTACGATGTCCTGTCACCAGTCTTAAGGGGAAAGGACAATAAGGGTTGAGACTGTTTGGGTGGTAATAGTGAAAATTCTGACATCAATCAGAGAAGGCTGTTAATAAAAAAAAGAAACACTAAAGAAAAGTATATCTGATCATAAACATGTGTAAGGGGTCAGAGAGAAGGAAGGTAAGAGAGACTAGTAATGCACCTGGAGGAGTACAGAATAGAAAGCACTAAGGAGAAGGGCCCAATGGTCCACCTCAAACAAATCTCCCAAGCTTAATTTTTGTTTCTTAATGCGATCTAGGCTCATGATAGAGCCTTAACTCTGTAGGGTTCAGAGGAATTTGTTTTTCCCTTTAAGGAATAACATTTCCAATAGAGCACAGGTTTAGGGGTAAAAGGCGATCCCCTAACATCTACTCAAGCCATGTGCTATTAGATATTTCCTGTTTGTGGCTAAGTGCCTCAGTTACTTAGAACACATTATTACCATATCCCAGGGCATAAGTTCAGTTGATTCATCATTCAACAAACATCTGGATTCCTGCTAGGTACCAGGAACTTGATTAATTGCTAGAAATATATGATCAAGGCCCAGTCCTGTCCTTGATGCAATCATAGTTTCAAAAGAGAAAGAAAGACAAGCAGATAATTATCCTGTGTAACAGAGGCACAGGTGACAGCTTTGAGGACACAGAGAAGAGCATAACTAAGTAGACTAGTGGAATTAGAAAACATTCCACAAATAAAGCAACATTTCTGCCACGTCTTAAATAGTGAAGCAATGCTTGCTTGGCAGAGAAGGCAGAGAAGGCAGAGATGGCCTGTTCAAAGGCTGGTATAGTTGTGGGAGGATGAGTGAAAGTAGCTATAGGGCTGGGGCTAGTGCTAGGTATGAATTAAGAAGGACCATGTATGCTAGCTCTGATTAGAAACTTTATATTGTAGAATTGGCTTGGGAGGGCTTACAAAGGAATGAATCAAGGCAGAGGCTCTGGCACGGAGTGTGGTACAGGCAGTCATTTGACAGGGAGACTTAATAGGAGGAGGCAGCTGACTTGCTACATGGGAAGAGGAAGAGGGGTGGGAGATCACAATGACTGGAGCTGGGAAGTACGTTCCAAACTACATGAACAAGCATAGGTGAGGGCTGAGAAAGAAGATGAGGAATTTGCTTTCGGACATGCTGAGTTTGAGATGCCTGAAGACCATCCAAGTGGGGCTGAAATATGGATTAGGGGTTCAGAAAGGAGTCAGAATTCAAAGAGATGTATCGGGAAATTTCTGGACCATTCTCAATTTCTTGTATTCTTTTTAAAAAGGGTAATTAATTAGATGTAAAACTAAGCGGGATTTAATAATTTTCTTATGAACTTTTACACTTTTTTCCCCTATACCAATCAAAAAGCAAAACAAAACAAGACAAAATCCAACAAAAACCCAATAACTGTGTAATTCAGCTGAGGTTTGGCAACTACGCTCACATGTCCCAGTTTACTTCTCTCATTGCTGCACACACTGTCCCTGAACCAGCTGTTTGTCTTGCAAATGGAAGTTCTTGGGCATACACACAAAAAGGACTCTGGAGGAGTGCTTGGATCAGCATTAATTCATGAGCATTAGAGAAAACGCACCTCTGAGAGTATGCCGTAATGAATGTCATTCAAAGACAGCATATTTTCAAACTCATAAATCAAGATGACTTCTAGGACTGATGTAAATACACTATTCATTGCTTACAGCAGGAAACATCAGAGAGGAATCCCATGAATTAGATGACCACTTACTACTTCTCTGGTATAATTCATACTACTTATTCTATGTTAAGTAGTTACTATCCTAACAGGCTCTTCAAAACTTTGCTTCTCAGAGGAAGTTATAACCAGCAAACAAGACAGCATTGGCATTTGTTTAAAAGAAGCGGCTTACAGAAGGTGTGCTGCAGGCAGAACAAATTGAGATCAACTCCCTGTCCAATGCCTTCACCACCTTAGCGGTCTACAGAGTGGTGGCCAGAGATCCCACACAATCCTGTATCAGACAAAAAGCAGACATCCTGTTCCAATTGCCACCTGATTTGTTCAAGGAAGTATACTCAAAAGTTTTGCGGGTAAATTGTTTTTTCTTTGAGGGATAACATTTTCCCAAATTTCTATTAGCAACCGAGAGAGCGCTCCATCAGAAAATTTAAATGTACCCCCTCAAACTTTGCAAATCTTTCCCCCCAATTCTATGTTTTAATTTTTTGCCTAAATTTGGTTATTTGAGGATCATAAGAAAAGTAAAAATGATAAATTCTTCAGAAATACACCTGAATGCCAGTCTTAGATATCACAGTAGAGTCCCTAGTATATCGAGGAGCTATAAATGACCCTAAGGGCAGGATAAACAGAGCCTTGATGAAGTTGCTAATCACTCCATACAGCTGCAAACCCTCACTAGTGGTTATTCATTCACTTACACATGTGTTTGTGTGGAGATATGTACACTCACCGAACATACACGTTACACACATACATGTATATATGCTTCAAATTTTAAACAAATCCATAAGACTAATTTAACAACATTTTTTGCATTTTTCCCAACCACAAAATGTTTGGACATTTGGTGAGTTTAGGGCACACTTCTTACTGATAGAGAACTTTACAGACCATCATGAGAAGCAACAGACTTTAGTCTTTCAGGGAGGGACAGCTCAGAACAGGACATCCTTTTATCCAGAAACAGTCCACACTGAAGCACACTCCCTGGGAAAATGCAGCCACTGAGCACAATTGCTCAGATTTCTGGGCTGCACAAGACGCCTGAGTTTTGAGCTCTGGGCAGGAATGCATGGGAAGTGATAAAAGAGAAAGGTTAGGGTCCTCCAGAGAACATAAACGCAGCCCTTTTCTCTTCATGTCCTGTCAAATGTGTTCTTTCTTACAGGCCCTGCACCTCTTGTATTCCTTGTTCCAGCTAAATAGCACTGAAAGAGCCTTAATCCAGCTAGTGTCCCAAATATCTGGAGAAACTGATTAAGTCCTTACAGGCAGTAGGCTTGCCTAAATAAAGCACCTCAAACAAATCTTCCAAGCTTAATTTTTGTTTCTTAATGCTATCTAGGCTCATGATAGAGCCTTAACTCTGTAGGGTTCAGAGGAATTTGTTTTTTCCTTTAAGGGATAACATTTTCCCAAATCCTCTATGAATAGCTCATGAGATATTTTCAAAGGCATATAACACAAATGAAATAGTTGACCTCTCCCTCCCCAGCTTGTTTTATTGTTTTTAAATACTAACAGCTAGGGGAGAAGGGACAAAAGAAAAGTATAAGGCTTTAGATGTAGTGCTGGAATACGTGAGCCTTGGCTCTAGACTGAAGAATTATAATGGAGGGAATGCAGTAAGTGATTCCAGTTCTCAGGACACCCGGAGGAGCAAGACAGCGTCCAAGGGAGGAGCGGTAAGTGTCGGACAGCACATAAGAGAGATTCCCAGACAGACTCCAGCACATTCACTCGGGTTCTGGCTCCTGAGCACAAAGGAGCTGCCAGTCAGTCTGGCAGAAAGCCCAGGAAACAGAGAATGAATATGGTCAAACCCATACTTTAAGGAGGCATGGACCAGAATTTCAAATTGAGGAGGGAAAAGGGTATTCTGGGGTTTTGTCTTGAGATGCATATAAAAAAAAGGCCTCGTGACAATGTGAGTCCATTACAGCCCTCTTAAAACTGAGGCCAAACCACCGCCACCAGACATCATATTTCTGAACTTCCTGGCTAGATGAGGCCAGATATTTGTTTCTTTTAGGGCAGCGTCCCGAATGTTTTTGGCACCAGGAACTGGTTTCATGGAAGACAACTTTCCTTAGACAGGGGTTGGGGGTTGGTTTTGGGATAGAACTGTTCCACCTCAGATTATCACTAGTTAGATTCCCATAAGGAGTGTGCAGCCTAGGTCCCTTGCATGCATAGTTCACAATAGCCTTCATGTTCCTATGAGAATCTAATGCCACTGCTCATCTAACAGGAGGCGGAGCTCAGGCTGCAATGCTCACTCACTTGCTGCTCACTTGCTGCTGTGTGACCCAGTTCTTAACGGGCCATGGACCAGCACTGGCCCAGGGGTTGGGGACCTCTGTTTTAGGGAGTGGAATTTTAAAAAAGGAAAACAGGCTGGGCGCGGTGGCTCAAGCCTGTAATCCCAGCACTTTGGGAGGCTGAGGCGGGTGGATCACGAGGTCAAGAGATTGAGACCATCCTGGTCAACATGGTGAAACCCCGTCTCTACTAAAAATACAAAAAAATAGCTGGGCATGGTGCTGCGTGCCTGTAATCCCAGCTACTCAGGAGGCTGACGCAGGAGAATTGCCTGAACCCAGGAGGCGGAGGTTGCGGTGAGCCGAGATCGCGCCATTGCACTCCAGCCTGGGTAACATGAGTGAAACTCCGTCTCAAAAAAAAAAAAAAAAAAAAAAAAAAAAAAAAAAAAAAAAAAAAAAAAAAAAAAAAAAAAAAAAAAAAAAAAAAAAAAAGAAAAACATACTGATCAAAGTATATAAAAAAATAGGATGTTTTTAGCTAATTTCAAGCAAGCAACAAATGATCAAATTATTCAAATAAAACAGAAGGATATTAGGCATATAGAGACTTTTAAAGGTTTGTATCAATGCAGGTATACTACAGGGAGTTGTAGAGCCCTTTATTAATGCATATATTTAAAAATTTTGGAAAGTGACAAAACAATCCATGAGATTATAAATCTAGTATTTCCTCAAAACACACAGCACTTATTAAGTTTTTAACTCTGATAAATCTCCTGCCTAGATTACCCCTACTGACTAAATGAAAGTAATGCATGTACAGAAGAAAAAGGGGACAATGTAAAAAATAAAAGTCTACCTTCCTATCTTGACAACTCTACCAATTTCTCTTTTGAAAGGTAACCAGTAACCACTATTAACAGATCCATCCAGAAAAAAAAGGTTATGCATATAATACAAATGGCGTATATTTTTCTATGAGAAACTGGTTTTACTTACACAAAGGAGCTAATATTACATATGCTATTCTGTACCCTGCTTTTTTCACTTATCTTGGAAATTCATATGTATGTTATCAATAAGGCTGCTTATAAGCGTCTTCCAACATATCTTCTGAAATCCTTACATAAGTATCTTTATAAAAAATTCTTCGCAGTAGAAAGGATAGATAAAAGAGCATCCAAAGTTTTAATTTTGAAAGGTACTGGCACATTGCATTCTAATTTACGTTCCCGAAGTGTTTTTCAGTTTATTTGTCTTACCCTTTACCAACAGTGCATAATCAAACTTAACTTTTGCCATTACTGATGGATGAGAGAAGGCATGAATTACAGGGTGACCAACTGTCTGCACCAGTGATATGTACGTTTGCAGTTTCCATTACAAATAACAGAAACAAGTCCAGACTCATTAAGCTTGCCCTGTATTCAGTTGGTTCCATGCTAAATAAGAGCTGTCACACAGCAGCAGGAGGAGAGACCTAGTTTCTGGGGATCTTTTCTTCTTTGTGACCCTCAAAATGGCAACCCTGATTTCCTCTGGGTCTCCACTAACTACATTAATGGTTGTAAAAATCATATAACGGTGCTAGGCAATTTCTAATTACTTGGCCCTTACTGGGCCAGGCACCATGCTTGATGATTTAAAACAGTAGTTATCAAAGTATGGTTCATCAGCCTTACTCGGGAACTCACTAGAAAGGCAAACACGCATAGCCCAGACCTACTGAAGCAGAAACTCTAGGGATGGGGCCCAACAGACTGCTCTAACAAGCTCTCTGCGTGATTCCAAGGCATGCTAAAATTTGAGGACCTCTGATGTAACACGTTATCTTACGTAAGTTTTCCAATGACCCTCTGAGGTAGGTGTTAGTATGAATGCCCATTTCACTGATGAAGAAACTGAGTTTTACTGAGAGGTATATTTACTTGTCCAAGGTCATATATTTAGAAGTGATGAAGTTAGGAATGGGAATTACATCTGCCCAACTTCAAATCATGTATTTATACCCATAATATGATGGGCCAAAGTCTTATGAGCTCTGGGATGTGTAATGTGCTAGACTTTGTACTAGACAATGGGGATAAAAAAGGGCCAAATATGTAACTGGTCCTTGAGCTGCTCAGAGCCCCTGAAGGAGACAACAAATACATGATTGAATTGCAGGATGAGAACCGCTTAAGGGAGCTGCAGAGGATGCCAAGGGAGGCCAAGAAAGGCTTAAAGGACCCCTGTGCTGAAACTTGCAGGTAAGTTGAATTTTCAAAGCAAACAAGTCAAACATTGGAAGTTGTGATGGAGCAGCAAGCTGCATTTACCTCTCTACAAAACTGTATTGAGGAGAATGAGCCACAGTGCACAAGAATAAAAGTGTCTGGAAAAAAGGTCTCTGCTTCTTTTGTGTCTACCAGGCTGGAACCAATTTCTCTCAGTGTGTGCCCTCAGCCTTCTCATTTCATCTAAAATCCAGTCTGTCCTACTTTTTTTGAAGTAAAAGTCATTGAATAAGCCTCATCAGGGGAAACTTACAGAGGTGGGGCCAAGGGAGTGCTTTCACAAATACAACACTGTTTTGGGATTGCATGTAGAGGGAAGACAGAGCTGGGAAACCTGTGTTGGTCAAGTCTTAGCTCCATCACTAACTAGCTTTGCGACCTGAAAAAAGTGTCTTATTTGTTTGAATCCTAAGACAAAAGGAAGCTGTACTAGACCATACCTAATCTTCTTTCTGGCTCTGGGAGCCTCTAGAACAAGGCTTAGCAAACTTCATAAGCAAAGAAACAGATAGCAATTATTTTTGGCTTTACAGGTTATACATCTACCTTGGTGTAGAAGGTGTCTACACACCTAAGTGGTTTGTCTCCTTAAATAGAAATCCTCTCACTTTGTCTGTGGCTACTCTTTCATGATTCTCCCTGGGTACAGTTTCTTTGGTTGGAAAACAAACACTAAGTCGTACTTCGTTTTCAGTTATGCAAAGAGTCAATAACACATTATCTCTGCTTTAAAGTAGCTTTACTGACACCTTACTTTTCCTGAATTTGAAAGTGTCCTGGCTTTAAAAAATTTTTGTAAAAAAAAGTTTTTATGTGTGGATTCTGTCCAGTGTAACTCAGCGACTATTTCCCAGAGTCTTCCAATGCTATCCACACACACTCCCCTCTCCTGACATGTGGCAGTGGCTAGAGTCCAGTCCTAGACCTGGGCTCATATCAAAGTGACAGAGTTTTCATCTTTAGCTCCCAGAATCTATACGTTTCCTGAATTGCTGTATTTCACTTAACACGCACTCTAGTTCTTTATTCTTCCAGAGTATAAGACTTGATTTCTATATTACATTTTGGTATTAAAAATATTTTCTTTTAAAAAAAACATAATTATTTGACTTAGTATATATATATTTTCCATGAGACTGAAAGGAAGTTTACCCTTCCCCCTCAAAAAAAAAAAAGGTTCATTTCAGTTCTGGCAGGCAGACTGTCCTCCACCATCACCTTTGGCATCTTGTGAAATAGAACACTCTGTGCTCATCCTTGATTTTGAAATTTTTACGCAAATTATTTTTTCTTGATATTTATTCCTTGAGACCAAAGAGGCGTTTTTTTTAATGGAAATAATGTTTCCAGCATTTAATGCATTGGCAAATACAGCCATCAGTACAATTTTGAAGAGAAATAGAAAACCTGTCACATTGCTAAAGCAGTTATGGGGATTTTTTTTTTCCCATGGATGAACTATAGCAATGACTGCCACCGACATGGGAAAACATTTTAACACGTCATAAAATTCCTTTTCGACAGCAGGGGACATAGAAGCCAAATTTCCCTTGGTGGAAATAAAAAATGTTTGGCTGAGATGTTCCTAAAAAGTAAATGATTTCAGAAAGAGCTTTTCAGGCAGAAGAAATGTGGACGAGGACACCAATCTGCCTAAAAGGGGGATCGTAGTACACAGAGATCAGAAACCCCTCACATTTCACTCTAGCACTTAGCACACAACTGGCACTTGATAAATATTTGTGGAATGAATTTAATCATTCATTCAGACACCTGAGGCTTTTACGATTTTTACCTGGGAAGATAGATGAGGGCATGACAGTGGAAAACTGTCAGTATCCTGAGCAGCTGTCTTTGACAATAATTCTGACCAGTCTTCAACACCTGCAGAGTGCTATGCACACAATCTCAGCATCGAAATGTAGCTTAAAATTCACAGTGTAGTCCAAAAGGAGTAAACTTCACAGCAAGGTACAGGCAGAACATTTTCACAGAGTAGTATCTGATCATCTGTTCTATGATCACTTTAGGAGCTTTGAACCTCATGATTGGGTCCTGGCAGATACTTGTGTTTAGATGTCCAGAGACAATAAAGGATCCACATGGTTGATATGATAAGCACTACGGAATCTTATGGGTGGAAAGGAGCCTTAGGGGATTATCCGGTTAAACCCTTTTATTACTGAGATGAAAAGAAGGAGACTTCAGTTGCTTAAAAGACTTTCCCAAAGTCACAAGGCTAATTAATGGTCAAACTGGGATTAGAACCAGATCTTTTTGCCTAGTGAAAAGTCTTTCCACCACTTGCAGTTTTAAGACGTAACATGAGGTTGATGCCATTTTCTATCACAAATGTATAAAGCAAAGTTGTATGATAGTTCTAACCTTTCCAATCTCCAGGTTGAAATAATATTAATAACAGTACCTTAATACTCCCACAGTAAAATTCTCAACTAAAGTATATGCTGTGTGCTCTACTTTAAAGAGAATGGCATATTAGAGCTAAGATCATTGAGATCATGGTTTACTAAAAAAGCAACAACATGTAGACTGTGTTTTGCAATGTTTAGGTTCTAGCCCAATTTTCAGCATCACCTTCTTTTCCACCTGTGATTGGTCAACAACCAGTATTTTTTCTGAGGTCTTCTTTGTGCTTATGAGAATTATGTCAAGTCCAGGAGTGGCACAGTGAGGTAGAAAAGAGAAGAGTAAGTGGCCAGTATCTCTATTTAACCTAAAATCTTGCTAGAGGGAAAAACAAGCAAACAAAACAATAAACTTGATGCACATAAAATAATTAGAAAATAAGTAAGTGCTCAAGGAGAGAGTATTAATAAGTGCTGCAGAAGGTAGGTGAAAGGGAGATGGTTATGGGTTATAATGGATGAACAAGGTTTCATGGAGGAAATGTGATAGAAGTGGGCTTCAATTTTGGTACTTGGAGAAGGCAAAATATTTCAGGCAAGGGAAACAGCATAAGCAAATGTGTGGAGGTAGGAAAGAGGGTAGTGCCAGAAGCAAATACTTCATTCTCTTGCCAGATACCAGCATTTATACTCAGTGTGATATCAGCACACCTCTCCAACTCTACCTGTAAACTGTACATTGACATTTATAATATCCTTCTGATAATTTTCGTTTTTTACCCACCCCCCCACACACATATACTTAGAAAGCAAACTGTGCAAGGAGCCAAGAGTCTTGGTTCTAATCTGCCCATAAACTGCTAAATGACCAAGGCCTCTCATGTCTGCTCTCTGAGCCCCAGTTTCTTCCTCTGTGAAATGAAAGGGTTTGGCCCAACCCTCTAAGATCCGTCTTTGCTCTAACATTCTATAATTTCTGCTTTTTATCCATGCTCATTGTATGTGTGGCACATATTCTTAAATTGATATTAATCAACCCTTCTGCACTGCTGCTGGCTTTCCCATTTGCTTCTTCTCCAGTTTGTTCCCTTCTATCTTACTAGGAAGAGTGTTGGGAAAGTAGCAAAATGGGAATACCATGGAGTGTTTAAATTTTTATTAGATAGGTGTGTGTTGTAATTGTAAAAAGGCACGCACAACTCATCATCTTGGCATGCATATTAATAACTGAATGTGTGAGTCCATGCTTCCTGAACTTCATAAACAGATCCTGTATGAGCTTTGAAATGACAAGCTTTGTTCATAACTGAGAAACTAAAAGTGGGCAGGCCTATGGGGAGTTCCTATGAAGTATAAATTTTTAAAAAGCAAAGATCAAAACTCCAATGTCTCTGAGTTGGAAAACCTGGGGAAGCTTCTGGCAAATGGACGGGTTAAGAAATGACATAAAGATGAGACTAGGGTACTATTGGGATAAGGTGACATGAGAAAGATGACTTACCTGTGCCGACAATTATTTTCTCTTTCTTCTGTATCTAGCAAATGAGATCTATCCAGGTGGCCCAAAAGGGAAGAGAAAGCCCCAGGTGCCACAGCAGGATAGACAATGTCCTCATCTCACGTCTTTGATGACTAGACATCCGTGAAAGTGAAAAAGCACCCCACACAGAAGTGCATGGATGCTGTACTCCCCAAACTTCTGGTTCGGTTTAGTTACAGCCCCTTGATACCTTAAGCCAAGGCTTTGACAAAAAAACAATGACTGTTTGATATTTAATAGTCGGTCCTGGTGTGAAGACCAGAGATATGAAAAGTGTTAGAACTTCTGCAAATATGGACGGAACTAAACACCATCAAAGATAGAAGGTAACTGCTGTACTTTGATGGAGACGTTTAAATCAATCACAACTTTTTCCTTATGTTGTTATTATTATTAATGGTTTGGGATGTTTTTCAAAAGATATTTGTTAAGCACTGAACATCAGGAATGATATCTCAGCTTTCTTTCTCCTCAACGGCTGGAGAGTAATCCAGGCCACACATTTGAGCCTATGGATCCTTTCCAAATGAAAGCAAGAACAAATACACAAGCATGGAAAGGAGATAGGGGCATCTAATCCAGCTCGGGGGGGCACCTGAAGTTTCCCTTGTCCTATTCAGCCACTTAGTTATTTCCAGCAAAATCCATAAGGGGACCCACATGCTGTTAACATGCTTTGAACCCTGCAATGTATCTGAGCTTCCCTGGAAGTTGCTGAGTGAGCCCTCTGTTGGGGATACAAGGCCTGCTACACTAGTTAGCTAGTTGGCCAATATACCTGCTTCCAAACCACCTCACAAGAATTTCTCAACATGCTTGGCTGTTTAGTGAATGGGCTACTAGGGAATGCCTTCAAGAGCGTCGCTGACACTGAGGAGATCTTTTGGCACTGACACTGGGGAGATCCGTTATTGGGAGGAAGTAGTTAGGGGTGCTATGGAATAACCAGGAAATTTCCAGCCACCTGGGAGAAGGAAAACGGAAGTGCAACTCTGTTTGAAGACTCGTGCTTAACAATTCTAATCTCGTTCTAAGGGAAGAAGCCAAAATGTGATTCCTGTGGTGTTTGCCAGGAATATTAATGCAGACAAATGGGGTGTGACTGGTTCTGCTTTTGGAAAATGCAGCAAGTGTGTCAGTCACGGTGGACTTTGGCAGTTACTGTTTTACAAGCATCCTCACAGTCCTGACGCCAAACTCAGCTTACCACACTGAACAGAGCTGTGGAAAGCAGGAATTGCGGTTGAGACACAAATATAGCCCCACTAGAGGGTGGGAAACTCCGGACAGGAAAGGAGATGTATTCAGATTAAAGGATGAGGAGATGTGCACATACCTACCAGGTTAGTGAGGTTACTGCTAATATTTTCACAGACTGGGTTCCTCTTTGCAGCCCTTTTTGTAAAAGCACATAGAAGAGAATGGAAAGTTCTGAGGCTGCTCAATGAGATATGCAATCTTCTGGTTCTGCCTCACAGGCTTAATTCTAGCCAAGGCTCACATTTAAGGTATCTCTCAACTTCCAACTTCAAGTCATCTTGAAAGATCTTGGCTGTCAAGGACTCAAATGAAGGCCCCTCAGAGCCTCCATGGCTGGGATGTGTACACCCTGGCTAGCACTGTAGGATTTCCATAATCTCGGTTGATATCTGCCAACTGCTGAAATACTTCTCAGAATCAAATTACAGGGCTAAGGGGGATTCTCAAATAGTAACAGACAGATGGTAAATACAGAGATTGCTAGATGGTTACAATTGGAGATACTCCAACGTAAATTTTTGATGATTCTTTCACCCCAACTCTCCTAATATTTCCTAGCCTCCTACCAAGAATTTGGTAAAGTGTGGCAATTTCCAATAAAAGTCTAGCTACTGAGCTTTTTCTCTGATTTGCTTCATTACACATGCAAGTTGAAACCTTGTTTCCTGTAGATGACGATAACGTCAATGCCAAACTACTCAATGAGGTTACCAGAAATTTCTGAACTCACTGTTTCAGGGTTCCCTCCTGCCTGTCTTCCGGTTTACTCATTCATTCACACACTCATCCACCAAACATTTCTCTCATATTTCTATGTTCTAGGACTTGATATATATTGATGACTAAAAAAAGACACGTCTCCTCCTTTGTGATGCCTGCAATAATAAATAAAAGCAGACATATCATGAAGTCACTACACATTTGGATAAGTGTTATGAAGGACCTTAATAAGATGCAGTGATAGTGAATCTACTAGAAGAGGGTGGACCAGAAAGACCTCTCTGAAGAGGTGGCCCTTCAGCCAAGACCTACATGACAAGAAAAAGCCAAGCATACAGAGTAGGGGAAAGGGCACTCCAGGCAGAGGGAATAGAATGTGTAAAGGCCAGATGGTGGAAAGTCGTTTTGATGGGCTCAAGGGGGGGGGTGGGCAATGGAGTTGATACATGGTGAGTCTGAGGATAACTGATGCTAAAGAGGTAGGCACAGAGAGCTTTGTTGGCTAGGGACAGTGAGTAGTCTCTAAACGCTAGGGGGAGCTACTCAAGGAATGTAAGTGGGGAAGACATGATCTGATTTGCATCAGATGAAATGTGAAAAATAAATGAACTAGAGTAGATGTAGAAAGGGAGGCACTCTGTATTGTAAGAACTGCAAAATTCTTCCCAGTAGCCATTCTCCACTCCTGCCTTATTATGGTAACTCCAGTTTCACTCTGGAGAGCAGTAGGCCCAGTCAAAAATTGTATTTCTCACATTCTCTGTAGTTAGGCATGGCCAGGTGTCATAATTCTGCCTAATGAGACACATGCGGAAGTCAGCTGGGGATGGATTTTGGGGAAAGTTTTGCTTTCTCGCTATAATGATGCGACTCCTTCCTATGTCTTTGTTCCTCTTTTCTTACGTGATTTCAGCCTGCAAAAAGAAGATGTGATGGCAAGCACAACAGCAACCATCATAGACAACTATCCAGGAAAAGCAAATCACCAGAGAGACCTCAGCCCTGGCAGCCTTGAACCACTGGACCAGTGCCAACAAACTCCTCCACATCTGGATTTTACTATGTCCGAAGAGAAAAATCTTCCACTTGTTTCAGATACTGTTTGGCAGAATTTTCTGTTACTCACATGTGGATGCCATGTCTAACTGACACATCGGACAACCACAGCCTGCCTTGGGTGGTGGCAGTTAAAATGAAGAAGGGTGGGCTGAATCGGGGTATATTTCTGAAAGGAAGAAACAATGGGACTTCTTGATGACCTAGATGGAGGTTGTAGTGGTGGGAGATGGCAGATATAAAAAGTACAAGACTTTGGCTTGAGAATTTATTAGAATGGGAAGGAAAAACCAGAAGAGGAACAAGTTTGAAGATTAAAAGCAAGGATTCCATTTTTGATCTTTCAAAGTTGAGGTGCCCAAGAGGCAGTCTCCACTCCTGTGGTTTCTAGGAGACAGGATCTTGCTGGCCCTGCTCCACCCCTTCATTTACTCCCTCTCAGGGAGTGGTGAGCCAACCTGCCTGGGGAGAGCACGGGTTCTGCTTGCCTACTCCCTTGCTTAAGCATCCAAAGTGTAGCCTCCAGGGAAAGTGGCTGGGGTCTTCACTGCTGCCTGAGGCTGGATGCTCAACACAACATCCAGCATTCAGAAGCCTATTATTGCTGTAAATCTCCACATCATTTTCCAGTTTGGTTTTCATACCAAAAGTATTTGTAATCCCACATGCAACACTTTTCTGTCCACTATCTCAGTTGCTTCAAATATGGGCCATCTCACACCTATATAATGACAGGTAGACATGTCGAGTTCTTTCAGCCACATCGTAGGGGCCTCATTTTAATAGGTGGCTCTTTCGATAGTTACTGCCAAAGAAAACTAAATTCTCACCTATTCTAGCCCATGGCTGCCCTCTTATCTTTGTTAGAGCCAACGGTTGGGTCTCCCGTGCCCATTGGGACTATACACTGCATGGGAATTAGAACTTATTCAAAATTGATGCCAGTGAGTGAAAGGTAAACATACAGTAATCATTTCACTGTTCAGGCATATGACTTCTTACCATAACTTTGCAGAAATTGTATTATTAGAATTGTTTTACTGTGCTCTCATTTTTCTCTATTACCAGTTCACTCTTACCTTCCTTCTATCCACTGATCCATTCTCTTTTGCCCTCCTTTAAAAACTGCTGTTAATATTACTTCTCTGTATTCTATCCCTAATAACCTTAGAGTTTCTAGACATACACTCTTAAATAAAGGACTACTCCTCAAGGCTGGTGAATCTAGGTAAGGTGGTCTGGTATCAGTCTGTGTAAAGACAGAGCAGTCTTATTTTTCCTATTCCTTTTCTTTATAAGACAGATTGGTCTTATACTGCATACTTGATCACTTATTAAAATTTACATTTGAGAATTTGTTATATGACATGGTATGCTGCTGCAAAACCTGTCTTTTGATAAAGTCATATAAGATACTTTTACATTTAAGATCTTGGTTTTGCCCTCTCTTCCATCCCATCCTGACAGATACAATATTTCTTGTGTTTGCACTGATGAAAGAGGTGATAGGCATTTTGGCACATGATAGCACAGAAAATAGTAGTTATATTCAGAATGGATATATACACCCCATATGTCACTATCACATAGGGCCCTGCACCTGGTACAGAATGGAGCATGGCATTGTTACAGTGTCATTCAATGGCTTTTACCAAGCAAGAGAACATCGGCAGCTGTGATGCATTATGCTGCTGTGACATTAACTACAGACACAGATAGAGTGCCCATAAAAAATATATACGCCCTTTTTTTGAATAGAGCCCTGGGTAATTACCCTGACTATTGTTCTAAGAGAAAGCCCCATTTACACCCCTTCATCATTTAGACTCTGGACATAAAAAAAAATCACTGGCATTAAGTAGTTAAGGCAATTTGCTTTCCAAATGAAGAAAGGACAAAAACATCTCCACTCTTGAGTTGCCCATTTTGACAGCCACAGCTCACCCAAATAAAAGATCCTGAGGAGTTTTTCTGGTGGCACGCTTTTCCTACACAGAGCCCAAGGAAAATGTGTTCAAGTTTGTTTCCTACTGTCAGCACTAGGAGGACATAGGGGTCTGTGTGGACAGCCTGCAGGTGAAGAGTGGTGGCCCTGCAGCTCTGACAAGAACTGTCGTAGGTCCAGCAGGCACAGATGCATCTAGCTGCCCTGCCCTGGTGGCCAGGCTTGCTGTTCTGAGGAAAAGCTACAGAAACGTTGCTCACCTTGAGAAGTAAACTCTCAGGGCAGGGTCCGTGTTCCTCCAAGTTGCCACAGAACATGAAATAGGTTATGAAGTTTGCCATTGAATATGGAGTAAAAATGGGAGATTATTGAACTACTTACCCCCAAATGAAAAAATAAAATTAATGAAAAAGAAAAGGCAAAAATCACAACAAAAGAAATGGCCCCGAAAATTTTACTTACATTGAGTGAGAATCCCAGTTAAGGCATTTTTAAAATTCTCCTTGGCTTCCTCCATCTCCTGCTCATGGGTGGCTTTTTCATTCATTAGCCGGCGGACGTGGCTGTTGGCTGACTGCACCATGGAATAGAACTGGTTTGCAGAGCGCCGATTCACTTCCCCTCGTTCAATCCAGGAAAGTAACACTGTGATAGCCTCTGAAAACTTGCTATCATCTGGAAATGGAAAACCACCAAGTACAAATAATGCCAAGATGAGAAAATATACTTTATTCTTGTTCCTCTCAAAAGACAGGGCATAGTCTAACCCAGTGGATATAGTTTCAGAACTGAACAAATTGGCTTTCCTGAGACTGACTGCCATATAATCACTTAAATTCTCTTTTCTCATCTAACTCTAAGGTACCACAGAACCACTCAAGAGGTTCACACTCTCCTCGACCAACTTCATAAGCTCAGCTGTAGGAGATTTCTTCTGGACATTCTTAGGCATAAGGTAAGCCTCATTCTTCTACCAAATCTTGATTTCTCTTTCTTAAGATAGACTTAAAAAACTGTTATTAACCTACTGGGTTTCAATTTCTTTTTTCCTTTATCAAAAATATTAAACAGTTACCAGTTTTCTGATTTATGGAATCAGCTGAGTTAGTGTTAAAATGTGGAAGGAAGAACGGATTACTTTAAAACTGGTTGTAATGTATGGTATTGTTCCTAAGGCAAGTAGTAGAAATAAGTCAATTCTTATTCTACTATAGTTCAAAATTGATTTCATTTTAGGGCTAATACCACATATTTAATTAGGCTGAAAAATAGAATATTTCCTAGTTTTCCACAAAAGAAGGCTTGTTTCCTGAGGTGTTCAGTGTTTGCTTTAGATGGCTATGGAAAGCCCATTTGAAGCTGGTTTGAGATATATGTGTGTGGGGATAGGAAGTGGGAAATGAAAATAAGTGATAAAGTCTATTTCAAAGAAAACAGACTTGCCTATTTGGGAATGGTTACCAGAACAAACCTGTATTGCATGGCTTGGAGGTGGAGAAAAAGGAAGTTTGTGGGTGATTAAGTTAATTAGAACTGGAAGTTGTATGTCAGTTGCTACAACATTAATCAATCTGACTACTGCTGAAGGCTCACTGCCTATTTTCCAGGCAAACCTGAGGGAAGAAGTCTTTCATTTATATTCTGCAATTCCTAGAAAATGTACTTTAGGGAAAAATATCCTACTTTTTTTTTTTTTTTTTTGAGATGAAGTCTTACTCTTGTTGCCCAGGCTATAGTGCAATGATGCAATCTCAGCTCACAGCAACCTCCACCTCCCAGGTTCAAGCGATTCTCCTGCCTCAGCCTCCTAAGTAGCTGGGATTATAGGCATGTGTCACCATGCCCTGCTATTTTTTTTTTGTATTTTTAGTAGAGACAGGGTTTCTCCATGTTGGTCAGGCTGGTCTTGAACTCCTGACCTCAGGTGATCCACCCACCTTGGCCTCCCAAAGTGCTGGATTACAGGCCTGAGCCACCGTGCCTGGCCTAATATCCAACATTTTTACAAGTAACATAGGTAGACTCTGAATTCTAAAAATCAGGAACAAAATTAGATCGAAAGATTCAGATTCTTACCCATTCGTTTAAAAAATACTGAGTGTCTACTGTGTGCCAGGCACTGCCCCTCCACTACAGGGGCATCAGAGACATCTTTATGTATTGTTTACATATAAACATACATACACTCCACATGGATAGGCAGCTGGAGATTCATGCTTGAGAAAATGATTTTATTTTACTCACCAGATTTTTAAAATCAACCATTGAGTTGTTATTAGTATTTTACACATCATATGAAACTTTCCCTCCATTGAGTGCTTTGTAAATTGATAGTGCGCTTTACAAACATTCATCAGTATCTTTTCTCATGAAGACCTCCTCCCAGACCAAGGTACAGCTTCGTTAGTGCAGCTGATGTTTGCCCAGGAGGTGCACGTCCTGAATGGAGGTGGAGCTGAGCCTAATTCAAGGTCCTGCAGCTAAGCTCTGCCTTCCTCAAGGAAAAAAGCAGCTTTTAGGGATGTGCCCTAAGAATGCTGCTCAGCCACCATTCTGAGCCCTCTCCTGCTGCACACCGGCAATCTAGACTTGGGGATCAAAGCTTTTTTATGAGGAAACCTGCTCCTCTGCCCTCATACTTTAACCAGAGGAGATAACTGGCCTGGGAACGCCCACAAAACATCCTGTGAGTGACAGACTCAAGTTTCCTTAAAAATCTCAACCCACAGGCACAGAACACACTTACTGAGTATTGTAGCCAGCTTACATCATTTTGTTAACTTTGGAATTTCAGTCTAAGTTCAACCTTCAGTGAACTCCAGCTGCAATGGTATCTTATCTCATTTCATGGACCGAAGCGGCTTGTATAAGATAAAATCCATCACACAACTTAATATTATGTTCAGCCCATGGAGAGGCCCATAATTTAGCATTATGTTTGTGAGAGGCCCACTGCGACTGTTACAGGCAGAATAAATTTTGCCTCCATCCTCACTCTCTACCTCTCTCCCCACCAATATATGTTAGGAGAATGGACCTCAGAACAGACAGTAGAAATAAACCTAATGCTGAGAAGAAATGTTTTTTTTTTTTTTTTTTTTTTTTTTTTT
>NW_016107411.1:726899-779121 GCF_001604975.1 Cebus imitator | reverse complement strand
TCTCATATACAGGTGGTATTTCCTTCTCTTGCTTGTGGTGCTCAGTTCACAAATAGACTAACTTTACTATCATGAAAAACACACTTAAATTGTAAAAACGTATGTTTACTCAAATGGTCTGAAAGCTGCATTTTATTGCTCTTCACACCTAGATCCAGAGCACAGTAAGTTCACCAGCAGACTATCATTTCAGAAAGAGGAAACAATATTCTTAGGATTAAGCCACTGAAAATACATGATTTCAAAACTAAGTATCCAAGAGATTTTCTAACATGTTCACAAGTACCAGGAGGCAGAATTCCATTAGCCTAAAAGAGGAATATAGTTTTGAAAACTCCCAATTTCATCTTCATTTCTGAACTTTCTGAAACTGACAGGGCAACATATGATTGATGTACTGACATTCAAATTAAATTAAAAAAAACATTAGTTAAGGCATGCTTGATAACTCCAGTCAATATTTGTTGCCATGTAAGAAGTAGCTTTAATTTATATTAATTAAGACTAAGCCAGTAACTCCCTCTGGATGGCTACAGGAGGATATTGGGAGTGGTCATTTTCAATACTCAACTGTAAATTCAATTTTGTATTCACTGAGAAAGCAGAAAACAATATAAACTAATTTAAACAGGATTTAGATTGCAGCATTATTAAAGCTATTCATGTGGAAAGAAATTAACACTGCTCATAAAAATCACATCAAAGACGCACTTATAAAAATTCCAAAGACTTTCTGTGAGCATGCTCAGGCATAACTCTGAATGTGGATGCACTTTAGAAGCTAGAAGGTGCAGATGTGCTTTTTCCACAGTAAGAATTGGGAAAAACTGGTATATTATGGAGTGAATATAAATCATTTGCTCATTAAAAATAGCCCACCATTTCTAATCAGGGCATACAGTGTTAATGCACCTGAGTTAATGCACAGGTTCATTCACCGGTCTTGCCTTTTTCCCCCTCTTCCATCTGTCCCCCCCACTTCTTTTGTTAAACACCATGGCATGCCTCCCTGCATTTGCTCATGCTATGTGCTTATTCTTGGGTCTCTCGCACTCCTGGGTCCCCCTGGTCTGTTGTTATTCTTCCCTCAAGATTCAGCTTAAGTGCCCTTTTGTAAAGAAACCTCTTCTGCAACTCTAGGATGAATCAGGTGTCTCTTTGCTATGTTTCCACGATTCCCACATATCCTGCCATTAAAGCATTAGTCACTCTGTATAGCAATTGTCGGTTTACAGATCTGTCTCCAGTTTTGAGGGGCTAATAGGAGAATAAAATTTCCAAAGCATATTTCTATCTTCTGGTTACTCCGAGTTTTTCCCTTTGTATTTTATATTTTATTATACTCTACAATAGTTCCTCCTTATCCACAGTTTCACCTTCTGGGGTTTCAGTTACCCCAGGTCTCAGTTAACTGTGATCAACTGCAGGCCAAAAATAATAAATGGAAAATTGCAGAAATAAGCAATTCATACATTTGAAATTGCACACTGTTCTGAACAGCATGATGAAATGTCATGCTGTCTCACTCTGACCTGACCAGGATATGAATCATCCCTTTGTCCAGGGTACCCACATTGTCTATACTACCTCCCTGTGAATCACTTAGTAGCCACCTGGGTTATCAAATCCACTGTAGTGGTATAGATGTGTCTGAGTTCAAGTAACCCTTATTTGGCATAATAACGGCCCCAAAATGCAAGAGTAGTGACGCTGGCAGTTTGGAAACGCCAAAGAAAAGCCACAAAGGGCTTCCTTTAAGTGAAAAGGTGAAAGTTCTTCACAATAAAGAAAGAAAAAAAATTGTATGCTTAGCTTGCTAAAATCTAGGGTAAGAACAGTATTTTAATCTATGAAATTGTGAAGAAGGAAAAAGAAGCTTGCGCATAGTATATATATAGTGTTCACTACTATCCGTGATTTCAGGCATCCACTGGGGATCTTGGAATGTATCCCTCAAGGATAAGGGGAGACCAGTGTATTCCTATAGATTTGTAGCAATTAATACTGGAAAGATACAAATATAATTATTAAAAGTCAGGAAACACCACAGTTGATAATAAACATTTAAATTTCATGTCAAAGAGTATTTTTACATTTGCCATTGTCTACCAGAGATAGATGTTCTCGTGGCAATTAAGCTGGATGATCCTGAATTCATTATCACTGGCAATGAAAGTTAAAGTGATGTCAGATAATCCCACAGAAGCAAGGCCCTCTGTAGTGAGACCCTAAACAGTTTATCAAGTAACTCAAAAATGTTTTTGAAAGCATTTTTAATTATTGGAAGGTAATTGCTCTTTAGCTTTGTGAGGAGTAAATAATATTATAATGATACTATTAGATGTCACCACTGGAATCCACACCCATCTCATTTCATATCTGGTTATTTCAGACTTTGTTAACCTCCTTCCTGATCCTTCTCTTCCACGTTTGAATACTTGGCCCATAGTAGGCTTATAAAACTGCGTAAGGGAGAACTCTTTGCTCTTCAAAGACCAGATGCAGGAGCAGCCTTTGGGAGCTTGTTAAAAATGCAGACTCAGCCTTTCTCACACCTCCAGTATTGGAATCTGCATTTTATTCCAGGTGATTTGTCTGCACATGGAGGTCTGAGAAACACTGAAGAAAGGACTCAGTGAAGGCCAGGTAAACTGGTTAGGAGCTGACCAAAGTTAAGAGATAATGAAAACCTGAAGTGGAAAGTAGCGGCTGAGATGGCAGAGACTTTCAGAAGGAATAGATGTGATTCTTCAGAGCTTTGAGTCTCTGTCCCTGTCCCCATGCCCTATTACAGAATAGCTGTGACTTCTATCCAGGAAAAAAAAAAAAAGAAGTGTTCAAGACTTGGAAATAGGCATAGAGATGACTACAGACCCTTGCTATGGAATGCTGGGCATGAATTACCTAATTCTATGGGGTTGGGAACCTTTAATTCTTTGGCTAATCTCTGACTAGGCTATTTTACAACTGTAGGAGTGGAACATAAATTGTGGCAAACTGATAACAATACAAATAATTCCTCTCTGTAACAACACAAATGAATTTTTATTCAGTAGAAAATGTAAATCTTTATAAAGCAAATTCTCCTTTGAAATAGTTTTAACATTTTATTGGTCTCCTCATTAATTAGTGAGTTAAATAAAATCATTGGCACATGTTCATTTTATATTTGTAAGACAGTTATGATTTCACTGCCACAGTATCGTTTGAAAGTCCAGGACATGGCACAAAGCGGTGGGTACCTGGTGAATTTTAATTAAACTGATATATAAATAATGATGGGGAAAAGGAACTCAAATTGGTTAAGTGTTTTTTTCCTCCTGCTTTGTGTGCACAGGGAGAAGCAGCCCTGAATTTCAGAACAATAGATGGGATAAGAGCCAAGCCAGAAGCACTGAATATGAAACTTAGGTGGGCTGCAGTATCCTTATTTACAGCTGGATCTATAAAGGAACAATGAGGAGACAGGGATTTTATGTCTGAACAGAATAAGGGAAAACAAGGAAGACAGTCTAAAACACTTTTGTTTCCAAAGTAATGGAGGGACACACAGATGTGTATGCACATACACACACAAGGTGTGTCTATAGTTATCACTGATTTCTAGCTCCAAAGATAGCTGGAAATTGCTCATAGTGTATAGTCACATAGTCGTCTAAGCAAATTTGGAATTTCAGTATGGTCACGACATTGCTGCTATCACAATTCCCAAATTTCTGTACATGTCCCTAAACAAGTCTCTTTTTCCCGGCTGCTCAATTAACCCTGCATCAAATGACGAGATCACAGACAGCATAAAATGTTAAACAAATAGTTAGTGTTCCCCTCTAGCTACTAAACACACATGCAATCTCTTAACTATTTGGTAGCTATAAAAATGGGAAAATTAAGAGGGCAATATGAAAATGCTCTGATTATTCCTGCTTGAGGGTCAAGCAAAATGTTTCTAATAAAACAGCCTATCTTGCCTCTGTGAAGGTCAATAACATGTAAGGAAATTATTTGCAAACGGGCTCCTATGTTTCATATTTCCCTTACCCTATGAAGGAAGCCTGGCTTCTAGCTAATGGGACATCCACTTGGCTCATAACATTTTTGATTTTTACTTTCGTGGAACCATAAATATTGACACCCATCTCAGCAAAATGCTGGTATCACATCTGTCCCATCCTCCCTCTGGCAGACTGACATGGGCCATTCTACATGCAAATCAGAGTCCAGTTCTTTGGAAATTACGAATGCTGATCCCAGGAGGACGGTATTCTTGTTGACACACCAGGGAATCTCAAAGGCACTGCTTGCAAGGTTTTGTCAGGACTTCACCTGATTTGGAGAGGAACTCTTCATTCATCACAAAATGAAAGATTATGTGAAGCTTTCTAAGGGGGTAAAAAGTACACAAAAACTTTTAAATGCTCTTGCCAAGAGAGATCCCAGTGAATTAGAATATAATCCTTCCTCACTGTCTAATCAATCTCTTCCTTCCACAGTCCAACACACAGGGCTCCCCCGGCGTGGATGGTCCGTGTTAGACACACCGAAATTCATTATCTTATCTGTCTGGTGCCACTGTTTCCAATAAAGTGTAATTATGGTGTTATTGAGCTCTTTCTCACTTTATCAAAGCCATGCTATAAACTTTGGGTTTGTGAGCAGTTACTGCTGTCGGTCTTCATTAAGTTGAATTGTCTCAGAACAATGTCTACTTAACCAGCAAGGTGCCTACTAATTTTCTTTTTTAGAATTTGTATTAATTTAACAGGCACTGGGTGACTCCATGTCTCAGACACTACACAAACACAACATAGCGTTTCCTCTGGTTTCAGATGGTCAAGTAGCCGGTGAATGGGATAACCTGGTCCAGAAGATCCTCCCTCTCTCACTCCGGCACCGCCCATCTGGGCTGGCTATCTCCCCTGTGGCAGTACTCTGCACTTCCCACATATAACAAGGGGATTATTATATTTATTTTAATAGTGCACTGTTATAAGTGGCAAATGTAAGGTGATTCGTTATTGCCTCTGTCACCGAAGACACCTAAATTCTTTGAGCCGGGGGCTTGTTCACTGTTGTCCTTTCCACCAGTGGCTTGGACAGTGCCAGGCATGTGGTAAAATGCTAATTAATGAATACTTCTTGAGGGATTGGAAGGATGGCTGAGCATACATCACATCATTTCCATGTACTTCTCATCATGCCCAGTAGAACCACTGGCCAGAAATTCAACATACTCATAGATCCAAATAGCAGAAGAAGAGAGAAAAGAATTATTTTACTGAGCACCTACTATGTGCACAGTTCCAGCACTGCACAGGACATGGAGAGGGCCTTTCGGGTCATAACAAAGACCTCATTTTTACAGATTTTGCTGAATAAAGCTGATTTCCAAAGAGAAAAATTGTAAGAATAAACAAGTATGATATAAAATAGAGGAAAAGTATCTGTAATAAATCCAAGATAGTAAGATTTCTCAGGGGAAGAAAAAAATCAAATCCAATTAGGTATTTTCAGATTGCATTTTCATTTCCTTTCTGACACAGATTTCTTTACCTTAGGTCTTGACTATATTTTATGTCCCACATCAATGAAATCATCTTCAGGGAAACAGTGTCCTCAGCTCCTCCTGTCTGGCTTTGCAACATTATAAGGAGCATGGAGTGGATTTCCTCTCTCAGGCAGCCAATTTCCTAAGCAATTAAATGCTGTTTATATTCCAAACTCTATGCTTGGGTTGAAATTGTCAAGCTTCATATTACCTGACTCTTGCCTAAGATGTATCCCCAGCTAGTTCATTCTACTGTAACAGCCATCCATTAAAATTTCCAATCTGTTCTTTCCTCAAGGGATCACACAGTACTTGGCAAAGATACAGCTTCTGAATTCCGCAAATTATACTCATCTATATAAATATATATTTTTGAAATGGCAAGGCTTGCAAATTACTTTACCAAATTGACATCCCAATCTGTTATTCTCTAAAAGGAGAGGCAAATGCCACGTACTTCATGCGTGTGGAGACACTTCTGTACTGGATTCTTAAAAACAACATAACCAGATGATACACTTTAATGAAATTCCTTCATGAGGTCATAGATCAAGGTGCTAGTGTTTGTCACTTCTAGGTGTGGACGAACTGAATCCAGTTTAGTCTGTATAGATCATAATCTGATACCACACAATATATTGGATATTAGAGAAAAATTATTGTTCCAGTGAATATTCCTTGTTGAGAACCTTGATGTGTCTCATTTTGGCCACTCCTATGGTTTCCAGGCTGGATGGAAAAGTGAAATGATGTCTGTATCAGCACTGCATATGCTTTTTATTAAAGGGACAGCCACGGCCTATGTATTTACATCAGGAAGACATGACTTCTCAAAGCAGCAGAACACACCACAAGAGCATCAGCAGGAAGCATTCTTTGGTTATGGTGTGGGCATTTCAGTGGCAACTGCAGTTGATTAAGGATTCTCAAAGCCCTGGATGGGGGATGAAGATTGGAAGCACAGCGCCCCTAGCCCCACCTTTTTTTTTTTTTTTTTAGCATAGAATGTCAACTTCCTATCTTCCTAAAATAGGTGTTAGGCAGCTTTTCATACATTATTTTTTAAGTGAAAACATCCAATCTACTTTATACACTGGCAGCAATACACCAGCTATGTTCTAAAACACTTGAAGGATCAATCACATCTCCCCTCTCGTCAGAAATCTGTTATGGCTTCTCCACTGCTTATGAAATAAAACCCAAAACCAGCAATAGCCTTCAGGGGTCTGCCATCTGGCCCAGATTGCCATTCCAGCTTTACCTCGCTCTAGAAAGGCAGCTTCTACGCTGAATTCCCTCTGCTTCTGTGGGTTTTTATTCCCAAGTCTCCAGCCTCTAACTAGAATGCTCTTATGACTTTTTTTTCTCATGGGGGGAAAATTTTTATTTATTCTGCAAATTTCAAATTATGCCTCCTCTATGAAGACTTTCTTGACCCTTCCGTCAACATTATTTGCACTGGCCCCTGAGTTCCCAAAGCATGTTGCATATAACTTGGTTAACAATCATGCCACTGGCATGGTATTACAGTTAATTGTTTATCTGTAGATACCTACATGTGGCCAGCAACTCTGACTTATGTTCTCTCATCAAATCCTGACAGTGCTCAATGACCTGAGGAGGGTCTGACCATCATTTGCCTATAAAATGCCCATATGTTGCTCAGCTCACACAACTTTGGTGCATAATAGAACTGAATTCACATGTCATCCTAACTTCAAAACCTGGCATCACTGTAGTTTGCAGGGGCAGGTACTAAAGCCTTCCTATGTCTTTATTTCCCTCAGCATAAAACACCATGGAGGGCCTCCGAAAACATTAGAGGAAATAAAACATATTCTCTTGTAATCATCCTGTAAGAGCTGCACGTGTCCCTTCAATGGCATCTCTGAAGAACGGGATCCCATTCTATGTTTCTTTTCTGTCCTCCGTGGACCCTAGCACCATGTCTGCTGTTTTGCCTTAAGAAGGCTTTAAGAGTCTGGTAAACATGCACAGTCTTTATAGAGCTGGAAGAACACTTAGACCGCCCCACCAATGGCACAACATTGGGTCAGAAGATAATAGCCTGCTTTGGGGGCCTTCCTGTCCCCTCATTCAGTGAGATCTGTTGAGTGACTGTACATACACTTTCATGGAGGACACGGGTGAGCATGCTGGAAAGGGGCAGGGCTCTGTCCCAGGCAGGAAGATGGAGCCCAGGTGTCTGCAGCTTCCAGGGGACTCCCAGCTAACCCCACCCAGCTCTGTAAAGAGTCTACGCTTACACCAGCCTCTTAAAACCTTTTGAAGGCATAGCAGACATTGTACTGAAGGGTCAATGGTGAAGAGGCAGGAAAAACGCTCAGTGCATGTCTGGGGATCCCTGCGGAGGGAAAAGAGCCAGCGTAGGTGGCCCATACCTTTCAGCTTTTCGGCCAGCAGAGCGGCTTCGTGCTCCGAGTAGTGCATTATGGCGGGCGGGGACGGGGGCCGGAGCCGGTCCTCCTCCAGCTTGCGCCGGTGCCGCTCCTCCCGGGCACGCATCCTCTGCTTGCATTCCCACTCATAAAAGTCATCTCTGGCCTGGGCAAAGTCCACATGAAGGCGGCCTGAATCCTTTTTGTCGGTGCTAGACCCTAATCGCATCCTGTAACCTGAAACCAATGGAAAATCTGGTCACATCATAATGTCACAGTGGCCACATGTTTTTCGTCCAGACCTCCAAGGCACGCTTAGGCAAATGCTCACTTATTTCTTTGACGTCACTACGGATACATTTCCCATAGGAGATGGGAAACAACTATGCTTTTCCCCAGCAATCCTGAAGCTCTGCAAAGTTAGGGCTATTACAGGTTTGGGGATAAACATCCCTTGGAGAGTTGTCTCAGAGCGATGCTTACCCATCTTCCAAACCAGTATCCCCAAGAGAAGATGATCCTAAGAACTAGGGGCTTATCATGGTCATTCCTTCTTCTCCCTAGCTTCTAGGAAGCTCAGAAACAAATTTGTCATGAAGCATTTTTTTCTCTACCTTTTTATGGCTTTTATTTTATTATATTTTCAGTTTACTATAATTCTATTGTTTAGGTGAAATATGAGTAAACACAGAGTATCTATGATATTTAAAAAGATCTAAAGTGAACTCCGGAACACCTCACTCACGGGCTATTGCTACCTTCCCCTAGAAAATGCTGCTGCTCAATTCTCTCTCAGCAGCTGCAAAAGCCACAATTACCAAGGCAATTTTGCAATGCTGTTTTATTTCCACTTATCCTCTGAGGCATGCAGGAGAATATTTTACCTTCAATCAAGAGGCCTCACCACTGCCTTCCTCACAGCCCTGCAGCACCTCATCTGGTATGCAGTACCACACAAATTGTTCATGTAATCTTTTAAGGCCACAGGAGCCTGTGCAAAAGCCTAGAGCTAGACAAAGAAAAAAATGGGCCTGGAAATCTTTGGGGGATTCACTGTGAGCTACCCAACTTATGTAAAGATTATGAGCAGAAACTTGATCTGAGAAATCAGCACTAACTGAAACCAGCCAGCCGGCCTAACTTCAAATGAAGAAGAGTTGACTTTGAGGTTGCTCTTCAATTTGGGGTACTCAGATTTTCAGAACATAAATCCAGGTCCCAGCAGGAACACAGCTGCTGGAGGCTGCCAGGGGAGAGAGCAACATAAGCACTTTTCCAGGACAGGGGCTTTGCAAATGAGATACAACTGTAACATGCTAGACTGCACTGTGCTGATGTTCAATATCTCATGGTAGATTTCAATGGATTATTTTAGCATTTTTGGGATAAAACTCAGCTGAAAATCTCTGTAGAGGCTGGCTTCTCCCCAGGAGGTCACTTCACACCTTTGAAAAGTTACAAATAAGGTATAGACCTCACATCTGATTTCTGTGATGCCATGGGACCCTTCTCACTGCTAGATTTTCAAGCATTACCTAAAAATTGGAAGACATAACAATACCAATCAAAAACAAAAACATCCGATCACAGATGCACAGAATTAATGCGAAAGCAAAGTGAATCTTGGTTATGGGCCAGGGAAACTTCGTAAGTCAGCAGGCCACAGTGAGACTTGCATAACAGCTGAGCAAGCAGGACTGTTTACACTGGCCAGTTATCCCAACTGGCCAAGTACCCTTCCCCTGCTAAGGTCCAGAAAATCAGTTTTCAAACATTTCTGGCTCCAGAAACACCCTAACTTTCACAGAAATGTCATCATTAAGGACTTAAAAGAGACCCTGATGAGGCTGAGTCTAAAATTAGCTAGGCCTTGAAATGTGAATGTGGTCCTAAAATTAGACAGGCCTTCCAGCTGGGCTTGGGCTTGCTGGAGCCTACACACAGGAGGGGCCGCCTGACTTCCTTCCTGCCTTTCTAGTTAATTGGCCTTGCAGATCTTCCTGGGACTGATGCTGCAGCCTCTCAAGGGCAGGGAGGCAGAGTTAGGAGGCTCCTCTGTACCCAGGCAGGGAGGCTGGAGGCCTAGCTGTCTTCTTCTCCCACAGTAATGGGGCAGACCAAGCAGCAATCTGGGGTTTGCTGAAAGAAGTGGGACCAGCGCCCAGGCTAGAAAATCATGCGATCAAGGTATAATCAAGGAGTACTTTTCATATGCATAAATTTGGGACTGTGCATCTTTGTCAGTGTCTTATGAGGCTTCTGATTGGGTCTGAACATTGTGTTGTATTAGTGTTGAAAACAACCTTTGATTTACTCTAACCTTCTCATTTAATCAAGTGGGGTAAAGAATACAGTTGACCTATGAACAACATGGGCTTAATCTGTGCAGGTCCGCTTGTGGGAGGATTTTTTTCCAACCAAACATGCATCTAAAATACAGTATTTGAGGGACGTGAAACCCGCATACATGGAGGGCTGACTTTTCATATACATGAGGGTCCTGCAGGATATACATGGGATGGGGGTGGGGGTCCTGGAACCAATCCCCTGAGTGTACTGAGGAAAGACCACAGTTTTATTGGTGCAGTAGTGATTAGAACCCAGGTCCCCGAGACAGGGTTCTTGAGATACAAAAATCAATCCTTCTTTATCATGATCAGGATATTAGTGTTAAAAACAACCATTTCCTAAATGATTTCTATGTTGCAGGTGCCCTGCTAAGCACTTAATATCCATTATTTGATTTATTTCTCCTCACAATCCTACAAGGTCATACTGTTACTATCTTTATTTTGCAGATGAGAAAATGAAAGCTCTAGGCCATGAAACCCAGCACCACAAAATCACCAGAACCCCCGTTGTCTAACAGCGGATTGTGTGTTATAAAATGTCTTCATTCTATGCTTTGTCTTCCTTCTCCATTTTGAAATGCTTTTAGTTTTTATTTTCTACTTTGTAAGGTTTTACTGAAATAAGGAGTTTTCAAGTTCTCCATATCACTGTCTATCTCAGGAAAGTCTCTGCAGTACTATACCCTCAAGGCTTCTGGAGTTTGCACAGAATTTTGTTGCAATAGAGGCAGACTGCAGAAATTAAGGAAAACCTGGCAGGAATGTTCAGATAGGTTCCCCGCTATTTGTTTTCCCACCTTCGCCCATTAGTTTTGCCTCAGGAATAGGGAGGTGAAATGCAGAGGGACAGACTGAAATATGGGGGTAGGGAGTGTGAGGGAAGGGCAGTTAGTTCAGTCTAAGAATATGTCCTTCCAAAGCCACCCTCTAATTCTTAGATTTGGAAAGGCCTTGTGGACAGACTCCATTCACTTGGCCCAGCACCCACAGATGGGGAAGGCAGCACTAGGCTTAATTTCAGTATCTGCAAAAATCACCTATAAAAATTGGCACCAAAGGACAAGGCTTAATGAACCACCAAAGAGGCAATGATACCGGGCCTTCCCCGAGGGCCCCCGAGCTACTTTCCTGCAAGGAACTGACCTTGCTTTGGTAACCTGGTGTCTAGAAAGTGAATCCATTTCCAAAAACCTGAAATCATTCTGAGAGAGTACTTTACTCCCCCAGAGGATTACATCCAACAATAATAATGATCCTTAGTACTCATAATATTGCTTTTCATCTAATAAGCACTTGAGAAGATTAATTAGAAACTCGATGGAATTCCTAAAGACTGGTTGGTGGGAAATTACTCTTGCACTGAGGTACCTTCACAGATTTAGCACAGAGCTTCTGGCAGCCAAGAAGGCAGGATTCTTCCTTTTCTAGCCCCAGACTATGAGGACTTTATTTTGCATTAAGGCCAAAGGGAATAAGCTCATATTAACATCACAAAACATAACAAAATGCCTAGAAAACTCCTTATGTAATGCAAAGTACCGGAAAGGTAAATGGCTTTATCAACCATGAATTCCTCTGCAAAGCGAATGTGACAAAAATTCTTCTTGCTTTTCCGAATTGCTGTAATATCACCGCACTGTTCAAAGACTTCTTGAATAATTTCTTCAGTAGCATTTTCTGGTAATCCTCCGACAAATACAGTCTTACACCCAGGAGGTCGTTCTCTTGTGGAAGGAGGTGGAAGATCTAATAATCACAACAAAACAGAGTTTTGTCTTTCATTCATTTGCTCTCTCTTTCTGGTTCTCCCGGCAAAACGAAAGCCTGCAGAGTAACTTCCTCCAGACTGACTGACGGTAAATTTCTATACCAATTTACATTTATCCCGGGCTGTCTTGTTTCTAAGTCCCTCTCCCCTCCTGCTCCCAACCTCTACTTTCTGTGTTCATTGCTACACAGAGTGGCTATATGCTTGTCCATAAACAAAGATAAAGCAAATGTCTGCATAATTTCATTTCTCCTTTATACTACAGAAGCCCAGAAAAGGGAGGGAAAAAACTTCCCAAAGTACAAAACATGATGAAATGACAACATGATGAAAAACCTCAGCGTGTTATCTGCTTTGTCTCATTTCCAGATAAAGGAGCAGCAAAGCAGAATACAGCAAGCATAACCTAAAAAAGCACGCACAATACCTACTCGGCTGTGAAACACCGGGCCTGAAAAAAACACTTTGTTATTATTCACATTTAAATGAGCAAACTATTAAATTTTGGGGAGGCTGTATAAAAAGATAAAATGTACACTCTTACAACATTTTACCTAGTTTATATGTAGATTACTAAAGCAATCTCCTGAAAAGTCCACTTCAAAAAGGCAACACTGATTAACGTGAAGAAAAAAAAAAAAAAAAGTCCTAGCTTTTTAAGCCCATAAGCTTAGTATCTGAGGCAAAATTAAAAAATAAAATTCTGGCCCATTTACTTCATCAAATGTATGTTTCCTTCAAGCAAATGCAATTTGGTCCAGAAACTCTGAGATGCAGGCTTCCCTCTCCCCAGCCCCTAAATTGCTAACTGTCAAATTAATTCAATTTTCCATCTAGCAAAACACATTTCAGAGGTTTTCTCCCACATTTGTGAAGATGGATGGAAGTGTTCACATGTTTCACACTGTGTTCTCTAGCAAACACTAGACTTCACTGCATGCAAAAAGTCTTAACACCGGATACACATCCCCAGATCCCACGTACTGGCTTTATAGTGTGGATTCAGCTTCTGGACAGATACGTGGCCACATCCCTGTATATGTATTCTAATCGAGAGACAAAGGCCTTCTGTGGAATGGATCCCCATTCTGTGCATTTACGTGTGAGGAGCATCTGAAAATGACTGCAATGCCATTCTTAAATTTAAAAGGAAAAAAATTTTAAATGATGAGCAAATATTTCTCATAGGTGTTACTTACTTGGATTTTGAGGAAAAAGAGTACAGCTTTTGCAGTGGATTATTTCTTTGACAACAGCCACTTCTGTTGGTGGTGGGGGAGGTACCAGTCCAAGGCCTGGTATCATTGGGTTAATGGGGGTGATTCCAGTCATCATGTTGAGGCTTGGATCAAAGCCTGGGACACAGATTGAGTCTGTAAAGTATACAAGATAACATTTTGACTAGAGATTAAATCCATTTCTGCTGTTGTATTTGCCATTTTCCTGTGAGGACGATTTGATTATATGCTTTCTATTTTTCAGGAATTTCTCCTGGCATAAGATACAGTATTATAGAAAGCTATACCAGAAGGGTTAAGAGAAAAAAAAGGAAAAGATGAACCTTAAGCCACATGAAAAGGAAATTATATTACTTAAAATATTAACATGGCAGAAAGAGCACAGCATATTAAGGTGTAAAAACTATGCACCATGAAGCTTCGCTATTACTGCAAATGCAATTTTCTCTTTCTTAACGTTGGTGTATTGTTTATACTGCCTTATGACCCAGAATATGGGAAGAATATCATTTAACATTGAAGTGCCCTGGGAATCTAATTGTCAACGTGGTTTCATCAAACGAGCCTTCTTACCCAAGCGACCTAGATTTAGAAAAGTTCAATTTATATGTGCATACTTTATAATGATGTATTCAGGTCCCACCTAACCTATTTCCCCCGGAATTTAAAAAAAAAAAAAAAAAAAAAGCAAAACAAAGTGATTACAATTATTATGGCTGGGTTCGCTACATGCAGGTATAAAATTAGCTATGTTCATTTCTGGATTCTATTGGATAATTGCACTTTCTTCCTATAATTTAGTCAACAAATAATTGACCTACCCTTTTGAAATCTTTATGCCCTGTATTAAAACACACACACACACACACACACACACACACACACACACGAAAATAGAAAGTGTGCAAAATGAATGAGTTTTCCAGCATAAACATTGACTTTTAAAAAATCTGATAATGAAACAAGTGATTTCAAAGGTGACATAGAAACTAATAAGTGAGATCTTTCTAACAGCAGGGACTATGAAAGTACTGTTCTGAGTAGCTACAAGGGGATCCCGCTTATGAGGGTTTTCCCATTGGCAAAAAACAGTCTCACGGGTGGCGTGCAAATGTTCCCAGGTAGACAGGCCAGGAGAGATCATGGTGCTCTCCTCTTCCCTGCAAGAATGAAACTTCCTTCTTGTCTCATCCTCTCCTATATTTTTCTCCCTCATCTTACGTCGTCACTTCCATTCTTCCTTCCTGCCAGCTGAGCCTCCCGCAGGCCCCTTTTGGTTCTCCTGTAAGCTTGTGGCTCAGGCCTCTGCATGGCCTCACTCTTTGCTTAACTGTGCTGAAAGGCTGAAGGAGCCCAGAAGCAGATGAAAGGATAACCACACCCTTTGTTTACTAAGAAGCGCCATAGGATACAGAAGGTCTAGAAAAAGGTTTCTTTTCTGGAAAAAGGTTTACAGAACCTGACAGCTACTTTGGACATTTCCACTCCTCCTCTGGGCTGAAAAGAATAAACAGTGTGATTCTGATCTATAACCCCAAGAGGACTGCTGTCCCATTTATTAAAAACTGCATTGAAGTTGACAGTGTACTAGCCTGACTTCAGTAAAAGGAGGGTGTTTTGGTTGTTTTTTTAAAAAGAACCCTAAATATAAATGTCAAATAAGCATTTTCTTTCAAAGTAGTCACCCTGGCATTCTAGGTACTTCCTCTACAGCTATGGCTCTCAGTTTCTTCATCTGCATTATGGGACTGTTTGACCGGATTATCTCTTAGAGTGCTAGCATTCCAAGACTCCGGGATTCCATGCTGATGGTGCTCGGAACAAACTGACATACAAAACACATAAAGGTTTACAAGTGGCAGGGATGACTCTGCTTATTCTCTCAATTGTCAGAAAGTTTCACAAGTATTATTTCCATTTTACAGAAAAGAAAGTAAGGCCTAAAGCACTTAAATAAAACTTCTAACATTCCAAATCAAACAAATGACAGAGTCATAATGAGGGCCCAGGTCTTTGTCTTGGTATTTAAACACATATTAAATGTGACATTTCAAAGTTTCCATCTAGAATGACCCAACCTGATTATTCACCTAATACTAGCCACTACTTCTTAAAATTTACTTTACCCTTAAAAAAATCAAGATGGGTCCTGATCCAGATGCTAATTCTAAAGGAAAAGTTCCAGAACAGAATGGTTTTCAACATCATCATCATTAAAATAACATATTGGCCTCCAAGGTGACCACATTAGGAAAAGAAATATTGGCAATGGGAATATTGGCATGCTTGTGCTTTTATTTAATCTCATTCCGTACATAGGCTTCATCTGTTTCTTTCCTGGCCTGGCCCTCACTATTATTTGCCAACACGGGATGATTTAAGGCTGAAACCACTCAGGACTGCAAACCCTGAAATGAGAGCCCTGTGAATTATAATCAGCAGATGTTTCCCACAAATGAGAAGAGAAACCAGTGGTTGCATTCTCTTTAGTTGTAACAGACGTCTGTGTTCTTTCTGAAGGCTAAATAAATAAATGTCCAGAAATGGTGACAGAAGATACCACTCTTGTAGAAAATATTTTAATATACAGCAAGAGTTCCTTTGCTTTTTCTGAGACATCAGTGTGAGGAGACTATGAGGTTTAATGAAGTCTGCACGGCAAGTGCAGTTGCTTGAAAAGAGCTTAGAAAGGAATTAACACAAAAATTATGTTGGACCTCAAAGGATCGGAGATTCAGTATTTGAGAGGAGAAAGGAAGGAAGCATTAGAGTTTAAGAAAAAAAAAGAACCCATTACTTTTTGACAATATATGTAAAGATGTAAATTGTTTTCTCAAACAGCAAAGGAGAATAGGATGTACTCACTCATTAAAGCAAACGCACAAACTGAAAATCCAGGAAGACACAAACACAGGATGACAAAGGTGAGAAGGCAGCGCAGCCCTAAGAGTCAGCTCCAGGCCCTGTTAGGAAAAGCTGCCCTACAAGCTTCAGAGATAATGAGGTATAATTCTACTCAGCAAATAAGAGAACTGTTTAAATCACGGCAAGAAAGAATCCAATTAAGTGTACAGTAGAACTTTATTATCAAAACTGTACTCAAACGAGAAGAACGAAGGGTTATTCATCTCAGACCATGGCCCTGTCTGGCTTCTCTCTGTGTTGCCTGCTCTAAGCAGAGTGTCCACAGCCAAGGCTCAGCAAAGGTTTCCTTTTGGTTCTCTGTTCCCAATTGGATGAGACAAAAACCAAAACAAAAATCCTGTTTACTGATTCACAGGCCAGTGTTTTGTCAATTGGATGAGCATTTTTCAGAAGGCAGGTTGGGGCTTTATGTTTAGGATTTTAGAGGCATGGCAGTTGAATTAATTAAAGCACTCATTCAGCTGAATTAAAGTGTTCATTCAGTATTTCCTGGGCACATATGACTGCCAGGATCCGGAGTTACAGAGGTGACAGTAGGAAGTTCCCCACTTGAGTTTGAGGAGAGGATAAAGGATGGGAACCAAACTCCGCAAAAGAGTTAGGACACATGAGCTGAGGCTCAGAGGACACAGAGAGAGCCTGGTAGTCCTGGGGAATTCCAAACAACTTTTCATGGCTGTCTCATGGTGTACATTTGGCAGTGTGGCCACAGTGTCTGGAGATACTGCAGGAATCAGATCAGATCAGAGGGACCCTGCTATTCAAGCTGGTGAGTTTCAACTTTGCTCTTCCTGGAACTTATCCCCTCAAAGTCAGAGATGCACCCTGCCAGGCCAGGGCCTGGGTGCCTAGGCCACCCTTCCTCACTCCTTCTCTTTGTCTGCTGCCCCCTAGCCATGGCTTGCTCCTTTTCTGCCCTTTCTAGTCAATGCCTCAGTTTAGAGTCTCATATATGAGATGAGAACTAGATTTCATTTGAAAGAAAGGTGGTTGAGGCCTTTTGCCAGGCAAGGCTAGGCATACTAACTAGGTTAGGTGTGGGCAGGGAAAACAGACAGAGAGAAGTTCTCAGTACCAGGAATAAGTCTGGCCTGGAAGAAAAAACGAGGCGGTAATCAGGCTAAATGGCTGCATTACAGGTGTAGTCCTGGGCTGAGGGTATCCTGACAAAGTGGTTGAACACAGAGATTATTAGCAGCAGATAAAACACATGTCCAGCAAGGCGGCTGCCCAGAGGACTCTGTCTATGTGTCACAGGGCATGCACCCCCTGGTCCAGGCTTCAGATCCAGCCCAGGGGAACTAGAGTTTGCATCAACTCATGAAGTCATAGTTGTGAAATACTAGGCCAACTGGCAGGTTACTTAAGCCAGGATTCAGGTAGGAGAAGCAAGACGGGATCCAGACACCAGAATAGAAGCCTGGGGTTTGGGGAAAGAGATAGACCCCTCAGTTATCAGACATAGAACACAGGTCACAGCCTGACCAGCATAAAGCCTGCTTGGATGCTGAGTCTTAGAATGCAGGGCTCCATAGCCCCCTTCCTCCTGCCTGATGCCAGACGGACCCTCAAGTGCAGGGAGAGGCTGAGTGTGTGGCGCCAGGTCCCAGGACTTATGCAGGACAGAGAGACAGGCTGGAGGGCTCTAACAAACATGCAGTCACTCTGCTTCTTCTTCCAAAATTACCGGCGTAAAATTATTGACCTATCATCACTCTGCTGCAGAGAAGCCACGTGATACATGAGGGCATTCTGCTTAGCAGGAGTTTCCAATGGAAAGACTTTTTCAGAATAGCCTGCTATTGCAATGGACAAGTCTTGCTGTTCTATAATATCATTAAATTTGTGAACTATTAAGCTAATGCTTTTTTTCATTCCATGCTTTCCTTTTTTCAAACATTCTTAAACTGTTCTGTGCACAACAGAGGAAAAGTGAACATTTTTAAAAAGGTGATCTGAAAGTCACGGGATCTGGCACAGCTGGATGACCTAAGGCTGACTGGCTTTTTAATCTTTCTAAGCCTCATTTATAATATCTGTAAAATAAAGTGAATAATATTTACTTTTTAATGTTCTTGTGAGGATTAAATGGGATTAGTAAAACAAAACCAAAGTGTTTAGCATAATGTACAGCACATGGCAAATATTCAATAAATGGTAGCAGTTACACACAGCATTGATAAACATATTAATGTATAGAATATTTACATAACCTTATATAAATATGTTATTAACATAGAATACACACAATTATAACGATGATGAAAAAGTCTTTCGTCTGACAAACATTTGAGTGCCTACTAGGTGTCGAATGTTTTGCTAGGTACTCTGCATTCAAGGACATTGCAATGTCCTTCCTTCACAGATGTGGAAAGCTAGTGACTGAAACAACTTAGCAGAAAATACCAATACAGTAATGACACCGATTTTGGGACATTTAAATAAAGGGTGCTACGAAAACACTATAAAGGGGACATCTAAACCAGTCTGGGATGGGGGAATAAGGGTTGACTTGTGTCCCCCCAAAAGGTATGTTAAAGTCCTAATCCCCCATACCTGTGAATGCGACCTTATTTAGAAATAGGGTGTTTACAGATGTAATCAAGATACGATGAGGTCATACTGGATTAGGATAGGCACAATCTAATATCACTGGTGTCCTTATAAGACGAGGCAAAAAGACACAGACACAGTGAGAATGCCATGTGATGACTGAAGAGATGCATCTGCAAGTCAAGGATCACTCAAGATAGCCGGCAAACACCAGAAGCGACGAGAAAGACATGAAATAGATCTTCCTGAATCCTTCAGCCAGAACGAGGCTCTGCCAACACCTTAATTTCAGACTTTTGGCCTCCAGAACTGCAACATGATATATTCCCATTGTTTTAAGTCACCCAGTTGTGGTACTTTGATACAACAGCCCTACCTAGAAAACAAATGGGGTTAGAGGTTGGGGGGAGGTGCTGGGGGAGTGTCAGGGAAGGAATCCTGGAGGGGCGACAGTGACCGGGTTCTTGAAAAGGATAACTTCTGTATATGCAATGGGCATGTAAAAAGGTATCCTCCAAATATACCTATTGGGATCATAAATACGAAGATATGTCTAAATATTCTCCTGGGAGAAATGTTCAAAACCAGTCCTCTGCAAGCAGAATAGCTCTTAGGTTTTTCCTTTGTTAAATAAACAAACTCTGAAGATGGCTACATATTTGTTAAGAAAAAATTAACCACATAGACGATATTAACATAATAGAATACTTTATGAGTAATGCCTACAAGCTGGATCTTTAAAAAAGTGAAATTGAAAATGCTTTTATAATCTTGCCAGGGAGTTTCAAAGGCAGCGAGGTATGTTTTCCATTTAAACTCAAGATGTATATCCAGAGTGAGCTCCTGGTGCCCTGCTGTGCACACTTTATAAACAAAGACCTCATTGCATCAATAAAACCCTCTGTCTCCTTTGACCAGGATGCAATGCTGGCAGAACTGAGGAATGCAGCCGTCAACAGCTATTCTAAGTATTGTTGACTTGGGTTAGGAGATTTGTGTCCACGTTTGAAAATATAACATGACATGAAGCAAAGAGAATTTCAAAACTCCTGACCAAAGCTGGCATGGAGAAAAACTGACTGCTCAAAGAACTGCATTAGATCTTTCCAGCAACCTGTGCATGGGGCATGCACTTGAAAAGCAAGTGTGTTTTGAGTGAGCAGGAGGTAAGAGCTCATCAAAGGTTCTGCAAAATTCACTCACACTGCGGGCCAGGAATTCAATGGCAGCATGGTTTCTACACAGAAGCCTGGGCTGACACACTCAGAGCGAGCTGCTCTAGCTTTCTTAGACCTGCTGAAACACACTCTTGAGATACAGTGGGCCTCACAGCTGAGGCGTGAAAACCATGCTGGCATATGACAACCAGGTGTGGAGGGGTTCATTTTGACAAGGAGGCAGCAGACACTGGACCTAACCAAAGATTAGGAAATTTCAAAGCTGAAAGCAACCTGGGCATTACTTATCCTACCGTCTTGATTTAGAGGTAAGAAAATAGATGCTCAGAGAGGTGAAGGGACTTGCCCAAAGTTACATAGCTAGTTAAACAGAGAGCTGGAATCAGAATCAAGAGGTTTGCTGCTCCTTCACTGTGCACGTGAGCTCCTGTTTCTCCAGTCTGCCTGCATTTGGATGTCTCTAGTGACGTGACACTCACTAGCTCCTGACATGGCCATTCTATTTTTTAACAATTTTCACAGTGAAAAATTTATCCCTCATATGCTGACTTAGGACTTGACAACCTGTAGTAAAATCCATTGTCCTTATTCAGTACTCCTGGGTTCACACAAATACCTGACTCTTCCTCCCATTCAGCCTCTTCCCTCAGTCTTTCCATGGACTAAAAGATACCTTTTCTGAGGTCTAAAAATTCTAAAAATCCACCTTTTTCTGAGATCCAGGGTTATCCACAGAAAGAGGCCAGAAAGAAGCTGACCAACCAATTAACTGTGGCCTTAGTTCTGAATTTGTACGTATATATTTTACTAAGTTGGTTTTTTACGATTAAAAAGCAGTGGTCATGTTTACTCCTCACTTTGTAATAGGCCTGTGCTGAAAGCTTCATGTCATCTCATCACGTCATCTTTTTGGCAGTCCCATCACAAAGTTGACAAATGCTAAGTGACCTCATTCAGCTAAAACACACACGTCTTGTCTCTCTGCGGAAGGATGCTCTCATGCAACTTTGCAGTTGACATTTAGAAACTAAATGAAGGTTTTACATTTTCCATTTAATTTGCCAAAATCTGTCTTCTTAGTTCTGCTCCTGTCTTGAATTTCCCCTCCCTTGCCCTCAATAGCTATAAATGGCTAGACAACCCTCTCTTAAAGTTCCCGTCTCTTCTAATTCACCAGCAAATTTCTTCTTGCAGGATAGATTCAATCACAGAGGGCCAGAAGATCCTTCTGTAGCCGCATTTTGGAGGTGAACCATTAGCTACCTTCCTGGCAGATTCTCACTGGGGGCCTGGAACTTGGAGCTGGTACATGGAGCATGTCCTCCTCCATTTCCTCCCTCTGTCCAGGCGGTTGGTGCTTTGTTCTCACCATGGCATTGTTTCTGTTCTTTCCCCTCTCTACCTTCACCCCAGGTGTACACCAGGCTTCCTGCACCCTCAGGTTTGTGAACTCTAGCATGTGCTTATAGAAATATCTACTTAAGCAAATCTGCTTAGACTCCTTCCCCTAACACTGATTTCTTCTGAATCCTCTGTTGTTAATTTCCAGTATTAAGGGCCATTGACAGGTCTAAGGGATACACATGGGATCCCCATTACTTCCTTAGGTTGGAAGCTCATGTGTACTCAGTTATTTTCCCTGCTCCCTCCTCTCTCTCTTTTCTCCATCTTGTCTGAATGTACTCCATAGAAAACTGCTTCCAGGATCCTGGGCATCTGTGCTACTCCACCCCTCTTAGACACTTTGGGTTAAATAACTTTAGGGCTTGGTTGTTTCTTTTAATGCCACCAACTCCTCTCATTCCTGGTTTAAAACCTCTATAGGTAATCACATCTAGTCACCTGCCAAATCCTTTCAGATGCAGCCACCTTAGAAAGGATTTCTATATCATTTTCTTTTCTTGTTCCCATTGCTAATTTAGGTTCTCATTAACTCTCATCTGGAATACTACGAAAGCCTCTTTTTGTTCCCACAAACTGTAGCTTCTCTATCCCCCCGTCCTTACTCCCTCCTGTCCTTCCTCCCTCCACCTCCTCCCTACATGCCCTTCTCACACCCCTGGACATGGGATCAGCAAGCGATGCACACGGGAGAACCATGAGAACAGGCCCTAATTGGGGCCTCTAAATTACTTCTTGCAGACTTCTTTTCACATCCCTATCTCATTAGCTGATGATTAATTTTCTCTCTGTACAATGTTATGTGACTTTGTACAGCAGGACTGTTATATAATGATAGGGAGGGAGAAAAGGACTGAATTGGCCCTGGGTGTTCTCTGCTTTGTCCTAACTGACAAGCTCATGGTGCAGGAGGAGACAGTAGAGGCAAAAAAAATCATTAAATGTTGAGAAAAATTTTTGAATATTCAGTCATGCCCCTAATTATCTTCCTGAGGAGTGGGAACATTCCAAATATATGTTGAAAGACTAAATAATAAATAAAGACCAAATATACGTTGAAAGACTTTCAAATATATGTCGAAAGACTAAATAATAAATAGGTTGAAAGACTAATAGTTTGAAGTCAGGGTAATAGCCTTGTGACACCATATAGATATAAAGCCCACTATAGTCAGTAGTTATAACAGGAGAGATGGTATTTCACAGCATGTAAATGTCTTTATAGGAATCTTCCCTTTGAAACCTGCATCTTTCTGAGGGAATATGCAGGTGTTAACCTTTTGATTTTGCTTATCAAGTTTCGTTTCTGTTTACAAAGGCATGTGAGAGATAGGTAACATCTCATAAATTTTAAAAAGAATAAAGAAAAAAACATTCAATATTTAGCTTCAGAGAAAACATTCACATCATATTATTTTAAAGAATTTATGTAGGTTTCAATTTAAACTTACTGCTGGAAGGGACTGAAACAACACAGAACTGGTCTCTTTAAATAAAATCAGTATATAACTGTAGACTGGGAGAGAAAATAGAGTCTGTTTTAAAGATAAACACATCATAAATATTCCAAAAGGGAACTGCAAATTGTGTGTGGTTTGTAAATCACGGACTAATCTAATATTAATTTAATTTTTATACTAGACTATGCAGGCAAGGAGAACTGGGTGATGTTAACTATCACTTCTCTCAGGGTCCAACATTGCCCTTGGCATATAGTATCCTCTTCAACAAATATCAGTTACATGAATGAAACAAATTACAAAATTTATAGAATTTACAGAGTTCATCCTAAAGAGACAAGACAAAGTAGTATTTGGTTGTTGAATCCACAATGTTGCAGCATAAATTCATATATGATTCTAAGCAAATGACAGGTGGTATTCTATTTACCTTATTAACTAAACAGTAAGAACCATGAAGCTTTTTGTTATTCCTTTATAATTGGAAAATTATGATGATGACGACGTACATTTCACAGATAATGAGGCTAAGAGGCACAAGGAGTGAGGGTGTGCTCACAGAATAAATGGACAGAATTGGTCTTTAAATGCTTCTTAACATGGCATCTGGAGGGCAGACCTCACACTTCCCTTTCCTTCTGACTACAAGAACCCCGATCTGAGATGGAAGTAATAACGCAGAGGGGCAGTAAATACAGTCTCACCTAAATCCACACAAGGTCAGCTCATACCATTCAGCTTGGGAGTGCCTGAAAAATTCAGGACAGGAACAGGGACAGGAGAGATCGTAATCCCACGGCTCAGGGGGAATACTACAACCTAGCAGGAGTGTAAGTGAAAGGCAAGCTAACCAAAACAACTTTACAAAACAGGCAAAAATAAAACTTCACTCATCTGCTATTAAAATTTTAAATAGGAAGCATAAACCATATGCAATAAACTCAATCTTCACTTCTATATTACAGTAAATTAGTAAGGGAAAAATAGAGAAAATACAGGAACTGTAGATTCTGAGTAGAGATTAGAAATAAAAGGAAGAAGTATGGGTGAAGATGGAAGGAAAAGAAGACAGAGGGAGAGGCAGCAGCAGACAGATGGAGGGACGGTTTGAGTTCTAGTTCAAATGTAGACTAAAGGAAACTGTGCCTTGGTTCTTAATCTGCAAAATAAGAGGACTAAAAGAGTACCCTGACAGCACTGGTCTGAGGATTAGTATACAAACTAAAATATGTACAAGGCTTCAAAGACTACCTGCTACAGAGTAAGCACTCAACACATATTAGCTATCACTTTGATGAAGATCATATGTATTTGTGTGTGCAAGTATATGCATGTGTATATTACAGCGTATAGGTGCTACAATACTGCTTTTGTGTCCTTCCTTTTTTTTTTTAAGCATATCTTACTTCTCGGTGGCTTTTTAAGTTCATGTTTTATTATCTGTCCTAACTTCTTTGGGTGGAAACCAGAAGGCCTTCTAGGAAAACAACTGAGGAGAAAATGCCATATAGTTTCTCTACAAAAGAAACTTCTCCAAGGGAAATTAGAAACCTCCTCTCCCTTCTCCCCCAGGACCTACGATATGTTTCATGCTTGGAAATGAGAGTTGCAGCATTGAGAGCTGTTTCCTCTCTGCTTTCCCTGCCAGGAAGATTAGGTGTTGTACCCGACACACCAACTGCGCTCATTCGTATGTTTGGCATACCTGCTTCCCCCTTAAGCTGAGTTTTCCCTTTGTAATTCTATTTTATTCATCCAAATGAATATGTCTATTTCGAGCTTCTTCATACACACACACACACACACACACACACACACAGGCATCTTTTTAATAAATTAAAACTGAGCAGCACCAGACTTTAAAAATACCCTGCTACATCTGAGGCCCTGGCCAGATTTACTTATTTACATGTTGTTGTGCATTTTAATGTAGAAAGCACCAATGCCAACCCACACTCCCCCACAGCCTGTCATTTCTGGAAACATCCCGAGTAATTCCAGGGGTGAATTTTTCAGAGAAGTAAGCTAAAGGGGAATAATTTAACTAACAAATTGCCATTTAAACTAATTTAGCCTTTTGGGCTGAGTGCAGTGTGCTTGGAGGAGCATTCCTTAATGACTTGTTTGGATAATGTTTTTCTCCACAGTGTTGATCCCTCAACATTAGAAACTCAGAGATCTCATTTCTCTCATGAAAAACATACCCTAAAAGCAGAGACTATCACCTAGATTTTTCTTTTTCTTCCTCTCTTCTTCTTTTCCTTTTTTAGATAGAGTCTCATTCTGTCATCCAGGCTGGAGTTCAGCAGCTCCATCACAGTTCATTGCAGCCTCAACCTCCTGCGCTGGAGTGATTCTCCTACTTCAGCCTCCCAAGTAGCTGGGACCATAGGTGTGTGCCACCACACCTGGCTAATTTTTATATTTTTTGTAGAGATGGAGTTTCACCATGTTTCCCAGGGTGGTCTGGAACTCCTGGGCTCAAGTGATTCTCCCACCTCAGCCTCTCAAATGTTGGCATTACAGGCATGAGCCACTGTGCCCAGACAGATTTTTCATTTTCAATTATTTTCTGCCCAGTTATAACTTCAAGGTATATTTTTGTACTTCATTCAGGGGTCTACACTTCATTCTTACTCACAGCAACTTCTAGTTTTGAATTGTTACTATGCTTTCATGCAGTGCTATATTTTCAAAATCGTTTCTCAGTCATTTATAAAGCTGGTCCTCATTATATCGCCACAAGATTTTCCCCCTCCATAGATGAAGACGGAAGCTGAGGTTTGGAAGGCTGAAAACATCTGCTCACAGTGTCACTGGAGTCACAGGGAAACAGGCTGTGGTTCATGCTATCCTGCCTGTGATAAGAGTCTACTTGTCTGTAGTCTCCAGGGTGGCACAGAGCAGAGGGCAAGAGGCAGGATGCACAGAATTCAGGATTTAGTTGAATGTTAAGGTCAGCTTCCTCATCTCAGATGTGAGAATGCAACCTGCATACTTACTTCACATTGTTAGTATGAATGCCAAATTCTATGATTGATGTTTATGGGCCAGCAATTTACAAACAAGGAATCAATATACAAATATAAATTATAGTCAGCATTTTTTCCTATTTTTGTGGCTTCTGAGATTCCACAGTGCTGCTAAGTGCCTACCCCATCCAGAAAGAGAATTCAATATATTATTCAGTATATTACTATGTTTTAACAAGAATACAGAAGTGTGGCAGGTCAGAAGGAGAAAAAGGAGGAAGGTGGGGGGGGAGAGAGAGAGAGAGAGAGACGAGTCTATGTATGTGTGTATGTCCTCGATCCTTGTAATCCATGGTTCTCAGCAGAACTGTGCCATTCTCCACGTTAGGGTCAGCCAATTTTTATAGTTGGAAAATTGAAAAGCAGAGTGGCATATTGCCCTAGGTCCTTCTAAGATATTTGTTCATGCAACATTTATTAATTACATACAAGTTTGCTAGGCAAGACACTGGGGGCATAGAGGTAAGTCAGGGTCCCTGGCCCTAAAGTGCCTCCAGTCCATGTGCTGCAGACACATGGACACACAGCTGTGTTAAAGAGTGGCAGTTATTAGCGAGGCACACAAAGTACCTACATCATCATCCTGAAGAGAGCCTGACCATTCTCTGAATTGTAAGTGGCCTTCTACAGTGAAAGTATGTATCTAGCTAAGCCACTGTATCCCCAAAGCCAAGCACAGAGCATTTTGTAAATACACACCCAAGTCAGAGAGTGGCTACCCCATGGGTCCCAGCCACACTTTCAATAGCAGTCATTTTTCCTGCATTTATGAAAAGACATTTTGGGGGCAGAGGATTGTTGGGCATTTTATTATTTATCTTTATATTTTTACCTTTCTCCTCTTGTTAACACAGGAACGTTCCAGATCAGTAGGCCTCTTGAAAGTTGAGTCTATACCAAAAGTGCACATACTATGGAAGGCTGAGGTTATAAAGCATAAATCTGTCACAGAGACAGAGTACAAGGGCTGGCTAATCTATATTTGCTTATTGTAACTGAATAGGGAATTTATATTTGCCAGAATAGCAGAAAAGAAATATTAGCTTGGGCATTCATGCCCTTATTCAATTATTATATATTTTTTTAGTATAACAAAAACAGATCTTCACATTTTTTTCAAATACATTTAGTCAGTCAGTCAAAAGAATTTGAAAAACATATCACAAGTATTTAACTTCCTTCCATCAGCAAGTGATGGAACAGAGACACGAGGGAAGTGAATCATTTCATCATAAAGCTTTTGTTAAACAGAGCTAAGCTAAACTGAACTAAAACAGAGCAAGCTGGATGTATGAAGTGTGTATGATGAAAATTTATCCTGGGACCTTTTCTGTTCAATGTCTTTTCTTGATGTCTTGAATAAAGAATGCTATAACACACTCACTAAGTACTCACCATCAGCAAGTACTTGTGTTGAAGGCATGTTAGGTGCTAAGAACACAGAAAGGTTGAAGATGAGTGTTTAGGCTTCCTGCTTCAAGAGGGACAGGAAGTTTCAGAGTACATTAAAGTGACAAAAAGAGTAATTTATTGAAAAGCATGCTAAAATTAAAGAACTGAAACTATACCCAGAGTCACATGACTGACACAGTCACAGTAGATTGTAACAGAAAGTCAAACATGTAAGAGGTAAATCCTAATTCCAGAGAATAATGAAAGAGAAATCGGGTCTCACAAAGCATGCCTCACACTGTTTCCCTTGGCCACCATCTGTCAAGAAGTGGTACCAGGCCAGCTCTTGTTATTACCATGACAAGCAGAGAGATAAGAATTGGGAGGATCCGGGTTAGATGGACTTCTCCTAACCTCTTCCAATTGAAATCTGGGCACTTGTCCCCTGGCCTCACCCCTCCACACCTGGCTTGGCTGGTCTGCCTTGAACTGGCCTCACCTGTGACCATGCACATCCACTACCTCTTAGACAGACTTTATACCAGCCTGACCAGAAGATCTTAGCTATGATGCTTACTGCCCAGTTTTTCCTTCTGTCCCTGCTATAGTTTGAATGTGTCCCCCAACATTTCATGTATTAGAAATCTAGTGTTGCCAAGCATTAAGAGGTGAGGCTTTTCAAAGGTGACTGGGGAGGCTGTGCTCTCATGAAGGGATTAATGCTGTTCTGGTGGGGGTGGATTGGTTATTGTAGGAGTGGGATAGTTATTGTGAGAGTGAGCTCCTGATAAAAAGATAAGTTCAGCCCTCATTCTCTCTCTGTCTCACATGCTTACTTGCTTTTCTGCTTTCCACCATGGAATGATGCAATAAGAAGGCCCTCACCAGATGGCTGAGCAGATGCTGGCACCATGCCCTTGGACTTCCCAATCTCCAGAACCATGAGCCAATTAAATCTCTTTTCTTTATAAATTACCCGATCTGTGGTACTCTGTTATAGCAGCATAAATGAACTAAGATACTCCCCACCTCACATTTGTGATTGCATTGGGACTCTTTGCTGTAAATAAAATAAAACTCCTGGATATGATGCTCCCCAGCCCTCGCTTTTTTTTTNTGTTTTTGTTTTTGTTTTTTTTTTTTTAGTGAATTACCCTCTGAGTAAAAACCTAGCTTTGGGAATTCCAAATGGATTGTGGAGGAAGGTATGGCAAGGGGTAGGGTACTCATTTTAACTAAGTATTCTAGGTGCCAGGCAAGGTGCTAGGCATTTTTGCATAACTTACTTAATTTTATCTTCCAGACAACACAGGGGAAGTTAAGATATGGAGAAAACTCAAGTCAAGTGTCATCTGGAAGCAGAAGAGTCAGAACTCACACTCAGGTCAGTTCTATAGCAAAGCTTTTTCTGTCTCATCAGGGCTGTCAATTGGATGGATTATAGGGTCTGGCCAGGACACAGGACAAGATGGACCTTTCGTTGGTAAACACCAGTATAGGCATATCACAGTTTTAAGCCAGCATCTGTTCTGTTTGGTCAGTGCCCAAGACCTATCAGTTGTTAAATATTTAGGCATCATTGTTGCCCATATCAAAATGAAATGTTTGGCAAATAATAAATGTTTGACTTTTACTCTGGCAAAGAGACAGTAACAGTGACTGGAAATGTTCTCCCACCTGAAACAACTAAAAAGCCAGATAAAGTATATGAAACATGGTTTTCAGATACTGAGCATCAGGTAATCAAAGACAATGATTCATGAAAGAAGTAAAACAAAGTGAGCTGTATGATTGCCACAGCTTACTGCTAGGAGAGTTTCCAGGCTATAGCAAAGGGAAGAGGAACTCTGGAAAAGTCTGACAGTCTCCCCGAGTAAAGAAATAGTTGATAGTTTAGGATGGCAGCCTAGAGTTCACAGGGTGAAGTACCACAGAGAGGAAAATTGCACACATATGTGTGCACACAAACACATCTTTCCTTGGAGGTATAAAGAGGGTCTACCTCAAGTCTTGAGCTGAGAACTGATCAGTGTATTCATGTGATAAAACTTTACTAGGCTGAGAAAAGAACCACTCAAAAGGTTTAGAAAGAATAATCTACAGAGATTACAAAAGACTGCTCTCATCAGTTAGAGTAGAAAAGTCTCATAATTCATGAGGTTATTGGGTAGAATGCTCACACCTTTGTAGTAGGACAAAATTAGCCCCAGAAAAAAGGCTGCTCTGATGTCTCATAACAAAGCTTAAAAGCAAGCCTCAAAAGATTCAACTGCTTCCCAGTAACTTAAATGGGTCCTGAAATAAACCTCAAGGATGTAAGAATACAGAAATAGCCAGCACCTGACAAGGTAAAGTTCACAATGTCTGGCAACCAATGAAAAATTACCAGGTATGACAGGATAATTCCCAAACCTGTGAATATGTTATTTTACATGTCAAAGGAACTAAGGATACAGAAGGCATTAAGACTGTTAATTGGCTAACTCGATGACAGATTATTCTGGATTATTGATGGGGGCACAGTATAACCACAAGAGTCCTAAAAAGGGGAAAAGGGAGGCAGAAGAGAAGGTTGGAGTAATTTAATGTATGAAGAATTCAGCCCTCTGTTACCAGTTTTGAAGATAGAAGAGAGCAATAAGCCAAAAAAAAAAAAAAAAAAAAAAAAAAAAAAAAAAAAAAAAAAAAAAAATGCAGGTAACCTCTAGAAGATGGAAAAGGCAAAGAAATAGGTTCTCCTCTGGAGCCTCCAGAAAGAAATGCAGCCTGATGACATTTTGATTTTAGCCCAGTGAGATTTGCATTAGATTTCTAACTTACAGAACCACAAGATAATAAATTTGTGCTGTTTTTGAGCCTCTAAGTTTGTGGCTACTTATTATAAGAATAGAAATAAATAAATAAATAAAAATTACACAGAAGGCATACAAAGAAGCAGGAAAATGTGACCAATAATAATGAAAAAATAAAACAGCAGAACAAAAAATAAATAACACATAGATGACAGAATTAGTAGACAAAAATATTAAATAGTCATAACTGTGTTTCATGTATTGAAGAAGGCAGACTTCTAAAAGAAGATTTAACATATTAAATAGAGACATGAAAGGTTAAAAAAGACTTAATGTACTTGTAGAGATGAGAAGTACAACGTCTGAGATAAAAAGACGTACTGTATGAAATTAACAGCAGATTAGATGATTTACAAAACGGTAAACTCAAAGAACGGCAATAGAAACTATTCAAAATGAAACATGGAGAAAGAAGATAACAAAATGAACAGAGCATAAAAGGGCTGTGGGACAACTGCAAGGAGTCTAATATATTTGTAATTAAATTACTTGAAGAGGGTGGGGCAAAAACAAATATTTGAAGAAATAATGGCTGAAGATTATCCAAATTTGATAGAAACTATAAGCTCACAGATCTAAGAAACTCAAGAATAGAAGGCACAAGAAACATGAATAAAAGTATGTGAGGGCACATCATAATGAAGTTACTTAAAATCAATGATAAAGACAAACTCTTAAGAGCATCCAGGAAAAAAGACATATTACATACAGAGGAACTAAGATAAAAATAAGAGCATATTTCTTATTGGAAACAATGTAAACCAGAAGACACTAGAATAACACCTTTAAATAATTGAAATGAAAAAAGTATTTTCTTTCACTAAGTCCTATATCTAGTGAAAATACCTTTCAAAATGAAAGCAACAGAAAGACTTTTTCAGATATAATAAGCTGAAACAATCCGTCACCAGCAGATCTACATTATAAGAAATATTAAAAAGGAATTCGTCTAGGCAGAGAAAAATGATGAGCTGTAAATCTTGATCTACACAACAAAATAAAGAACATCAGAAAAGTCAAATACATGACTGAATAGAATAAAACAATTTTTTACTTATTTTTGAACTCTTTAAAACGTAATTGCCTAAAAAGAACAAAAATACTAACGATGTATTTTGGGTTTATAATATGTAGAAGTAAAATATATGACAGCAAACATGATATAAGAATATAGTTCTTACACTATATATGAAAAGGTCAGCCAACAAAGGAGATAAAATTGAAATCATAAAGATACTCAATCCAAAAGGTGGCAGAAAAATAGAAAACTGAAATAAAAAACAGAAAAATAAAATCAATTATTAAGATTAATTTTAACCCAATCATACTGATAATCATATTAAATATAAACATTCTAAATAAATATCCCAATTAAAAGGCAGAGATCAATCCAATACATCAGATTGATTTAAAAACTCTATGCTACTTATAAGAAACCCACTTTTAATAAGAAGTCATAAAGAAGTTAAAAATAAAAATAAAAAATATATACCATGCTAATATTAATCAAAAGAAAGCTGGAAAGAGGGCATGTTAACATTAGGAAAAGTGAATTTCAGATAAAAAAATATATATAATTATGGGCCAGGAGTGGTGGCTCACACCTGTAATCCCAACACTTTGGGAAGTCAAAGTGGGTGGATCACCTGAGCTCAGGAGTTCAAGACAAGCCTGGCCAACATGGTGAAACCCTGTCTCTACTAAAAATAGAAAAATTCACTGGGCATGGTGGCAGGCGCCTGTAATTCCAGCTACTTGAGAGGCTGAGGCAGGAGAATTGCTTGAACCCAGGAAGCAGAGGTTGCAGTGAGCTGAGATTGTACCATTAGACTCTAGCCTGGGGGACAAGAATGAGACTTCATCTCTCTCTCTCTCTCTCCATATATATATATATGTATAAAACTATGGATAAATGAATCATTTCATAATGGTAAAGAGGTAAATTAAACAAGAAAATATAACAACCAAAACATTTATTCACTGAATAACAGGACTTCAACATATATGAAGTAGAAACTGATAAAACAGAAAGATGAAGTAGATGAATCCAGTCAGTAACAGTCAGAAATTTCAACAACTCTCTCCTAATAATTGCTAGAACAAGTAAACAGAAAGTCAGTAAGGAGATAAAAAATTTAGATAATATCAACCAATTTGACCTAATTGACACTTATGGAGTGCTTCACTCAACAAAAACAGAAAAGACATTCTTCTTAAGATTACATGGGTATATTTATCACGATAGGCCATATTCTAGGCATAAACCAAACCTTAATAAAATTACAAAAACACAAATCATATGAACTATATTCTAAGACCACAATAAAATTATAGATTGGGCACCAAGATGGCCAAGAGGAGGCAACACTGGAATGCAGATCCCAGCGAATGAGACGCAGAGGGATAGATAACTTCATGATTCCAAGCGAGGTGCTGGGTTTGTCTCAATGGGAGTGGTAGGACACTGAAAATTGCCCAGGGAAGGAGCCAAAGCAGGGTGAGAGCCGTCCAGGGAGGGCGAACCGAGACAGGGTGGGGCACATCCCCACCTGGAACGTGCAGCTGGCTTGGAGGGTTGGGGACTTCACCTCCTCAGTGCTCCGATTTGGATCCTATGCTTACCTTATCCCTTCTGTAACCCATGGTCCACGAGAGCCCTGCCAGACTGAGGGGCGCCATGGGTTGTCAATGCCAATTTGAGCGACAGCTCCCACCCGGTGCCACAAGTTGTCAGCGTGGACCTGGGCAGAAATTTGGACTAACACCAGCAGGACAGACCATCCCACAGAAAGAGGCAGAGTTGAAAGCAGGGAAACAGGCCATAAGGACTGGCAGGCCCCACCCCCACAAAACTCAAACTGAAGCCCACATGCTAGAGAGCTTGGCAGTGAAAACACCAGTTTGAGCCCAATCAGGAAGATTGCACTTGGGGAAGGAGAGACACCATTGGGAAGGCGGGGCTAATCTCACCTGCAAACAATCTCCAGGGGAAGACCACCCACCCAGCAGCCTGACTGAATCTGAGGCACTCCAGCAGCGCCTCCACAGGCCAAAAAAAAAAAATACAGCTCCAACCTCAACAGAAAGGACATCCACTCAGAGATTCTTCCCCAAATCACCAACTTCAAAGATCAGAGGGAAATAAATTCATGAAGATGGGAAGAAACCAGCACAAACAGGATGAAACCATCAAAGACTGGAACACCTCTTCTCCTCCCAGGGATCACAACTCTTCACCATCAAGGGAACAAAACAAGACAGAGAATGAGTTTGACAAATTGACAGAAGCAGGCTTCCAAAGGTGGGTAATAACAAACTTCTCTGAGTTAAAAGACTATGTTCTAACCCAATGCAAAGAAACTAAGAACCCTGAAAAAAAGTTAGATGAAATGCTAACTAGAATAACCAGCTTAGAGAAGAAAATAAATGACTTGATGGAACTGAAAAACACAGCATGAGAACTTCGTGAGGCATACACAAATTTCAACAGCCAAATCAACCAAGCAGAAGAAAGGATATCAGATATAGAAGATGAAATCAATGAAATAAAACAAGAAGGCAAGATTAGAGAAAAAAGAGTGAAAAGAAATGAACAAAGCCTCCAAGAACTATTGGATTATGTGAAAAGACCTAATGTATGCTTGCTCGGTGTACCTGAATGTGAGAGGGAGAATGAATCCAAGTTGGAAAACACTCCTCTTAACACTTGTCAGGAAATTATCCAAGAAAACTTCCCTAACCTAACAAGGCAGGCCAACACTCAAATCCAGGAAATACAGAGAACACCACAAAGGTACTTCTCAAGAAGAGAAACCCTAAGGCACGTAATCTTCAGATTCACAAGGGTTGAAATAAAAGAAAAAATCCTACGGGCAGCCAGAGAGAAAGGCTGAGTCACCCACAAAGGGAAGCCCATCAGACTCACAGTGGATCTCTCGGCAGAAACCCTACAAGCTAGAAGGCAGTGGGGACCAATATTCCACATCCTTAAAGAAAAGCTTTCAACCCAGAATTTCATATCTGGCCAAACTAAGCTTCAAAAGTGAAGGAGAAATAAAATCCTTTATGGACAAGCAATTGCTGAGAGATTTCGTTGCTACAAGACCTGCCTTACGAGAGCTCCTGAAGGAAGTACTAAACATGGAACGGAACAACCAGTACCAATCACTGCAAAAACATACCAAATGGTAAAGAACAATAATGCAATGAAGAAACCACATCAACGAATGGGCAAAACAACCAGTTGGTAACAAAATCGCAGGATCAAATTCAAACATAACAATATTAACGTTGAATGTAAAAGGCCTAAATACCCCAATCAAAAGACACAGACTGGCAAACTGGATAAAAAGTCAAGACTCATCAGTGTGCTATATTCAGGAGACCCATCTCACATGCAAAGACACATATGGACTCAAAATAAAGGGATGGAAGATTTATCAAGCAAATGGAGAGAAAAAAAAAAAAGCAGAAGTAGCAATCCTAGTCTCTGATAAAACGGACTTTAAACCAACAAAGATCAAAATAGACAAAGAAGGGCATTACTTAATGGTAAAATGATCAATGCAACAAAAAGAGCTAACTATCCTAAATATATATATGCACTCAATGCAGGAGGACCCAGATACATAAAGCAAGTTTCTTAATGACCTACAAAGAGACTTAGACTCCCGCACAATAATAGTGGGAAACTTTAACACTCCACTGACAACATTGGACAGATCAACAAGACAGAAAGTCAATAAGGATATTGAGGACTTGAACTCAGATCTGGACCAAGTGGACCTAATAGGCAGTTACAGAACACTCCACCACAAATCGACAGAATATACATTCTTCTTAGCACCACATTGCACTTACTCTAAAACTGACCACATAATTGGAAGTAAATCACTCTTCAGCAAATGAAAAAGAATGGACATCATAACAAACAGTCTCTCAGACCACAGCGTAATCAAATTAGAACTCAGGATTCAGAAAAGCACTCAAAACCACACAATCACATGGAAACTGAACAACTTGCTCCTGAAAGATGAATGGATAAACAATGAAATGAAGGCAGAAATAAAAATGTTCTTTGAAACCAATGAGAATGAAGACACAATGTACCACAATCTATGGGACACATTTAAAGCAGTGTCTAGAGGGAAATTTATAGCAATAAATGCCCACATGAGAAACAAGGAAAGATCTAAAATCAACACTCTATCATCAAAATGGAAAGAGCTAGAGAAGCAAGATCAAAAAACTCAAAAGCAAGCAGAAGACAAGAAATAACTAAGATCAGAGCAGAACTGAAGGAGATAGAGACACAAAATCCCTTCAAAAAAATCAATAAATCCAGGACCTGGAAATCTATAAATGTAATTCACCACATAAACAGAACCAAAGACAAAAACCACAAGATCATCTCCACAGATGCAGAGAAGGCCTTTGACAAAATTAAACAGCCCTTCATGCTAAAAACTCTCAATAAACTAGGTATAAATGGAACGTCTCTCAAAAAGTTATTTACGACAAACCCACAGCCAATATCTTACTGAATGGGCAAAAACTGGAAGCATTCCCTTCAAAATCTGGCACAAGACAAGGATGCCCTCGCTCACCACTCCTATTCAATATAGTATTGAAAGTTCTAGCCAGAGCAATTAGGCAAGAAAAAGAAATAAAGGGCATTCAATTAGGAAACAAAGAAGTCAAATTGTCCCTATTTGCAGATGACATGATCGGATATTTAGAAGACCCCATTGTCTCAGCCCAAAACCTCCTTAAGCTGATAAGCAACTTCAGCAAAGTCTCAGGATACAAAATCAATGTGCAGAAATCACAATCATTCCTACACACCAACAACAGACAGACAGCCAAATCACGAGCGAACTCCCATTTACAATTGATACAAAGAGAAAAAATACTTAGGAATACAAATAACAAAGGATGTAAAAGATCTCTTCAAGGAGAACTACAAACCACTGCTCAAGGAAATAAGAGAGGACCCAAACAGATGGAAAAATATTCCATGTTCATGGTTAGGAAGAATCAATATTGTGAAAACGGCCATACTGCCCAAAGTAATTTATAGATTCAATGCTATCCCCAGCAAGCCACCACTGACCTTCTTCACAGAACTGGAAAAAACCACTTTAAAATTCATATGGAACCAAAAGAGAGCCTACACAGCCAATACAGTACTAAGCAAAAGGAACAAAGCTGGAAGTATCACGCTACCTGACTCCAAACTATACTACAAGACTACAGTAATCAAAACAGCATGGTACTGGTACCAAAACAGTGATATAGACCAATGGAACAGAAAAGAGGCCTCAGAAGCAATGCCACACATCAACAACCATCTGATCTTTGACAAACCTGACAAAAACAAGCAATGCGGAAAGGATTCCCTATTTAATAAGTGGTGTTGGGAAAACTGGCTAGCCATATGCAGGAAGCTGCAACTGGACCCCTGCCTTACACCTTATACAAAATTAACTCCAGATGGATTAAAGATTTAAACATAAGAAGTAACACCATAAAAATCCTAGAAAAAAACCTAGGCAACACCATTCAGGACATAGGCACAGGCAAGGACTTCATGACTAAAATGCCAAAAATATTGGCAACAAAAGCCAAAACAGACAAATGGGATCTAATTAAATTCCAGAGCTTCTGCACAGCAAAAGAAACAATCATTAGAGTGAACCGGCAGCCAACAGAATGGGAAAAAATTTTTGCAACCTACCCATCTGACAAAGGGCTACTATCCAGAATCTACAAAGAACTAAAACAGATTCACAAGAAAACAAACAAACAAACAAACCCATTCAAAAGTGGGCAAAGGATATGGACAGACACTTCACAAAAGAAGACATATATGAGGCCAAGAAACATGAAAAAATGCTCATTGTCATCAGAGAAATGCAAATTAAAACCACATTGAGATTACCATCTCATGCCAGTTAGAATGGCGATCAATAAAAAATCTGGAGACAACAGATGCTGGAGAGGATGTGGAGAAAAAGGAATACTTTTAAACTGTTGGTGGGAGTGTAAATTAGTTCAACCATTATGGAAGACAGTGTGGTGAGTCCTCTAGGATCTAGAAATAGAAATTCCATTTGACCCAGCAATCCCATTACTGGGTATATACCCAAAGGATTATAAATCGTTCTATTATAAAGACACATGCACACATATGTTTGTTGCAGTGCTGTTTACGATAGCAAAGACCTGGAACCAACCCAAATGCCCATCAAAGATAGACTGGACAAAGAAAATGTGGGACATATACACCATGGAATACTATGCAGCCATAAAAAATAACAAATGCGTGTCCTTTGCAGAGACATGAATGACTCTAGAAACCATCATTGTCAGTAAACTGACACAAGAACAGAAAACCAAACACTGCATGTTTTCACTCATAGGTGGGTGATGAGCAGTGAGAACACTTGAACACAGGGAAGGGCACAACACTCACAGGGCTAGGTAGTGGGGTGGAGGGGAGCGGAGGGGAAGGATGGTGCGGGGGCGGGGAGGATGGAGAGAGATTACACCAGGAGAAATGCCTGATGTAGGTGAAGAGGTGGCGGGGGCTGGGGATGGAGACAGCACAGCACCATGGCATGTATATCCTATGCAATAATCCTGCAGGATGCAGGATGTGCACATGTACCCCAGAGCCCAGAAAGTATAATAAAAATAAATAAAAATAAAAATCTTTTAAAAATTATAAATTAATGAAAAAATATCTAGAGAATCATGAAATAAGTAGAAAATAAATAACACATTTCTGAATAATCTATAGGTCAAATAAGAAACCAAAAGGAAAATTTAGAAATATTGTGAATTACATTAAAATCAAAATTCATGCTATGCAGCTAAAGCAGTACCTTAAAAATGTGTGAGGCACTAAATGCTTATACTAGAAAAGAAGAAAGATCTTATATCACTGACCATGGCTTCCACCTTACAAACACACACACATACACACACAAAAGCAAATTGAGCCTGAAATAAGCAGTAAAAAAAATAATTAAGAAAAGGAATCAGTGAAATAGAAAAACTATAAAGAAAATTAATCAAACCAAATGCTTGTTCTTTGTGAAGATCAATGAAATTGATAAGCCTCCAGCCACCCTTAGGAAGGAAAGCAGAGAAGATACAAACTACTAATATTAAACATAAGGAATGTAACGTAACTACAGTTCCCATACATTAGTATGAAGGTATATTATAAAAATTGTATGTCAATAAATTTGACAACTTAGATGCAATAGATTCCTTGAAAGACACAAATCACCAATGCTCATTGAAAGAAAAATAAATTATCTATATAGCCCTGTATCTATTAAAGAAGTAGACTTTATAATTACAATTATTCCCACAAGGAAATTTCATGCCTAGATGACTATGCTAGAGAATCCTACTGTAGTAGAAATTAAACATTAAAGATAATACTCATTCTACACAAACTCTTCCAGGAAATTAAAGAAAAGGGTATACCTCCCAATTTGCTTTATGATTCCAGCATTACTTTTGATACTTAAACCAGATAAAAACATTAGAAGAAAGAAAACCTATAGACAATATTCAGCATAATATTCAGCATAAACTTTGATGTAAAATTCTAAACATAATTTTAGCAAATTGAATTTAGTATAATAAATAATACATCATGACCAAGTAGAGTTTATCCCAGAAATACGTTGGCTTAACATTTAAAAAGTAATTCATGTAATTTACCAAATTACTTCACTAATAAAGAAAAACACATACACACACACGATCATCTCAATAGATGCAGAAAAAGCATCGGATGAAAATCTGACATCCATTCTCTTAGTAAACTAAAAATCAAAGGAAACTTGCTCAGGAAAGGTAATACACTTTAAAACTACAATATGCTCATACTTAAAATGGTATTTCTTCATAAGGTCAGAAACAAGGCAAGGACATCCATTCTATTTCTACTCATCCATCAAGATATATGACAACATGGGTGACTTTCAGAGTAACTATATTGGGTGAAATAAACCAGAAACTGAGTATATTCTATATGGTCTCATTTATATAAAATTATTAAAAATGCAAAATAATTTGTAGAGACAGCAGATCAGTGGTTGAGAATGGGGATGAGTGGGAGAGAGGGTTTGAGTAGGCAGGAAGAAGACATAACAAAGGGAACCGGAAATGTTTTGCTATAGCTGAAATGTCCATTATTTGGATTGTGATGATTTCACAAGCATATACATATGTCAAAACTTATAAAATTGTAGAATTTAAATATGTACAATTTCTTGTATGTCAATTCATTAAAGCTATAAAATATAACAGATACTTTAGGTCATAGGTAAACATGAAAACACTGCTACAGTGAACCAAGCTATATCCAGCCAAGGTCTTGGGTTCAACTAGGGAATGCATGATAGGAGGGCATGATTGTCCTTCCTGGCATCAACTTAAAAGCATCAGATATGTATATATAAAGCTTTTTAGTTTCCCAACAAGAGATACTTAATAGATCTCAATTTAAAGAAACACAACCAGTTATATGCCAATTCTGTAGTGTTAGAAGTCAACAAGCAGCATATTGGGGAATCATGGATGAACTAAACAAAATCTAGCATAAAACATGGTACCAGACCTCAAAGGGATATGAAGACTGCAGATGAATTAGTAGAGTGAGGTTAATTCTCACTCTCAACACAATCCAAGAGAGGAAATTTCTCCAAAATAACAAAAATTTGCAGGGTTTTAGGTGTCACTGTATATCTGAATTTATTCCACAGAAATTCTTTTCCCAACTTGTTAAATTTCAAGACTTCTCTTTGGAGCCATGAGCAGAATAAGAAAAACACAGATGGCTCAACTTCACGGTAATAATGATTCAAGGCAAGCAAACCTTAAGCTGTTTGTATTTCAGGTTAAAATAGAATTGAGGAGAGAAACATCATCCTGGGTGCTAAAATGAATATTAAGATAAAGCTAGTATAAGTATTATTAATATTGCACTATCTTGGGTTTGTAATCCATAGGAAATCCATGTATGCTTTTGTTTGCTTCCCTTAGAACTGGTATTTTAAATAAATTCTGCATGCTCAATAAATAGGGTCTATTTACTGAAAGGCGACAGACCCTATGGTACTCTCCACAAAGACTTCCCTCATGGCTTCCTGCTGCTGTTGTTTATAGGGCTGCAATTACAGAAAGAATTCTCAGCAAAACGAGCAATGACACCATTACCATCAACAGGAAATCTCCTGGCACTGTGGAGATTCTTTAATTGAAAGAAATACAAAGGCAGTGTGTTGCTAGCAGAATGCATGAATTTGTTTGGCAATGGCTTTCTCCTTCTGGACACCGCCCTGCAGGTTAATGACACTCAATTCTGAGCATCCTTATTCTCTTCTTTCAGCAGGTGTTTTCACACCTTTCAAAGTTAAGTGTCCCAGAATGTAAAGGCTGCCACGACAGGGAGGCCACAGGACACAATGCGTGAGACTGATCGGCTGTGGAGCCAGACCGCCTGTGTTCACATCCTGGCTGCACCACTCACTAGCAGTGTGACTTCAAACACATTATTTAGCTTCTCTGGGCCCTGGTGTGCTTATTCCTAAAAATGAATTAATAACAGTGCCCATTTCACTGGGTGAGGATTAGATAATGACTATGAGATGCTTAGAAAAATGCCTGGCACATGTACAATAAATGTAAGCAATTATTATTATTAACACAGCTTTGTTGACACAATAGCATTTGTGGAGAATGAATGACAGCAGCTACTCTAAGCTGCCTCCTTATGGCAAGCACAGTAGGAACAAAAAATAGAAATACTTTCTCTAACAATGCAGCAAAATCTTCTGGGAGAGAGAGCCATACAAGACCAGCCTATCAAATAACAATAATTATATTAATACCACCAATTACAGAGTACCTTCTACACACTGCAGTGTGTAAAATGCATCTATATATTATCTTATTCATTCCCACAACCCTACAAATTAGATGATTTAACTTCCATTTTCCAGATAAAGAAACTGAGACACAGAGAAATTAAGTAATTTCCCTCAGTTCACGTGGCTAAGACAAATATTTCTGCATAGAACCACCTGGCCCTTAGCCAGGTTTTCCCACTATACCATGTACTTTTTCAACCCAAAAGGTAGTGATGTGTTCTGAGTAAAGGCATTCAGGAGAAAACAAATCTGTTACGAGGCAGAGTATCCAACAGCACATTGTCTTTGAAACTATTAAAAGGACAATCTTAAGTACTGCTGAGTGAAACACAGTTTCCTTGTCACACCTGAACACAGAGATAGCAATCCTCATTGCTGAGTCCTCTCAGTGGCAGGATAATATACTTGAAAGGATGATCAGTTGTTTCCTGGTTTTTCTTTGGCCCCCACTAGGAACGCTGATTCAAACCAGGCTGTTCATTGGTTATCCCCTCAGAGAAAGATATTGTGCAGAAAGCTCAGAGAAAAAAAAGTGTGTGGTATGCTGGCATCATGGCATTATTGTAACTGGAAGGACTGGGGCACTGGGATCTAGTGCAGGATGCTCCGCTTCCTGCATGGGAGGGAAAGGTTCTCTGATGCTTAAATGAGTCCCTTTTTCTGCACATTTGGGATATTTCATAATTAAAAATTAAAAAGTAATTATAAGCAGGAGAAAATTTTATTTTATTATAAGTAACTCTTAGAATATTCTCAAGATTAATTTTGAGAGGAAACTTATAATGATTAACTTTTATATTAAGTAACAATTATATAAAAACACAATAGCCTAAATCAATTCAAATCTTAAAGTAAAAATATTTGCAACACATATGACCTATTGTAAAGGGACAGAATCCACAAGAAAGAACCCTAGTAAATCAACAAGAAAAAAAAGAAAATATTTCAAGAGATAATAAGTAAAAAACAAACAGGATATTAAAAAAAAAGTTACGGTAAATTAAGATTTGGAAAAGTTCAAATAAAAGCAAGATATTTTTCACTCATTAGCAAATATTTAAAGAAACAATAGTAGCAGTTTTGGCAAGAATTTGAGGACTGGACCAACAATATGTCTGGCTAGCGTTCAAAAGGTATTTATTGACATGAGAAAATATTACCTTTTTTCCTCCACTGGTAAGAAAAAATGATAATATATTTGGAATGACATCAAGTTTTTAGGATTAAACACATTTCTTTATACATTTGTAGAAAGAGACTGGAAGGAAATACAAGATACATGTAGTAGTTATTTCTGCATCTTCAAATTACCTTTTTTTCTTATTTATACCTTCATATATTCAAATTTTTATAATAAAATTATATTGTTAAAACTTCCCTTTGTGCCAGGCACGGTGGCCCACACCTGTAATCCCAGTACTTTCAGAGGCTGACGCGGGTGGATCACTTGAGGTCAGAAGCTTGAGACAAGCCTGGCCAATATGGTGAAATTCTGTCTCTACTAAAAATACAAAAATTAGCTGGGTGTGGTAACCTGTGCCTGTAATCCCAGCTACTCCAGGGCCTGAGGCAGAAGAATCAATTGAGCCATGGAGGTAGAGGTTGTAGTGAGCTGAGATTGTGCCACTGCACTCCAGCCTGGGGAACAGAGTGAGACAGGGTAAAAAACAAAACAAAGCAAACAACAACAACAAAAAAAACTTTCCTCGGTACATTCTAGGTTCTAAAACAAACAAAAAAACAAAAACAAACTTTATCTTTGAAGGAAAATGGAAGAGACAGGATTCATGTTACACATCCCTCTAAGTCCTTCAGGGCCATGCGCAGATGATGTATGAAATTTCTTTGTAACAATGTTGTCGTTTTCCCAAGAGCATTATTTAAGAAGAATGGATAGGTCTATGGGAAAATTTAATTTTATATAAAATGATTTTTAGGTCTAAAAAGTCTAGTTCAGCCTGGCCATACTCTTCTATGATAAAAGAATGAAAAAAACAAATCACAATATCATATTAAGGTTATTTTCCTAAGCAAATAATGTGTTTGACTGCTGCTCCCCATTCAATATATCTGTAAGTAAGGAAAGTCAATTGAAACTAATGTTTACCAAAGACTATTTTTAACCACCCATTGTTGATTGGGATGTAAAATGGTAAGCATTTTGTTTGAAAATGAAACAAAATAAAATTACTTTTTGATATTAGAATCTAAATAGCCCAAGAATATGATTTTCTTGGGGATTCCTTTTGGGAAATTAATTTTGACATTTCACTCACTTTATAAATAGAAATCTCTCCTTGGATGTTTTCTTAAAATGTTTAGAACTGATGTTAACAAACTTTAGTTTATTCATTGCAGCAACTTTTGACCATAATCTTTCAAATTCTGGAGTTCGAATATCAAAACTTGACCTGATAACGTTATAGAAAAATGCTTGTGGAACACCTTTAAAAAATGGAATGTTTAAAAAACTCCAGTGGATTTAGAAATGGGGGAAGAAAACTATACAAAAAGATTTGTAGTCCTCTAAAGCAAATGCTTTATTGAAATATTTTTTCACCAAGTATTAATAAGTACCTTCTATATGCCAGGCATTGTTTCAGGGATTGGAGACACAACTTGGAACAAGACAGCCTTGCTTCCTACTTTCTGGAAGCTTACCTCCTAGTTAGGATAACATAATCAAAAAGTAAAGAAAGAAGTTACTTTCAGATAGTGCTAAGTGCCACTTACAAGAATGTAGGAGAGTTACCGAGTTACCTGGGGTGAGAGAGGAGGGACGAAGCTGTTTGTTTGGTTAAAGATGGTTTGTCTGGAAAATAACTTTTGAGTTCAGTTCCTAAAAATGAGGAGCTGGCCTGTGGTGGGAAGATATGGAGAAGGAGATTACAGGCAGAGGGAAGAGATGGAGCAAAGGCCTGAAGGCAAGAGCAAGCCTAGCATATATCAGAACTAAAAGGAGGCGAATGTGAACAGAGCCTGATGGGCAAGGGGTACAGTGACGGACGTGAGATCCAACAGAGGGCTCCCAAGGGCCTCCTCATCCCCACTACTCAACTGGATAACTACTGTCTTTTATGCCTATTGACTTTCTGCTTGAACAGTCATTTAAAAGTGTTGTAAGTTGAAAAAGAAAGGTTTAAAAATCTCTAAGTAGTTTGAATTTTATTCTGATTGCTAGAGGAGATACATAAACATACACTTGCACACACATGTGCATACAAACATAAATATATAAATGTGCACATATATAAACATTTATAGATATATATATGAAAACATACACAGACATACACATTGTGGTGCTTTTAAACATTTGACAAGGATCCCTACCAGAGAATCAGTGGCATAGAAATCACAGTATAGGGGGTAAAATTGAATATTAATGTTTGGAAGTACTTTAGGCTGCTGAGGCAAAGTTAACCACAGGTGGGTGGAAGCTTTTCCCCAGCTGGAGAAGCTCAGTATGTCAATGAAACCAGAGGTTACTAATAAAAGATACATGAATGACATGAACAGGTATATTCTGAAAATAGCAGGGTTGGAAAATGCTAACATTAGAGTCAATAACAACAATGAAGCCTGCCAGAATTAAGTGGATTGGTGTCACTTAAGAGATGTGATCTAAATAGAAAGAAACTCAACCCATTGGATGAGGATGCTTAAGATATTTTGTTTGAAGAGAAATTTATCTTGCTCAGTGGAATACACCAGAACACTAAACAGGAAAAGACCATTAGGGAAAGATACCTAACTATAAAGATCATTGCAGCCCTGTGTACAACAGCAAAAACCTGGAACCAACCCAAATGCACATCAATGATAGACTGGACAAAGAAAATGTGGTACATATACAACACGGAATTCTATGCGGCCATAAAAAATGATGAGTTCGTGTCCTTTGTAGGAACTTGGATGAATCTGGAAACCATCATTCTCAGCAAACTGACACAAGAACAGAAAGCCAAACACCGCATGTTCTCACTCATAGGTGGATGTTGAACAATGAGAACATGTGGATTCAGGGAGAGGAGCATCACACACTGGGGACAGTTGGGTGGGTAGGAGAGAAACAGTGGGGGTTGGAGAGGGTGGGGAGGGATAACATGGGGAGAAATGCCAAATATAGTATGTACCTAAAGTAAAATAAAAATTAAAAAATTAAATTAAAAAAATACAAATTAGAACAATGTGAAAACAATAATACGTGAAGCCGCCTATACTAATAAACTTGGTTTGTCTGTTCAGATTGTAAAAATGACTTGTGAGGGGAGAATACAGTGTTTCTTTGTACTCCATTACTCTTTGGGGTAAAATGTTTGATGAAGAACTCAGTCCAATATGACTGACAGTATTAATTAGGCACCTATGTGTGGCTAGCACTGTACTAGTAAGTGTCTCTGCTCATTAAGAGTGAAACCTACTAAAGAGAAGAGGCATGACATTAAGACCACCTGGGATGTGGAGTGTATCCATTTACAAAATCTTATCAGCAGAGCAAACAATGGGAACAAATTGACTACAGGCCAGGGTCCAATCCTATGGTAAGAGCAATAACTACCTTGGGGTGTGTAGGAAAGAGCATCTCTGAAATTAGCCAGAGCACCAAGGAAGGCTATTAGAGAATAAAGAGGGACTTGAGGCTGCCCTTGGAGGAGCTGGTAAGATTTTGATAGGTGGAGAGGCAGGAGAAGGTATCTCTGAATCATTAACAGCTGAATAAGAGCAGTTCAATCTGATCCAACTGTGAGTCTAGAAATACTTCCTAATTATTAACTAGCAGGTGAAAAGAACAGAAAACAAACCACTGGAGCCACTGCCAAGCTTCCATCTGGCTGTGGTATCATTAGGAGGCCCTTAAAGCGATAGTTCTTGGGCAATAAGATGGCAGCATCTTTTACTAAATTGACAAACTTAACTTACTAAATAACAAAAGTAATTTTAATTACACCCAGATTTAGCAGGGATACCAAAAAGCAAACATCCAAGTGTCTCTGCTGATAAGAATACAACCAGAAAACCTCTTTTGGAAGTAATTTTGTGATGTCTCAAGAGTAACTAAATGACCAAGTCATCTGTTGACCTGGCAATTGACCTTAAGGAAATAGTCCGAATGGGAAATAAAAAGTCAAAGATACTAGTTGCAGAGTTATTGATACTATTGAAAAACTGGGAGCAGCTCAAAGATTACCAACAGAGTCATCAAAGTAATGGAAATAGATGTGTGATATCATTCCCCCATGGAATTAGTAAAAGTTAAAATTATTTTAAATATCCCTTATTGGTGTGAGTGTAAAATGGGTTTAAATTTTATACAGGGCAATTTTGGAAATATCAAAATTTTAAATATGCATTCCTCTGAATCAGCTCCAGAAACGCTGAGAAGGGATCAATAGTTAAAATACTTAATCCATGTCGAGGGTTTTACTGAGTCCAAAGCATCTCCTTATTTCCTTTTTTAAAAATTACATCATTCACAATACATATGATCTTTGAAAGAAAGATAGATATATATTATTGATAGTCCCATTTTCTAACGAGGAAACTGAAGGTCAAAGAGGTAAAGGAATTTAACTCTCTAGCCCTAAGTTCAAATGCCTGAAAAATCATGATGCAACTGGTTAGAATTTCACAAGGCTAAATACAGTCATCTTGTTTATGTGAAAATATCTCTTTGTTTAGACATACAATCCCATTTCATGGAGCCAAGGCAGTAGGGTCTAAAGAAACAATGGCTCTCCTATTCTTCCCTGGGGATAATAACACTGCTTCTACTACACTGGGCAGAGAGGGAGAAGGGGAGAAAAAAGTAATTTGTTGGTCTTCTGACCTAGCTTGTGTGAAAGAACAAATAAATATAACTTACGTGCAAATATAAGATACAGTGTGAATACTGAAAAGGAAGTAAGGATTATGAGAGGTCATCTACATGTATTGTATATACTTGGAGAGCACATTTGAATGGGGGAGGTGAGGCATTACTTCACAGCAGGAGAAATCATCATTCTCATCATTTCTAAAAGCCATGTAGCCTTCAGTTGGTTTCACAATAATCAATTAATTAGCCAAAGTAAATATTTAGAATGAGTTACAGCACAAAGATATGAAATCATGGCCTATAAATGAGCTTTAGACATGTAAACTTATTCTTCAGGGGGAGAGATTACTCAAAAGGGAGAAGTGGTATTGCACCAGATGGCTGGGTCCAATAATAACTTTCAGTGGACACATATGATACTTGTTTAATTATTTATCGAAGAGAATGCCTGCAAAAATTCAATTAGTTTACAAAATTTTTGGCAAGTACAAGACTGTGTCAGCCAATAACGCATTTTGAGTTTAAAAATGCTCCCTCTTGGTGGCTTATGATAATACCTAATCCTAGACCAAGGATTCTCCACTTTTGTATGTCTCAGTTTCACCATTTATATTAAGAACTGGAAAATCTTTACCCAAATCAAGGAGTTGGGACTCTTTCTTCTCTAGGACTTTATTTTTTATATTAAGCCCTGAATCAAATACTTCTTCCTACTCAAACCATGTCTAAAGGTGTACCGTCATATCCTAATTATCTTCATCCTGTCTCACTGCCGTTTCCCCCTGAAGTTACCTCCCAATCCATCTGCCTGACTTCCAGACAAGTAACTTCAATGAGTTGTCTAAAGAAGGTTTCTAGTTTTTTTTCATTTCTCGTTACTTTCTTTCATTTACTTCTCCCTTTCTTTCCCCTCCCTCCCTTTCCTTTTTTGTTTTTTTCATTTTGAAGAAGGCCCAATTTAAAAACAAAATGAAAACTAGCACATCCATTACTATCTGAAGGCACTGGCTACTATGAATCCCTTTTCTTTGTCCAGCTCTTCTGGCTTTTGGCAAGACCTCTCTAGGTACCATTTCACCCACTCCTTATGATTCTGTTCAACCTTTAGCCTGCCGACCTGCCTTCTATCCTCACAACTCCACCAAAATGGCCCTTGCGAAGGTCACCAATGACCCCAGCCCCCCATGGCAGTCTTTTTACTTTGCCCCTCAGAAGAAATCAATCATGCCGGCTACTACTTGGCTGAATGTGTGACTTGGATCCCATGATGTTGCATACTACTGTTTTTCTTCTAATTTTCTGACTACTCATTTCCTCTCAACCCCCTTTACTGGCTTATCACCTTCTTCCTAAATTATAACTGCTGGAAGTTTTCAAAGCCTACTCCGATTCCCCCTATTCTCTTTATGCCATTTCCCTCATGCCGATGGTGCCAGGCATGCTGATGAACACAGATCCCTCTGGATGTGATTATCTCTGGTCCACCGATCTCTTACTCTAGACACATATGTCCCTGTCTCTACTCAGTATCACCACTTACATTTCCCACAGGGGCTCCAACCTGGGAGGTACCAATCTGAGTGCATGATTTCTCCCTCTATTTGTTCCTCCTGTGTTTCTCACTTCATAAATTCCATTTATCCAGTTGCCTAAGCTAGAAACTTGGCATTCATCTTGATTCTTTCTCTCTCACTCCCGTGTCATCTAATCCATCACGAAATCCTAAGTCCTCTACCTCAGAACTTATCGGGATTTGTCCTTAACCCTCCAACTTCACTATCACACCTCGAGTCAAGGACCTACTCATCTGGGACCTGCACAGGTGTGGTCTCTTAACTGATTCTCTTGCTTCCATTCCTACTCCACCTCCCAAAATCCATTCTCTTTTAACATTAAATTCAATCATAGAATCCCTCTGTTTCAGGGAATGAATGAATAAATAAATCATCTTCAATCAATTAATTTTATAATTAAGTTCAAACTCTTTCCCAGGACCTGCAGGCCCTTTAACCACCACCTTGAGTTCTTCACATAACCATTTCCATCTAAACCACCAAGCTGGTTGTCCAGGACTTCAAGTGAGTCAAGCTCCTGCCTGTGGGGTCCTCTTCTATGCTCTTCCTTCCCTGCTTTCCAGAGCCGGCTCCTTCTCATACTTCAGAATCTCAGCTTAAATTTTGTCTTCAAAAAGACATTGTTCGCCGGGCGCGGTGGCTCACGCCTATAATCCCAGCACTTTGGGAGGCCGAGGCGGGTGGATCACGAGGTCAAGAGATCGAGACCATCCTGGTCAACAAGGTGAAACCCCGTCTCTACTAAAAATACAAAAAATTAGCTGGGCATGGTGGCACGTGCCTGTAATCCCAGCTACTCAGGAGGCTGAGGCAGGAGAATTGCCTGAACCCAGGAGGCGGAGGTTGCGGTGAGCCGAGATCGTGCCATTGCACTCCAGCCTGGGTAACAAGAGCGAAACTCCGTCTCAAAAAAAAAAAACAAAAAAAACAAAAAAAACAAAAAGACATTGTTCATGGTTACTTGAAGATCCATGGTAAGTTTCCTCTTTATGATCTATTATTGCAGCCTCGTATTATTTACTTTACAGTAATCATTATCATTTCTAATGATATGTTCATTAATTGATTTACTTGTTTACTGTCTGTCTCCACAATCAGAATATGAGCTCCATGACAGCAGGAATAATTTTAGGTATTCACAATAAAAGGTAGTTAACAAATAAGGGAGTGAAGGAGGGATACTGCTAAACTGACATTAAAACTAGTATGAGGTCAGGCGCAGTGGCTCACGCATGTAATCCCAGCACTTTGGGAGTCTGAGGCAGGTGGATCCCGAGGTCAAAAGTTCAAGACCAGCCTGCCCAAATGGTGAAACCTCATCTCTACTAAAAATACAAAAAGAAAAAAAAGTTAGCCAGGCATGGTGGTGGGTGCTTGTTGTCCCAGCTACACAGGAAGCTGTGGCAGGAGAATTGCCTGAACCCAGGACGTGGAGGTTGCAGTGAGCTGAGATCATGCCATTGCAATCTACCCTGGGCAACAAGAGCTAAACTCCCTCTCAAAACAAACAAAAAACTAGTATGAATCCCCAAAATTAGGGGAGGAGGAACGTAATATTAATTCAAAAATCCATTTTTTTCCTTGAAAATAAAATTTTAGTTTCAACATTTTCTACATATTTTTGTTTCATTTATACATACACATTTAAACTATTAATATGTTTTTCTTTAAAAGCTACTGATTTCCTTATGATTTTTTTTCCATTCAAAGCATAAAATGAATGATTCTCCCTAGAAATATTCTGAAGAAATGTCTTTGCTGAAAGATATTGACAGAAGCAGGCTTCAGAAGGTGGGTAATAACTAACTTCTTTGAGCTAAAGGAGCACGTTCTAAGCCAATGCAAGGAAGATAATAACCTTGAAAAAAGGTTAGATGAAATGCTAACTAGAATAACTGTGTAGAGAAGAACATCAACAACTTGATGGAACTAAAAAACATAGCACAAGAGCTTCGTGAAGCATATATATACAAGTTTCAATAGCCGAATCAATCAAGCAGAAGAAAGGATATCAGAGACTGAAGATCAACTCAATGAAATAAAGCAAGAAGGCAAGATTAGAGATAAAAAGAGTAAAAAGAAATCAACAAAGCCTCCAAGAAACACAGGATTACATGAAAAGACCAAATCTACATTTGATCAATGTATCTGAATGTGACAGGGAGAAGGAAACCAAGTTGGAAAACACTCTTCAGGACATTATCCAGGAGAACTTCCCCAACCTAGCAAGGCAGGCAAACGTACAAATTCAAGAAATACAGAGACCACCACAAACATATTTCTCAAGAAGAGCAACACCAAGTAATTGTCAGATTCACCAGGGTTGAAATGAAGGAGAAAATGTTAAGGGCAGCCAGAGAAAAGGTTGGGTTACCCACAAAGGGAAGCCCATCAGACTCACAGCAGATCTCTCGGCAGAAACCCTACAAATCAGAAGAGAGTGGGGGCCAATATTCAACATCCTTAAAAAAAAGAACTTTCAACCCAGAATTTCATATCCAGCCAAACTAAGCTTCATAAGCAAAGAAGAAATAAAATTCTTTACAGACAAGCAACTGCTGAGAGATTTTGTCACCACCAGGACTGCCTTACAAGAGCTCCTGAAGAAAGCACTAAACATGGAAAGGAACAACCAGTACCAGCCACTGCAAAAACATACCAAACTGTAAAGACCATCAACACTGTGAAGAAACTACATTAACTAATGGGCAAAACGACCAGCTAGCATCAACATGGCAGGATCAAATTCATGCATAACAATATTATCCTTAAATGTAAAAACAATATTAACTAATTAGAAGACACAGACTAGCAAACTGGATAAAGAATCAATATCCATTGCTGTGCTATATTCAGGAGACCCGTCTCACATGGAAAGACACACACAGTCTCAAAATAAAGGGATGGAGGAAGATTTACCAAGCAAATGGAGAGCAAAAAAAAGCAGGGGTTTCAATCTTTAAAGTCTCTGATAAAACAGACTTTAAACCAACAAAGACCAGAAGAGACAAACAAGGGCATTACATAATGGTAAAGGGATCAATGCAACAAGAAGAGAGAACCATCCTAAATATATATGCACCCAGATACATAAAGCAAGTGCTTAATGACCTACAAAGAGACTTAGACTCCCACACAATAATGGTGGGAGACTTTAACACCCCATTGTCAATATTAGACAGATCAATGAGACACAAAATTAACAAGGATATCCAGGACTTGAACTCAGATCTGGACCAAGCAGACATAATAGACATCTACAGAACTCTACACACCAAATCCACAGAATATACATTCTTCTCAGCATCACATCACACTTATTCTAAAATTGACCACATAATTGTAAGTAAAACACTCCTCAGCAAATGCAAAGAACGGAAATCACAACAAACAGTCTCTCAGACCACAGTGCAATCAAATTAGAACTCAGGATTAAAAAACCCATTCAAAACCGCACAACTACATGGAAACTGAACAACCTGCTCCTGAATGACACCTGGATAAATAATGAAATGAAGGCAGAAATAAAGATGTTCTTCAAAACCAATGAGAATGAAGACACAATGTACCAGAATCTCTGGGACACATTTAAAGCAGTGTGTAGAGGGAATTTTATAGTACTAAATGTCCACAAGAGAAATGAGGAAAGATCTAAAATTGACCTCCTAACGTCACAATTAAAAGAACTAGAGGAGCAAGATCAAACAAATTCAAAAGCCAGAAGAAGACAAGAAATAACTAAGATCAGAGCAAAACTGAAAGAGATGCAAAAACGCCCTTAAAA
>NW_016107411.1:650651-726849 GCF_001604975.1 Cebus imitator | reverse complement strand
AAAAAAAAAAAAAAATCAGTGAATCCAGGAGCTGGTATTTTGAAAAGATCAACAAAATAGATCGCTAGCCAAATTAATAAAGAAAAGACAGAAGAATCAAATAGATGCAATAAAAAATGATAAAGGTGATATCACCACTGATCCCACAGAAATACAAACTACCATCAGAGAATACTATGAGCACCTCTATGCAAACAGACCAGTAAATCCAGAAGAAATGGATAAATTCCTGGACACTTACACCCTCCCAAGACTAAGCTGGGAAGAAATTGAATCCCTAAATAGACCAATAACAATGTCTGAAATGGAGGCAGCAATTAATAGTCTACCAACCAAAAAAACAGTCCAGGATAAGACGGGTTCACAGCCGAATTCTACCAGAGATACAAAGAGGAGCTGGTACTATTCCTTCTGAAACTATTCCAAACAATAAAAAAGAGGGAATTCTAACTCATTTTATGAGACCAACACCATCCCGATACCAAAACGTGGCAGAGACACAACTAAAAAAGAAAATTTCAGGCCAATATTCATGATGAACATCAATGCTAAAATCCTCAATAAAATACTGGCAAACCAAATCCAACAGCACATCAAGAAGCTTATCCATAATGACCCAGTTGGCTTTGTCCCTGGGAGGCAAGGCTGGTTCAACATAGGCAAATCTATAAATGTAATCCATCACATAAACAGAAGCAAAGACAAAAATCATATGATTATCTCAGTAGATGCAGAGAAGGCCTTCAACAAAATTCAACAGCCCTTTATGCTAAAAACTCTCAATAAACTAGGTATCAATAAAACAAATCTCAAAATAATAAAAGCTATTTATGACAAACCCACAGCCAATATCGCAAAAGCTGGAAGCATTCCCTTTGAAAACTGGCACAAGACAAGGATGCCCTCTCTCACCACTCCTACTCAACATTGTATTGGAAGTTCTGGCCAGGGCAATCAGGCAAGAAAAAGAAATAAAGGATATTCAATTAGGAAAAGAGGAAGTCAAATTGTCTCTATTTGTAGATAACATGATTGTATATTTAGGAGACCCCATCATCTCAGCCCAGAATCTCCTGAAACTGATAAGCAACTTCGGCAAATCTCAGGATACAAAAATCAATGTGCAAAACTCACAAACATTCCTATACACCAGTAATAGAGTCAAATCATGAGTGATCTTCCATTCACAATTGCTACAAAGAGAAGAAAATGCCTAGGAATAAAACTAACAAGGGATGTGAAGGACCTCTTTAAGAAGAACTACAAACCACTGCTCAAGAAAATAAGAGAGGACACAAACAGATGGAAAAACATTCCATGCTCACGGTTAGGAAGAATCAGTGTCATGAAAATGGCCACTGCCCAAAGTAATTTATAGATTCAATGTTATCCCCATCAAGCTACCATTGACTTTCTCCATAGAATTGGAAAAAAAACCACCTTTAACTTCATATGGAAAAAAAAATAAAAAAAAGCCTGCATAGCCAAGGCAATCCTAAGCAAAAAAACAAAGCTGAAGGTATAATGCTACCTGGCTTCAAACTATTACTACAAGGCTACAGTAATCAAAACAGCATGGTACTGATACCAAAACAGAGATATAGACCAATGGAATAGAACAGAGGCCTCAGAAATAATGCCACTCATCTACAGCCATATGATCTTTGACAAACCTTTGACAAACTTGACAAAAACAAGCAAAGGGGAAAGGATTCCCTATTCAACAAATAGTGTTGGGAAAACTGGCTAGCCATATGCAGAAAGCTGAAACTGGATACCTTCCTTACACCTTATAAAAAAATTAACTCCAGATGGATTAAAGATTTAAACATAAGGCCTAACACCATAAAAACCCTAGAAGAAAACCTTGGTAATATCATCCAGGACATAGGCATGGGCAAGGGTTTCATGACTAAAACACCAAAAGCAATGGCAACAAAAGTCAAAATAGACAAATGGGGTCTAATTAAAGAGCTTCTGCACAGCACAAGAAACTGTCAATAGAGTGCAGCAGAAACCAACAGAATGGGCAAAAAATTTGCAATCTACCCATCTGACAAAGGGCTAATATCCAGAATCTACAGAGAACTTAAACAAATTTACAAGAAAAGAAAAACCCCAACAAGAAGTAGGCAAAGGATATGAACAGACACTTTCAAAAGAAGATATTTATACAGCCAACAAATATATGTAAAAATGCTCATCATCAGGAGCCATTAGAGAAATGCAAACCAAAACCACATTGAGATACCATCTCATGCCAGTTAGAATGGCCATCATCAAAAAATCAGGAGACAACAGATGCTGGAGAGGATGTTGAGAAATAGGAACACTTTTGCACTGTTGGTGGGAGTGTAAATTAGTTCAGCCATTGTGGAAGACAGTGTGGAGATTACTTAAGGATCTGGAACTAGAAATACCATTTGGCCCAGGAATACCATTATTGGGTATACATCCAAAGGATTATAAATCATTCTATTATAAAGACACATGCACATGTTATTTATTGTGGCACTGTTTACAATAGCAAAGACTTAGAACCAACCCAAATGCCCATCAGTGATAGACTGGATAAAGAAAATGTAGCACATATACACCATGGAATACTACGTAGCCATAAAAAAAGATGAGTTCATGTCCTTTGCAGGGACATGGATAATGCTGGGAAACCATTATCCTGAGCAAACTGACACAAGAGCAGAAAACCAAACACCCCATGTTTTCACACATAAGCGGGAGTTGAACAATGAGAACATATGGACACAGGGAGTGGAACATCCCACACCAGGCCTGTCAACAAGTGGGGGGCTTAGGGAGGGATAGCAGGGGATGGGGAGATAGGGAGGGATAGCATTAGGAGAAATACCTAATGTAGATGATGGGTTGATGGATGCAGCAAACCACCATGGCACGTGCATACCTATGTAACAAACCTGCATGTTCTGCACATGTTACCCAGAACTTAAAGTATAATAAAATAAATTTTATAAAAAGGAAAAAATAAAAAGTCGTATCTCCCTTGGTTTCCACTATAAAAAAATTATTTGCTGTGTTCTTTTCTCTGTGTTCAGCCACGAGAAACTTGTGTGAGGCTGCTGGAGTGGGATGGGTCCCTATCCTGACAATTATAAGTCAGTATCAAAAAGTCTGAGGCAGAACCAGGCACAGCTCTGTGGGCATTTCTACTATTTTATATTAGTCATTAGAAATAATTCATATAAAAAGGAGGATGATCAATAATAAGAGAAAATAAAGTGAAGCATTGTATTTCTTAATTGCTGTCAGAAGGGAGTTCATTTTCTGCCAAAACACAATAGTACTTCAGTCCTTTGGCTGGAAGTACAAGTGATTCCAAGAAACTTAAGTATTCTCAGAGGTACCTGCTATGGGCATTTAGGCCTAAGACCTGATAAAAGACATTCACAAGCTTTTAAGAAAGGTATTTTTTAATTTCTTCTTTTCAAATTAAAAAGAAAGTGAGCAAATGGTTTGTACTATTCTAATAAAATAGATTGGGTAAAAGGGGCTAGAAATCACAGGCTAAAGATTTTTTTATTCAATACATATTTATTGAATACCAATGTATAACAAGAATGGCTCTGGGAGGCATAAGAAACACAAAGACGGATAAAATATAGTTCTTTCCATTAAGAGGCTCATCAGTAAGCAGAACACACAGATTAGACAGATGGATCGATGGATGGACTGATGACAGGTGGATGGATGGATAGATGGATGGGCCAATGGATGGGTGGGTGAATGGGCAAATAGATACAGTATAAAGAGAGGACAAGTGAATAAGTATGGTCTTCCAGCAAAGAAAGTTATAAGAATTAAAAATGAAACAAAGAATAACTGAGACTCTATGAATGTAAAGAAGTGACTATGGTTCATTAATTTGATCCATATCTCAGTTGCCTTATTGATATAGTTTGGATGCATGTGCCCTCCAAATCTCAAGTTGAAATGTGATCTCCAGTGTTGGAGGTGGGACCTAGTGGGAGGTGTTTGGGTCATGGGAGTTGATCCCTCATGGATGCCTTGGTACCCTTCCCACGGTAATGAGTGAGTTCTCACTGTTATTCGCAGGAGAGTTGGTTCCTTAAAAGATCTTGGTACCACCTCTTCTCTCTCTTGCTCCCTGTCTTGCAATGTGGCACACCTACTGCTTTCCACTATGATTATAAGCTTCCTGAGGCCTCACCACAAGCCTAGCAGATGCAAGGGCTATGCTTGTATATAGCCTGAAGAACTATGAGCCAAATGAACATCTTTTCTTTATAAATTACCTAGTCTTAGGGATGCTTTTACAGCAATACATAATGAACTAATACACTTGTGCAGTATAAACAGGCTTTTCTTTTAATATCTACAAAATTCTTACAGAGAATGAATGAAAAATTAAGTCCCCTCTTGATAAGCCCAAGGTTAGGCTGCTCTTGTATGACTAGCCAATTTCACAGAGTGAAAATTCAATGCCATCCCCAACTTAGCACATTCTTCAACAGGCAAGGAAAGGAATAGGCAAGAGTGCCTGGAGTATTTCTCTCAAATCTATCAAAAGTAGAGAAACCAGTCAAGACACATTGTTCTGTAGAACTAAACAAGACAATCTCCAGACCTCTGTCTCCTTGTCCATAACATGAAAGTGCTCTGGCAGTCACTGATGAGCAGCAGCCATGGCTCTGCATTAATCCAGGGAGCTGGGCCTCAAACAAGGGCCACAAGGTGACTAAGAACACAAGCAAGCCGAGGCACAGCCACTGTCATGGACATCCCACCAAATACACCAAGTTCATGGGAGACGTGATCTGAGAGGTGTGTGGCTTTGCCCCATGCAACCCTTTGCCATGGAACTGCCACAGGTCTCCAAAAACAAACAGGCCATCCAATTCATCAAGAAAAGGGTAAGGAGGAGGAAGAGAGAGGAGCTGAGCAACATTCTGGTCATGGCCTCCATGAGGAAAGTGGCTGCTAAGAAGGACTAATCCCTCCCATCCCCACCTAATAAAACCTTTACGAGAAAAAAAATGCAAGGGCTGGATCAGATCAGTGTTAGCAGAAAGATTAGCAGATAGATTTCTTCACGTATGAACTGGTGTTGGCTACTTGGAGTGCTATGTTGTGATGTGAGCACACATCCTACCTCGGAGGCAAGAAGGCCCTCTGATGGACTAGCAACGTCTGCCATGAGCATGGGAATAGCATGCCACTTTCGCTACTGTGGGGCAGATCACTAAGGTTTAAATGAAATATTGTCTCCAGGGCTGGGCACAGAGGCTCACACCTATAATCCTGGAACTTTGGGAGGCCTAGGCAGGTAGATCACTTGAGCTCAGGAGTTCAAGACCAGCCTGAGCAACATGGTGAAATCCCATCTCTACTAAAAATATAAAAATTAGTCAAGTGTGATGGTGTGCATTTGTAGTCCCAGCTACTCAGGAGACTGAGGTGGGAGGATCACTTGGATGGCTTGAGCGTGGGAGGTCGAGACTGCAGTGAACAAAGAATATACCACTGCACTCCAGCCGGGGCACCAGAGTGAGACTTTGCCTTCAAACAAAACCAACAAAACAAAACAAAAACAGCATGAGATATTACTATCTGAAGCCCTTTCCAACTCTCAAATCTTATGATTTCCACTAACACTGAGTTGGTGAGATCATCTTCCCGTATAGTGGACACCATATCACAACACATTCTTAATTATCCATGCTTATTTTTGCCCCGATTTTGTTTTCGTTCTCATTAATGTGATCAGAAGAAACATGGCCTTATCTACAAGCATGGAGGTCAGCAGGAAGCTGTTTAAAGCAGAATACTTCGTTTACTTATTCTAAGAAGCCCATCCCACCCAGGTTGCAATGGACTCAGGAACAGCAAGAGGTTTGCCAAGGGGATGCAGGTGAGAAAATATCTATTTCTTGTTCTTTCCTGCTTATATTTTCACAAAGTTTCTTTATAGAACTGTAAATTCAGAGTTCAGAGATCAGATAGAGCCATGATGAAAACAATTACAAATAAAAACAAACAATGGCCACTTATTTGAGATTTCAGATAGCGTGTACCCTGGTTACCTTTTACTGACAAGAATATCTCTACTTGTGCTGCTGTTTTTCTAAGATTGCTTGAACTGAGACCATCTAATCTCTATCATCTAAATTACTATTAATTTTCACGTCTGTCCTCTGATACTGGTTACTCAGCAGATGCCACTGCTAAATCAAAAGCCCAGAAACTGGCAGGAAAATGTCCTTCCTTCTCTTGCCACTTGTTTCTTCAAAGCCTAGCAAGATTTGAGTTCCTTACAATGATTCTCCAACATCACTCACATGGCTCTGGGTGTGACTGATTCTTCAGGAGTTCTCTGCATCCATTAAAGACCAGATACACAAACAAAAACACCAACTCCACCAAAAAAATTACCTTAATTTTTTTTTTTTTTTTTTTTTTTTTGAGACAGAGTTTTGCTCTTGTTGCCCAGACTGGAGTGCAATGGTGCCATCTCGGCTAACTGCAACCTCCGCCTCCCGGGTTCAAGCAATTCTCCTGTCTCAGTCTCCTGAGTAGCTGGGATTACAGGTGTGTGCCACCACGCTCAGCTAATTTTTTGTATTTTTAGTAGAGATGGGGTTTCACCATGTTGGCCAGGCTGGTCTTGAACTCCTGATCTCATGTGATCCGCCCGCCTCAGACTCCCAAAGTGCTAGGATTACAGGTGTGAGCCACCGTGCTGGGCCAAGACTACCTTAATTATTAGGAGATACTCTTCCTGTAATTCCTGTTAAGAAGTGATCACGTTGCTTGGATGTTAGTCATTTTAACATTGTGTATATTAATGTCTTATGTTCTTTATTTTTAAGATTTTCCCTCTAAGTCTTAGAAAATCAGAGCTTTAGTGGAGCCTAAATACCCGCCTTTGACAGCTGGGCACTGCAAGGCCCTTGAAATCTGTGCAAGTTGCCCGTAGCCACTTTGCCACCGTGTGACAGCAGGGTAGGGGTAACACCACCTCTCCGGGGCCCACGGCCCCATGCTTTCCCCTTGCTGTACTGAGTGGCCTTTCCTGCACTTTCATGCCCTTTCCAGTCCTCTTTGTTGGGGGAGGCCTGCTGCACACTGGGCTCCTTCTGATACCCCTGAAGAATCTCTGGCCTGCCCCTCTCCTGGCGAAGCCCCAGTAAAGATGACATAGAAAATTCAGACAAGTATGAAATCATCGTTTTCCTCTATTATTTTTCTAAATTGCCTTTTTCCTACCCATGACTAGGCAGTATTTTCTCACAGCTGGGGATGAACAAATTCAAAAAGATGTTCTCAAATACATGGTTTCCAAGAGGAGGCCACTAAGTCTTGAAAGTATAAAATGAACATTTTTGAGTGATTGCACAGTTCATGAAAACGTCTCTGGTTAGAACCTCATCAGCAGTGATTCACTCTGTGCACAGGGTCCCCATGGAGACTGGAGTCACCTCACATTAGGGTATTGAGGCTTATTTTTCCTGCTGAGATGGAATAAATGGCTAGGATGCATTAACTGACAGAGGTCACAAGGGGCCCATCCAGTGAAGTGAGGAATATTTCTTTAAAGACGCCCTTACTGAACCTTAAGACTACCACAGTTTTCCTTCCCCTTTAAGAAAAAGGGTTCTTCCACCCTATAGGCATAAACTTTCAGAAGTAAACCCTCAAGGTCAAAATTATATCTTCTATGATAGCAAGATAATGTCCCTGTTAAGGAGGAATATATAGTTTTTTACAGTTCAATCTTGTTTGTTTTGATGCCCAAAACATCTTTTTTCAAGATAATAACCAATTAAATGAGATTATATACTGTGCATCTTAGTCTATGGGAGACTGGGTACCTTATAAACAACAGACGCTTATGTTTTAGAGGCTAGAAAGTCCAAGACCAAGGCACTTGGAAGATTTGCTGTCTGGTGAGGGCCCACTTTCTGGTTTATAGATGGCCTCTTCTCATTTCATCTTCACATGCTGGAAGCAGTGAGGGAGCTCTCTTGGGTCTCATTTAAAAGGGCACTGATCTCATTCATAAAGTCTCTGCCTTTATGACTTAATTATCACCCAAAGTCCCCATGTTGTAATATCATCACCTTGGGGGTTAGGATTTCAACACACAAATTTGGGGGTATGCGAACATTCGGATCACAGCACAGTGCTTGAGCATAGTAGGTACTCAATACATGAGTTTTAATTTGTATATGCAACTAACTTTTAGGTACTTTACAGCTAAGCTACTTTTATTTTTAAAATTTTTAGTTGTAAAATTACATTGTAGGTAAGACCACAGAAATGTAGCATCAGACAAGCTTCCCTACCCATTCCAAGGCCAAATGAGGTACTGTTTGTTTCTCCACCAGCACTCCACCTGGGGTGCTTCAAGGACTCAAACTTTAGCTGCAGTTTCCAGATAGAAGGTCTAAAATAGGCCCAGAAATCTACTGTCAAGAGAATGCTGAAACAGATGGCTTGTGGAAAATACTCTCATATAATTCACTATTGAACAATATGGGTTTGACTTTGAAGGTCCACTTATCACTGATTTTTTTCAATAAAAGTGATACTTAGTGTGCCTACCTCTCTTGCCTCCCCTTCTACCTCTGGTACCTCTGAGACAGCAAGACCAGCCCTAACTTTTCTGCCTCCTCCTCAGCCTACCCAACATGAAGACAAGGAGCATGGAGACTTTGATGATGATCCACTTCCACTTGATGAATAGTAAATGTATTTCCCCTTCCTTAATTTTTTTAATTGACAGGGTCTTTGTCACCAGGCTGGAGTACAGTGGCATCATCATGGCTTACTGCAGCCTCGATCTCCCAGGCTCAAGCAATTCAGCTGCTTCAGCCTCCTGTTAGCCGGAACTACAGGTGTGTGCCACCATGCCCCACTAATTTTTTGTATTTTTAAAATAGAGACGGGGCTTTACCACTACGTTGGCCAGGCTGGTCTCAAACTCCAGGGTTCAAGCAATCTGCCTGTCTCAGCCTCCCAAAGTGCTGGGATTGTAGGCGTGAGCCACTGGGCCCAGCCCCTTCTTTATCATTTCTTAACATTTTTTTTTTTTCTTCTAGCTTACTTTACTGTAAGAATATAGCATATAATACACATAAATATAAAATATGTGTTAATTGACTGTTTATGTTATTATAAGGCTTTTGGTCAACATCAGGCTATTGGTAGTTAAGTCTTGGGGAAGTCAAAACTTATATGTAAGTTTTTTACTGTGTGGGGGTCAGCAACCCTAACCCTAGCTTTGTCTGAGGGTTAGCTACAGTGTCACAGAGCTATGATTTGTGGGTATGCACTGGGTGTGTGTGGGTGCCTCCACATGACTTGCAGAGAATGGTTGTCACTTCTCCTCGAATAGGAGACGTCAGAGGCCAAGTCTTCTCTTTCCTTTCCCTTAAAACAGTAAGTCATCCAAGGTCACGCTTCTCCCCTTCCCCAGGCCTTCCTAATCTGCTCTCCAATGAGGGTAACTCAAACTAACACATCTGATCCCTATAATATGTACCATACTTTACTGATTCTAGAAATGGCAACAATTCACTGATGGTTATCTCCTTCTTTATAGACAGACAGACTCAGAGAAGTGAACTAACTTGCCCAAGGTTACAAAGCTAAGGGAACAAGCCTGGATTCAAACCTAAGATCTCAGGCTCTAAAACCACCATCTGCCTCTTGCAGAGACAGTTCCGCAATGGGGAAGGAAATATTTTTTTCTCCTGAAAAGACCACAGAAAGGATCCCCACCTTCTGCTGTAATGGGCTAATGCCCCTCTGTCCTTGCACATTCTCACCTTTCCAACCCTCTGCTTGCCATCCTCAGCTGTGCCCAACCAGCCACCCCTCCACTTTCTCGCTCCATCAGCCCACCCCTTTTTTCATGGCTCTACACCCACTCTTGTAGGATTGGGTAGTCCAGCTCTGAAATTACTCTCCCGAAAATGCTCATGCCTTCTTCGTGCGCTGTCTTTTCATTCACGCCACCTGTTAAATCCAACCTTGGATAAAGCCCACCTTCCTTTTCTGTGCCTGCCTGCTGGGAAGACACAACAGTACTGGAGAAAACCATGCAGAGTTCTCAAACAGTGTCCAGACAACTTACCATATTTTCCTGGTCAGCTTCCTGTCTCTCCCCCAGCGAAACCTTCGAGAGTTCTCCCTTCTCTTCCAACTTCCCCTTTCTTATCAGCCCACTTATCCTCAGCAGCTGACCTTGCCTGTCCTTTTTTAAGAAGTAAAACCCATTAGCCAGGAACTCCCTCCACCTGAGTTACCAAATCAGCAATCCCACCTGCTCTGCATTCTGGACTTCCCATGCAGGATGCACGTAGGTTGACTCAAGTCCATCTCATCTGTGTTAATCATTAAAAACTCCAAGTTTCTTTTTTCTTTGAGAGAGTTTTATTTGCTTTCAGACTCCCATACTAATTATCACTTTTTGGTTATTGTCATAAACCTAAATGCATGACTGCCATGGTGTTATTCATAGAAGTCTACGTTACTAAGTTGTTCCTGGTTGAACTTTAGTATGATATCTAGATCACTGGACCCAGGTTTGAAATGGAAATCTTCAGCATTCAAGCACAACAAAAAGTGATATGCATAAAAATTAAATAATTGAAAATTTTTAAATTTCAATATAATACAAATAAATCTCTATGATTCCCCCCAACCCCAGCCACCAATGATGTATTTCCACCCAAGGTATTTATTTTAAAAAACAAAAGTATAAAGATAGAGTTAATCTAAGGCAAAAAACATAGGAGTTTTTGCTTTAATCATTTGCCCCCAAATCCTCATACAGCGGAAATAGTTTAGGCAGACAGATCTGGTTATCAATTCCAGCACTGCTTCTTCCAGCTGAGTAACCTTGGTTGTTAATTCACATCACCTAAACTTAGGTCCCTCATATATAAAATGGGCTTAATAATATTTAGCTAGCAGAGGATTCAATGATGCAAGATGTTTACTTGTTAAATCCCTAGGAAATACATACATTAGAGAGAAAGGGAGGAAGAGAGAGAGAGAGAGAGACAGACAGACAGTGAGACAGCGTGAGAGCTTTGGAGACCTTCAGAAGTCCCCTCAGAGTCTGTGGCTGCATGTTGATCAGGAGAGGATAAGAGGGAAGTGCCTAGGCTGGGGCAGAAGACACAGATGGAACCTTTCTGAAGCTCACAAAGGACAGGGAGTAGCTCAAGTTCCTGAGAGCCAGAGAGAAGAAACCTTGCAATATAAGGGCAAATAGTTCCCAGAAGCGTTTTGCCTCAGAAATGGGACTAAATTATCTTCAGTCTAAAGGCTGGTTAGATCCATTAACCCAAGTATAAAATCAAAGCCTTGAGAGAATCAAACTGTTTCCAAGGAACTTGACTGCATCTCAAAAAACAAAAAAAAAAAAAAAAAAAAAAAAAAAAAAAAAAAAAAAAAAAAAAAAAAAAAAAAAAAAAAAAAAAAAAAAAAAAACTTAAGGAAGACAAGGAAAGAAAAAGAAAAAAATCCAGCACCTGACAACATAAAATTTACAACCAATAATAAATTAGTAGGCATGCAAAGAAACAGAAAAATAAGGCCTATCATAAGGAGAAAAATCAATTAAGAAAGAGATTCAGAAATGTCACAGATAATAGAATCAGTAGATAAGTACACTAAAACAGCTATCATAAACATACTCCATCTGTGCAAGAAGGTAGATGAAAGCATAAGCATGATAAGGAAAGACAGGAAAGACACATTTTTAAAAAAGAAGGAATTGAAAATATGCTCAATTATGAGAAAAATAAATCATGGATGTCAAATAATGGGGCTAGAGGTCATAGTTACTCTTCATCTCTAACTGATTGAAGACATAAAATCTATATTTTAGATAGGCTAAGGACCAAGTATAAAAGTGGCTTTTCCAGGTATTATGCATTTTATGTAATTATTTACATAAAGGAATCAAATTACATATTCATTCAACTATACAGTTACCAAGAACCCAGCTTTAATGATAGAGAAAATACAAAGATGATTAGCTATAGTTCTTTCCCATAGAAGTCCAGCATGTCTATTTAGACAGATGATAGAATAATTATATAAGCATATAAATGACATGTGCTTACAATTCAAGAATGCAGTATGTAACACATAGTAAACTATAAGGCAGGCTGCAGAATAATAAAAGGAAATAAAAGCAAACAATGGATATGGAAAAGAAGTCACCTATGCAATTAATTCATAGTTACAAATAAAAGACTTTGACATTAACCCAAAGCAAAAATCCAATATACAATAATTTACATGCATGCAAACACACACATACACACACATATATATATACACACACACACTTATATCAGGATAGGAACACTCAAACTAATTTTAATATGGGAATTTAATTTTCTGGCTTTTCTTCCTATTCTCTGCTGAATTAGAATGTCCACTCTGAGCAGAGGATACAGTTTCCTAGTGTGGAATGCAAATATTTTCCCTCAGCTCATGGTAATGTTAAAGATACTGAAGCTTCTCTACTCCAGAGGAAATCAAGAAAATTAGGGAATGTATGTGTTTGTGATGTATACACACATAATAATTATATAGTATATATTTAATACATGTACATATGTAAATATACATGCAATTATTTAAAAATATTGGCCAGGTGTGGTAACTTACGCCTATAATCCCAGCACTTTGGGAGGTCAGAAGTTTAAGATCAGCCTGGCCAACAGGGTAAAACCCCCGCTTCTACTAAAAATACAAAACTTAGCTGTGCGTGACAGCAGGTGCCTGTAATCCCAGCTACTTGGGAGACTGAAGCAGAAGAATCGCTTGAACCTGGGAGGGGAAAGTTGCAGTGAGCCGAGAGCATGCCAAGGCACTCCAGCCTGGACGACAGAGTGAGACTCTGTTCCCCACCCCCCCCAAAAAAATTTTTTTTCTCTAGTTATAGTCTATTGAGTAAGAATGTGGCCCGTATAGTTCAAAAGGCTAATGAGTAGTACATATACCAGAGTACAACAGGGCAAATAAAGATTAAGCTAATCAAGAGGTACAAACTAGAATAAAATTTACATATATATGTATTTGTTGTAGTATACACAGAATGAAAAGATTTTTCCATTAATAATTCAGAAGAGGTTGATCTAGTACTAAGCAAGTAAATTTATCTTATTCATTATATGGAATAGAAAAATGACTATATTTCAAATGACTACATTATATTAAGCTTTTAACAAGACATTTATAACCTCTCTAGCCAACAAGGATATAAGCTTTTGTCGTTTGTGGAGAGTTATTTGAGAACAATCCTTGATTTGCTTTAAGTAATGTTAATTACCTTATATAGTACATGGGATAGGCCAAAGCAAATCTTTTGGAAACAGATTTTACACATTCTCTTATCTCTAGAAATATTGTAGACAAGCTGGGTGCAGTGGCTCACACCTGTAATCCCACCACTTTGGGAGGCCGAGTCAGGCAGATTGCTTGATGAAGCCCAGGAGTTGGAGCCCAGTCTAGGCAACACAGTGTGAATTCCCATCTTACTAAAAATATAAACAATTAGGTGGCACACACCTGTGGTTCCAGCTACTCAAGAAGCTGAGGTAGAGAATCTCCTGAGCCTGAGGAGTTGAAGCTATAGTGAGCTGTGATCATGCCATTGCACTCTGGCCTGGCTGACAGAGTGAAATCATGTCTCAAAAAAAAGAAGAAGAAAGAAACAAAAGAAACACTAAAGACACACACACATCAGCTTAGCACTAGAATGTCAGTTCCAGGAGAGCATGTGTATCCTAGCACCTACGGCAGTGCCTGCACATGGTAGATGCTCCATATTCCAGTCCCAATGGATATATCTAGGCCATCTACCTCTGCCACCCCTTTTTGGACAGCAGCCTTCTAGATAAACCCAGCCTCCCCTCTTGCCATTCTTCAATGTAGTCTCTGTAAAACATGTCAGATACTTTTTTGTTAAGAGAAATAAAGAAACAAAAAACACGAGTCAGAGGTCACTTCTGTGCTTAAAACTTTTCAGCAGTTTGCGCTTCAAATAAAAATCTCTATTCCAAGCTTTGGAAGGCACGGTCTGGCCCCAGACTATCCCTCCAGATTTGTGGTAAGCACCAACCTGCCAATCCCACTCCGTCCCGATCACCACCTCTGGTCCACATACACCCACTTTTCTCTTATTTGAAGGGGCTAAGCTCCTTTCATCTCAGGTCTTTGAAAAGGACATTTTATGCTTTTAGAACTTTCTCATCTTTTCAAATTCCCCACTTTGTCCTGCTCTTCTGTCCTGCTACCTGGATAAGTCTAATTTATCCTTCAGGTTTTAGTCTGAATATTACTTTTTAGAGAAACCTTTTCTGAAGCTCCTCTAATACCTGCAAGCAAAGTTACACTCCCAATTTCTCTTTATAACACCCCACAGTTATAATTAGGCATTCGTACAATTATTTGATAACATCTCCTTTAGAGATACATGTTCTCCATAAGAGCATCACCAGTCGGTCATGCCAGCTGCTGTTCCTCTAGTGCCTTGTAAAAAATGCTGTAATATCATTGTGAGTAAATAAATATGTACTGTCCTAATGTCTGGGGGATTAAGGGTAAGTAACTGCACAGAATGTAATAGAATTGTCAAAAGTACATGAACTCAGGTACATAAATTATGAAGCATAAGTCAAGGGCCTATTTGTTTTCTGACACCAGATAGTGAGAAATCTTTCAACAAGATGGAAAATAAAAACAAAACAGAACTCTGAGCATTGTCCTTTAGAAAGCCCCACTGCTACCCACCAGGCTATCTGCATCCCTTCACCATGCCTGTGTCAGAGAATGTCACCCTTAATATCTGAAGGGACTAAAGAAAGAAACTTTGCTGGTATGAGTATTATTTTCATTTTAAAATTGAGCATGTGGGATGGTTTATCAACAGACAGTTCTGAGTGTATTTGTAAGCTGAAGAGACAGTTTCAGGCAGATTTCGAGATTCTATTTTTTATCTCCAGCCACTTCTCTCATTTCAAGTCTTCGAGGCTTGCAACAGTGGGAATGTAGTGGAACACAAGAGAGGAATCTGGAGACCTGGCTGCAGGTTAGGCTGACACCTGACAGAGGATCTGAGAGCCTCTTCCTAATTTCACAGCAGAAATGTGTCTGGGTGTTACAGTCCCCAGGGCATCAACAACCATCCCTATGCTATGGCCACCAAAGCCACATCTCCATCCGGCCCGCCTTCCTGCATGCCAGGCCCATAAATCTCCCTGCTCATCACAGGCTTTCTTTCAACAGGTTCCTCAAACTCAACATATCCAAAAGGAAACTAGCCGTCTTGCCCACCCTTCTCTTTCAGCCTTCCCCACCTTCTCTTTTAAGCGAACAGCTCTATGGTTAACCCAGTTAGCCAGTCTAGAAGCCTATGAGTCACTGTTGATTCTTCACTCTCCTTACCTTCCATGTGGTCTTAGTCACCCGTTCCTGTGGTTTCTACAATTAAATGTCTCATGAGTCCCTTCAGATCACTCCATCTCTACTGCCAGGATAATCGCTGGCATTACTGCCATCACTATCTCTTACCTGGGTATCTCCTATCTGGTTGCCAACCTTTCCACACCCCCATCAGTCCTTTATAGGGCTTACAAACATGCTCTGATCTTGCTACTCCCCTGCTTAACTCTCTTCAGTGACATTCTATAGCACCCTTTATCTATGAGTAGCATAACCACTTATCGTGTTGATTTGTATTTGTGTATTTACTCTTTTCTGATTCTCCCACCACTCTAAAGCATGACAGTAAGGTCTGTGTTCTGTATTTCCAGTATTTAGCAGAACATCTGGCTCAGTAAATCTCAGTTAAAAGAGTGATGCTTGAGGAGATGAAAGGATTTAACAAATCCCTCTTCATATCTGGGCATATTAAAGAGGATAAAGGTGTTCCTGTGAGGATTAAACAACCCAAGAAGGAAATTAGAAAAAAGTACTCTGAGGAAGCAGAGAAGAATGAAAATGAGTGGAAACAGTAGTGAATGGGAGAGGGTAGTGAAGGGGACAGAGAAGGAATTGTAACCTATCTTAGCCTTCCATTAGATAGAAAGCTATGTTCTTCTCAGAATGGCAGGAAACAGAAGTAGTGATTGTGAACCCAGAGCTTCAGAAAAAGGAACAGCAAGGTATGAGCCATGGAACAATTAAGGGTGCTGATAGAACCTTCAAGTGTAAAGAAGTCTTCTGTTGGCTCCAAATTAGTCACTGATAAAGGATGTGGCTCTATGTAGTTAACTGGGAAGTGTGATGTCCTTTTGGAACATGTGTTTAAAATACCACAAATGGCATGCTAAGACACTTAGAGTAAAAGATGTACATCACCCCAGAGGTAATAATGGCTAAAGAAAGATCACTGACATTAGGAAAGGAGATTTCAAAAAATTTAGAGAAAAGCAAGGTGTTATATCATGGCCAGAGAATATCCAGAAAGCACTACTAGTTCCTAAGCAGGCCTGGGCAAAAAATTTAAAACCTGGGTACTCAGCTCCTGCTTTTCAGCTCTGCTTCCAGTTGATAATTATAACTTTGGAAAAGAAATTAGGGTATACAGGAAGAGAGCAGCTGGTCACACAAGAGGTGCCAAAGCTTGGGATCTGATATTCTAGATTTCAGCTTGTGACACCAGAGGTGGGGCCTCCTGGAAAGGGACAACATGTGCCACAGAAAACTGAGAAGAAGGTTTCAGGTAACACCTGACCAGAAGAGAGTTGTTTTGAAATTTGAGATTAGGGAGTGACACTGTTCAGCACAAACATAAACAAACAAAATTGTACACTAGATCATGCAGAGGTTATCATATGAGGCATAGAAGGATGGATGGTAGTGGAGAAGGATCTCCACAGTGAATATTCTAGCATCTCATGAGAGGCTTACAGGTTTTTTAATTAATTTATTTTTAAATTTTACTTTAAGTTTCGGGATACATGTGCAGAATGAGCAGGTTTGTTACATAGCTATACATGCGCCATGGTGGTTTGCTATACCTATCAACCTGTCATCTGGGTTTTAAGCCCCACATGCATTAGGTATTTGTCCTAATGCAAGTGTTTTTTAAAGGCTAAATTAAGTTCGGGAATTCTACATAGTAGGTCCCAGTCTTTGAGAACTACTTACTGTACATTATTAGCACAGTAAAGGCTTTGGAAAAACCCCAAAGAAAGCAATTTACCTGTGTTTAACCCAGAGTTTGCCACCATTGTTAAGCCACCTAGGTATAATACTTATGTGCCACCCAACCTACCTAACAACAACAGCGGAACACAAATGTTCCAAGAGACCAGTTTTAAAAACCTAGATCTACACCAATGCACAAAGTATTGACAACAAAAACAAATCAACGGCAACAAAAAAACTTCACAAAACCAAAACAAAGTATGGGGAATAAAACAATCAGGAAACAATAATGGAGGCAAATATCATCTCACAGAGCAGCCAGGACTTTGGAGTACGGGATTTAGGATTGGGGTAAAAGAGTATAATGGTATATTTTGAATATAAGGAACAAATTCAATGTAATGATCTTGAGCTGCACTTCCTATGAAGAAGGTAAACAGAGAAGTTCATAAAGGTGGGAGCAGAATCATGATGATGATGAAAGGGGAGGGAAATGGAAGAGGCGTCACTGTGGAAGTATACCACAGCACAGCATGTCTGAGAGGTATGCTATGACAGTAATGAGAGACTTGATTTCCTAGGAAATTCTTTTGATAAAATCAGAGGATATAAAAATTTTACACCTTCCTTTGCTGATAATTTTAATCTCTCAATAAATTGAAAAAGCAGTGAGGAAAGGGATTTAGTGTCAGTTTAATTTTAACAAATATGGGAAGAGTGGTTGGCCATTTAGAAATATCAGAAACTTTGGGAGAAAGCCAAGTACTCATAAAATCCAGCCTCTCCATAATCCTGTCAGAAATGTTTTAAAGAGGATTCCTTAGAAGGAAGGTTACACTAAATAATCTTTAAGTCCCTTCTGAAACATTAAATGCTGCCTCTAACATTCTGCATTCACAGGGAAGAACTCCAGAGGTGGTCAGCATGGCAACTGAGCAAGCAGTGGCATCCCAGGCTCTGTGGCTACGTGGAAAAGAAACAATAGTGCTGCACACCAGGTACAGTAAAAAGGGCATTTATGTTATGTAAACATACCATAGAACTATAAGAACTGAAACAATGTGGTCTTGGAATAAAACTACTGATAAATCAGTAGTACAGAATAGATACTTCAGAAACAGGCAAATATGCTTAAGAACTTAATTTCCAAAAAAAGGCAGAATTAAGTCAATGGGGGCATGGAAAATAGGGAATACAACAACTTCCAGAGTGGGCTAACCTTTTGTATTTAGAAATGGAATAAAAAACTCATAAATGAAAAATTAAATATAAAAACCATAAAAAAGAACCAACATTAGGAGTCAAAACATGGACAAGATATTTTTAGGAAATATGAAGTCTGAGTATTAAAATGTTTAACAAATGCCCAAATATAAACCCCCCCAAAAATTATCAAGAACCCTATCTGATAAATGGATACAGTGTGAGAATAATTTATAAAAGATAACATATGAATAGAAAATAAAGGGTAAAAAAATAAACAAGGGTAGTTATAAAATAATTTTAAATAAAATAATAGGATGCCATTTTTGCATATCAAATTAGTAAATGTGAAATCCATATGTATATTTTGGGAATTAATTGATCAGTACTTAACAAGAAACTTGAAAATGTTCATTTCTTTTGGCCTACTAGTTTCACATGTACGAGTCTATCCAATGGAAGTAATTCTAACAGCTAAAAGTCCCATGCATAAAAATGTTCATTGAAATGTTTTAAAGCAAAAATGTATTCTTTGCTTTAAAAAAGGAAAAAGGAGGAAGGAAGGAATAAGAACAAAGGAGTAAGAAGAATTTTTAATGTATGCTTACCATATGGCGGTTATATAAATTATCCCATTTAAATCTTACAACAGTTCCATGAAATAGATACGATCACCATTTTATAGAAAAGGCAAAATGTTTTTGCATGCTCAGAGAGACTAAGTTCTTTAAAGAAACTTGGCTAGTACCAGTGAAAAAATGAATACAGGCTAAATGTAAATAGTAGAATTGTTAAGTAATCTGGGAAGACTTCTTTGATGGCTTGTTTTTAAATTTTTAATATAAAAGAATACAATGGAAAAATAGTTTAGGATAAGAAGTTAAAAATGCATAATAGAAACTGTTATATTCAATATGATTGAAATACACAGAAAAAAGACTGGAATAAAATACATAAACACTAATCAAACACAACAGAACCTGACTCTGAGATTGTGTCAAGAAATGTAGTTGGCTGGCGGCCCTGAGAACAAAGCAAAGTGCAGTTAAATTATCAGGCTGTGTAAATGATGAAGGGAAGCCCTGAAAGACCCTGAAAGGCTCAAAAACAGTTCAGGCAATTGGCTAATACAGGAGATAGAAAAAACAATTTGGAGCAGATACGGCAAATCTTGTGTAACAAGTAGAGCTGTAATTCTTTTCATGGCAAGTTGCTGGGAAAATCATAAATTGGTCACAGTTAAAATGTCAGAGGGCTCAAAAATCACAAGAAAAAATAATGAATTATTAAGGTTTTGGCTTACTCTAGAATTGCACATTTTCTGAGAAGCAGGAGGTGAGACGAGTAAGGTAACTTTTGCTCTCTGGATATTTTAGTTAGGCAGCTGGGGAAACTTGGTGAAATAACAGAAATCTTTACTCTCCAGTTAGAAGAAAGTATCTGCCTAGGTAAGCTTTAGGGAAAAAGGGCCTGGATAAACACATGTTCCAACCATAGAAAATGTCATTTATGTACACCCTCCTCCCTGAAGCAGACTAATCTTCAATTGTATGAATTTGATAGCATTTTGAAGAATCTGATATTCTAGATACAATGTTTTAAAACTCAGACTTTGTATTTCCTTTGTCTCCCACTTTCCCTGGTCTCTAATCCATTTTCTAATCCATGATCTTCTAATAAAAGAAACCATATATATTATATATGTGTGTGTATGTGTATATCTGTACACACATATACAGATATACACATACACACACATATATTATTTACTAAAATTAATTTGGAATTTTTCATCTATGGCCACTAATTGACCAAAAAGAAAAACAAAAAAAAACAAATGCTTGGTCAACGCAGCACAAAGTGCACAGGTATGTGGGAGTAGAAATTAGTAACATTCCAAAAGTGATTGGTTTCTACTTAATGGACACCAACCACCCTCACCTACCTTGATGGCCAAAGGTGAATTTTTCTTGTGCCATTATAACAATGACTACTGCATAATACCTGATTGTCACCTCTCCACTATAAATTCTCAGAGGACAGACCATGCTTGTCTTGTTTACTGCTGGAGCCCTTGCACCAGGACAGTGGCTCAATGAATATTTGTTGAATGAATGAATGAGTGAGTGAATATATAAATCCTCCTCATCTCTACAGATTTAGCTCAAGCCCTGCCTTCCTGATAACATTGTTCCTCAGAGCCCCAGTGACTGATCTCATTATCAATCACATTACCAGTCTGCACGCTACTTAACACACCTGATTCTATGCATCATTTTTATTATTGTTTTTCAGTTGTTGGTGTTTTATTTTGTTTCAATTTAGAGAGAAAGACTCTTCAAAGACACTTATATACATGTAATACTTATTCTATTTCTCAAAGCACTTTTTACAGGGCATATGTAAAACCCTCAGCAAACACCTGTTAAATTCAATGATTAAATCTTTTAGGTAACTTTTGACTTCGTGATATTTCTAAACATTTTCTCTACCGAATGCATGTATTGTATTACGATTCCACCATGTGGTGGACAGAAAATGGAATTTAGTGTCAGCTGAGCTGAGTTTACTGAAAAGTCACCTAAACTCTGCTCTTCTGTTTCTCTATTTGTAAAATGGAAACGTTAACAAAAGCAATAACAAAAATAAATATCTACCTATCACAAAGGGAAGACAGTGCAATCAAATGGGATAACGTAGGTGAATGAGTTTTGCAAATTGGAAAGCAAATATTAGCCATTCCATTTACCAATTTAAAAAATGCAATCGATGTTGCAAGACCGTGTATAGCAACAACAGTTAGCGTGGCTTTTTCTGAGAACAGCTATTAAGCAGAAAAGATAGGTGATGAGGAAAAGAATCTCAAGCACAACTTGCCAAACATGCCCTAGTCATAAATCAAAGAGCATGTTCAACACTCGCGGTGTGGAGAGATTACCAGACACCTGTCCCCTACACCCTTCGGCACTGCTGCAAGTATCTCTGACACCAGGAGAACGCTTACCAGACACGAGCTGCTGTCCAGGCAACCCCACGGGAACCATGCCCAGGTTATTCATGGCTGTAGCCCAGGCTGTCGGATCTGTCACAGACATGTTGAGCTGGGTCGTGTCTATCGCTATACTCCCCAAACCATCAGCTGCTGTGGGAAGAAACAAACCATGATTTAGAGCCCATAGGCAAGGGCGTTTGTTTGAAAGAAAATCACATTTCTAGAGATGTGAAGCTTCATTTAGCACATTCCCAATCTACAAAAAAATAAAGAACTATAATCTACAGCAATGTTTTCTCCAGACTTAAAACATAAAGCGTTTCCAAATAGTTTCTGGGAGAAAACTTAATGACATGTAGTTTATATTATACACAGTATGCTATTAAGGAGGTACCCCTGGAAAAAATTAAAGAATTGTTTCCTTCTCCCAGTGAAACAACATTAGTTAAGTCATAAGGCTGAGCTGCAAAACAGTAAACTCTCTTGGTAAAACACGTTAACTTGCTTACTGTTTCCAGGTGTAATTCTTGAGCAGAAAGGCCTTCTAATAAGAAAATAGTTGTCAAGCAGTGAAACTGGTCCTGTCTGAATTTATTGTTACCTCATAACATATTCCTTCATTTATAAACCTTTACATTATTACATTAAGAAAATGCAAGTGTCTACCTACAGTGACTTTTCCGAAGTATTTCTAAATAAATAAATAAAATTTAAAAAACAAGTAGCATAAAGCTTAAAGAACCCAAAACAAAACAGAGAATGTGTCAAATTTGACTGTTTCATTTTCACTAGTTCTACAGCCTGATTTCTTTAAGGGTCCAGGCTCCTGGTTCAATGCAAGTTTTTCAAGGCAGGGCAAGATTTTCCGCGAAGAACTCAAGAAAGCCTTGTTTGCTTCCTTTGCTGGCCACTGGCATTTACCTGCAGCCATCATCTGAGGAAGCTCCTGGGGAAGCTGGGTGATGTTCTCAACTCCACCTGCATCTACCATTGAATTATGAGCATCCAGGTGGGCAGGAGCACTTTGATGGCTGAGTGCAGGGTCCCCTCGGAGGTCATCGGGTTCTGCAAAAAGGGACAGAAGTGTAGTGAGAAATCCTAATAGTTAACTGAGAGAAAACGTCAAGGAACAAACTGTTATCTATGCAAAATTAAAAACAAGGACTGATTTCCAGTCTCGGGCACAGAAGAACAGCTGCTTCCCATCCCTCAGCGGCTGTCTTGTGGCTCAGTTTTAGAGCCCTGTGAGATGCGTGGGTCAACTCATCAACTCACCTGAAACTGGGGCTGGCTGAATAAATAGCACCATTTGTGAGTGCCTCAAAGGCCTTGCTTCCTACTGAAGCACCTTCACAAATAGGTGCTTATCAGTCCCTGCACAGCCTCTTCCACACACGCTACACATCAATGGAGAGGGCAGACTCAGGGCTAACGATTTTTTTTTTAGTTAAAAAATTAATTGATGCCGTTATTTTGGAAGATGGTCGTCTGTGAAATGTATTCAGAGAGGAAAAAAAGTTGGGAGGAGGAAGAAAAGAGCAAGAATCCATTTACCATGCAGCTGGAAAAGGAGGGTACCTAAACTACAATAGGAAAGGCGAAAGAGAAGAATGGCATGCTGTCCATAAAAGATCTGGAGGGTTTTAGGGCAGCAAAGGAAGAGCATTTGTTTTTTCAGCTCATTGGAAAGATTAACTGGCCATAACTTTTTTAGTTTGAATTTTCCTTAGAAGTGCACAATATGCTGTGCGACATATATATGTAGCTTTAAAAGCACTCATAAGTAACAAACATTAAATAAAGTTACAAAGGTCTTCTCAATATCACACTGTTTATAAAATGCTATGGCTTCTCTCCACCCTTAGAAATGCAAAATCAAAGAGCTTTCACATATATTTTAAGTGCACTTTCACCAGTTTAAAACTTAGATGAGTGACATAACAACTTTGATCTTATGTAGATTAGATATAACTAAGTCTAAATATTTACTTTTATTTTAGTATAAATTTAGAAGTTTTTCTAAACCATGTTCCTGTTAATGATCATTTTAGAATTAGATGTTATGGTTTGACAGTGTATCTAATGTGAAGTTTGAAACTCTTACGGCATGTCTTTTTGTTTCTTTCATTCTTAGGTATAAGAATCAGTAATTCCTTGAGCACTGTACTGTCAAAAATTCTTATCAGTTGAACAGAAGTTTAATTCAAAGCTCAAGGTTCAATTCTCAAGGACAGGTGAATAATGAGCAAGCAGTTTCTATAGTTTCAACAAATCCCTAGTCCTCAACTAGAGGGGTAAGTAAGATAGTATGGAAATTTCTTCCAGTTGTCTATCAGGAAGATAAATCATCATCATCATCATCCAGCAGTGAATGATTTTTGGGGCAAATCATTTTTGGATCTTTGGGAGCAAATTGTACTGAGAAGGTATTTTTATTCCCACTATACCCTACTGTCCAAATGAATCAGAACCTGCATATGTATTGTGCATCAATTATCTTAGGCAATGGGTGCCAACAGACAAAGAGATTCTCGCCATAGAAAAATAAATTCGATAGCATAAGAAATGCGTACCTAACCTAAATGTTTGGTCCGTAGGCTGTCCATTCACCAATGATCTTTCTATGATGAAATCTCCAAGCACTGTTCTCTCTCCACTGCAACCATTTCAGAGTAGCAAGGCAGAGTCAGGCTAGAATGTGTTCACTCTTTTGTTCAAATGGCCCTGTAGCAGAGCTGTTTCAGATCTTTGCAAGGTCACGATTTGTCTTACTTATCTCCCCAAATGAAGTTTAGTTGGCTGGCTTCCTTCTGCCTCAGATTCTTCCCAAATGGGCATTAATCACACATTTTTTTCTCTCTCTAATGAGTCTGCAGTTCTGAAACACTATATCAGAGAACGTCCCTCTACTTTGTAGGCTTATGACTTGTGCCTGACCCATCACATTTCACCTTGACTTTTTGCTGCAGTGTTTTAGGGATGGCTTTAGTTTTTCTTGGCTCTATGACAGTCTGTTCCAATGGCAGTTTCACCTTAGTGATTACAGTCCTATAAAGGGGCATCAAGTGTCCAGGAGGCCCACAGTTTCTACCTAACACTTTCATGGCCATCTTAACAGACTGCAAGTGTCTCACTGGAAACAGTAACAAACTGCTACTGTTCCATGGAAAAAAAGCATTGTTCTGTTGGTAAGATGTGGCGTGTAAACCTAGATTTATCCCCCAATCGAACTCTTGTGACATTCAATTTATTACGTCTCTTCAGTCTCCCAATCCAATGGTTTTAATGACATACAACTTCGTGTGACTACCACGTGCCTGGGATGGTGATTCTAAAGTAAGTTCCATCACTCTTAGGAATTTCCAATAGTCTCAATGCTGCCATTGTGACATTGTTTACAAAATTTAAATTAATTCGATCACTCATTTTGGAAGAAAGGTAATACATTTAATTAATTACCAACTAGTAATTTATGAATAGTTCCAAGAATGATTTTTGTACTTCGTTAGCATCTATTGTTCCTATTGAATACCTGCCTCTTTAAATGATTCAAGCCATAATGCCTAACTTATCATTCACATCAATTTCTCTGCCTTAGTTTTATTATTTCTAAACTATTGAAAAGTTTAATATTCTTAGTGATGTTTATTTACACACAGAGAGGTGGGGAGTTAAAAATTATAGCTAATAAAGCACTCTGAATACCGTAGGTGATAATTATTATTATTTTATTTGGAAATGTAGTGTTTCCATTAACGTACCCTGGGATCTTTGTGTTCTGGTAGATAATTATGTAATTAATTCTAAAACAGTGAATAACACTTGATATTTCTAAAAGTAAGTGTTGCCCTAGTTTTCTGTGCCACACCTCAGTTGTAGCACAATATTTCATTTTCCACCATTCCTTTATAAAATAATATGACGGGGGCCAGGTGCAGTGGCTCACACCTATAATCCCAGCACTTTGGGAGGCTGAGGCAGGCAGATAATGAGGTCAAGAGATGGAGACCATCCTGACCAAAATGATGAAACCCCGTCTCTAGCAAAAATAGTAAAATTAGCTGGCTGTGGTGGCATGCACCTGTAGTCCCAGCTACCCAGAAGGTGGAGACAGGAGAATTGCTTGAACCCAAGAGGCAGAGGTTGCAGTGGGCCGAGATCATGCCACTGCACTCCAGCCTAAGTGACAAAGTGAGACTCTGTCTCAAAAAAATAAAAATAAAATAAATAAAATGATGTAACTTAAAAGATATATAATTTTTTTCTCTCTAGGCCTTTTCTGCCTATGCAGCTACAAAAACTTTCAAGAGATTCATGACCAATTATGAAATTGGCAGTTTGTACTTACAGCTTTTAATGAAGCACCACAAAACAACCTGATATACAAAATGCCAAGGATAAAAGTACAGCTTTGTTTGGGCTTAACAGATATCTAACACGTTTCCTGTTAAGATATATTCAAGTACAAAATCTCATACCAATTTCATAACTGTTCAACAAAATATATTTATGCTCAGTATTTCATTGGGCTATATAACAGAGCAAATAGTTTCTGAAACTTACCAAGTCTATGGAAATACTATTTGGTTTAAAAAATTGCACATGATACTCCCACTATTAATAACAGAACTTCTTCTAACCCTCTTCAATTTCAACAGGTTCCAGGGATACACACATCATGAATATAAGACCTACCTGTAACTGTCCACAACACAGATTCCTATTAAAGGAGGGTAGAGATCAGCTAGGTATTGAAAATCCTTCTTATTGAAAAAAAGAAATGGCTAGGTGTGGTGACTCATATACATAATCCCACATATGAGCTCCTGTCTGTAATCCACTTTGGGAAACCAAGGTGGAGAGATTGCTTGAACCCAGGAGTTTGAGACCAGGCTGGACAACATTGAGCGATTTTGTCTCTACAATAACCTTAAAAAATTAGACAAGCATGGTAGTGCCCTCCTGTAGTCCTAGCTGTTCAGGAGGCTGGGGTGGGAGAACTGCTTGAGCTAGGGAGCGGGGGTGCCGAGGTTGCAGTGAGCCGAGATTGCGACCCTGCACTCTAGCCTGGGCGACAGAGTGAGACCCTGTCTTAAAAAAGACAAAACAAAAAAAAAAGCATGATTTTGTTTGATCTAGGTCTTCAGGTTTATACCTACTTCAGTAACAAAATAATTACAGTGAAAGAATCAGATTTGTTAATGTCTTGTAAAGAGTTGATACCAGGCCAGGCAGAGTGGCTCATGCCTGTAATCCCAGCACTTTGGAAGGCTGAGGCGGGTGGATCACTTGAAGCCAGGATTTGAGACCAACCTGGCAAACCTGGTAAAACCCTGTCTCTACTAAAAATACAAAAATTAGCCAGGCGTGGTGATGTGCACCTGTAGTCCCAGATACTTGGACAGCTGAGGCAGGAGAATGGCTTCAACCTGGGAAGTGAAGGTTGAAGTGAGCTGAGATCGAGCCACTGCACTATAGCCTAGGCAATAAAGTGTGACTCCATCTCAAAAAGAAAACAAAAAACAAAAAACAAAAAGAGTTGATACCAAAGGAAGCTTATTTCATATGGTATCTGCAACTTTCTTATTTATAAGAACTCTTCATTAGCATTATTATGGTATATTTTTGTAGTAAAAAGAAAGATACATTTTCATCCAAAATTCACTCTCCTATTCCATCACTAAGGATACACCCAACCTCGATCTTCACGTAGTCAGTACCATACTCTCTTGAGGTTACAGAAATGTTCCACAGTTTAAAACAATATAGAAAATTGTGAAATAGGTATGCTTCTGTATTAACTCTTAGATTTTTCAAGTAACTGTCTATGAATAGTAAGGGAGATACTTCTGCTTCCTATAATGGTAAACTATGTAACTGCAGATCAATCTTCCCACAGAGGCACAACTAAAAATCTTAGTATCTTCCATCAGCTTTGTAAAATTCTCACTGTCATCTCTTCAAATACAAAAGGAGTCCAAAGGACATTCTCTGATTATTGTAGTGGGTTACTAATCTGGCTTCTAAATAGAATGGGTCCTATTAGCTACTGGGTGTTTCATTTTATTGTTAAGGGGGGTGAGTGGAATCTGCAAGTTTAGGGGCAGAGTAGGAATTGCTCTGCAAAGTGTGTAAAAGAAAATACAAAAGCTGAATGTTTTAAGGGGAAAGAAATAAGGAATCTTTGGTACTCGCCTATGAAAAAAAAATGACTACAGAGAAGATCAATGACTTATGCAGAGCTTCAGGTGGTTTCACTAGGAAGCATACAGTGTAAATCTCTCCTCACCTCCTCAGAAATGTCAGCTAAGTCTATGTTGCTCCTTAGTTCTTAGATAGGAGTAAGTTTGGGGGGATTGGGAGAACTTGGAGAGCTTCAAGAAAAGAATAAAAAGGTGGCTAATAATGGGGAATTATATAATGTACTACATGATAATGCACAATAAAATCTGTTAAATATAGAGGATAGTGATTATTTATTAATGATCAATGTCAGCTGATTGATGAGAAATAATAGGATTAAGGTTTTGGGGAAGAGATTTAGATTAGGCATATCATGGAGAATTTCTGATGAGATGACTGTAAAGTAGGAATATTATGTCAAATAACACTAAAAAGCTCTTTCTCAGAGATGGTGAGAAAAGCCACATTCTGGAAACAGTATGGGCAGAAGATGGAGTTAGGCAAAGATCAGTTCAGATAGGGGTGATGCTCATATACAGATGCTCCTCAATTTATGATAAGGTTATGTTCTGATAAACCCGTTAAGTTGAAAAAATAGTAGATGAAAATGTATTTAATGCTGGCAACAGAACAGACAGTCCTCAAATGACGATGGTTTGACTTACAAATTTTCAACTTTATGATGGTGAGAAAGCACTATACATTCAGTAGAAACCATAAGTCCATCACAGGCTGTAAGGAGCGTCTTGACTTGGAGTTACATCCCAATGGAGTTCTGTCCCAAAAGCATAGGTTGAACCATCCTAAATCAAGGACCACTTGTGTTTAGAAAATCACTGAACTTTTTCCTGAAGTGTCACAGTTTTATATACATCATACTACCTTGCACCTAAAAATAGATGCCATTCCTATTCTTTTTCCAGTTTTCTGTTAAGGCAGAAAGATAAAGGAGATACATACCTTCTCCTCCATGCGCTCATAGCACCCTGTACCTTGCTGTATCCTCGCACTTTCACTCCTATTGTAATTAGTTTATTTCTAGCTCCCTAATAAACTATAAGCTCAGGATGATTAAGAAAATTAGCCATCTGTGCATACCCTGCAGCTAGCAAAGTACCTGAAATGTGGTAGGTGTTAAATATATTGTGATATATTAAATATATTGTGATTTTATATATATGTTACAAATTTGTAAAATATATTTTAAATTTTATATAAAATATAAACATTTTACATGTAATTTCAAATGAATTCATGCATGGAGAAATTGAGAGATGAAAGTACAAATGAAGAAAAAAGGTAAAAGGAAATAATAAAGGAATAAAGGAAAAAAAAAATCTCAGTTCCACAGTCCCAAAGCTTGGAAGTTTAAAGCTAAAGAACATAATGGGGGTGGAGGAATCCTGTAAATTAGAACACAGATGAATTTAAAGTGTTAAAGAATGACAATTAAAAAAAATCTGTCAGATCTTTCAAGATAAGCTTCTGATACACTTAACAAGATACCCTCTAAGCTTTAAGATTCCACACCTCCCTGGCAACCAATGTAGGGTCATGAGCAGGTTACAGTGATGTTCTCCTTTTGTGAGACTTCTTGCAGCTGCTCTTTGAATGAGCTGAAATCTATAAATAACTGCATCTCCAGACCCATTAAGCAGTACATTAGTGTAACAAAGGCATATATGTACAGTACTAAAGAAGTGAAATTGTTGGAAGAAAGGAAAATTTCCATTTGGCATGCACTACAGAGGATGGAAAGCAGACCTGACCATTTCTCAAACATGAAATTCCATTAGTGGTTTGTGATTACATCCTCCTTTTTTCTACTTTGTATGGCAGCCATTTTTTTTTTTTTTTGAGATGAAGTCTCGCTCTGTCGCCCAGGCTGGAGTGCAGTGGCGTGATCTTGGCTCACTGCAACCTTTGCCTCCTGGGTTCAAGTCATTCTTTTGCCTCAGGCTCCCGATTCGCTGGGACTACAGGTGCGTGCCACAACATCCTGCTAATTTTTTGTAATTTTAGTAGAGATGGGGTTTCACCATGTTGGCCAGGATGGTCTCCATCTCCTGACTTTGTGATCCGCCTGCCTCAGCCTCCCAGTGTGCTGAGATTACAGGCATGAGCCACTGCACCTGGCCCAGCAGCTAATTTTAAACTACAAGTCATCACCTTTCCATCTTAGAGAGTAAATGGTTACTACATGGATAAGGTTTTACCCATGACATGTCTATCTTTGAAGAACTCTATATTCAGAGAGAGAGAGAGAAAGGAGGAGACATGACCTGAAGGCCCCCTGTAAAATCATGCAATTAAACAAAATGACCAAATTTGCCAAAGAGACAACTAGCATGGGCAGGACAGTAGATAAAAATAATTTTTGACACAAAGAAAAATATTATTTGGCATTACAAATACAATTGTAGAGAAATGACAGGCAAGATTACTTTTCTCAGGAAAACTTTGCTTTTGAAAAAAGTATGCTTTATATTTCTAAATTGAACAAATAACAAAAAAAAATCTTGAGACCTTAAGAATAAAGAACCTCTCTTTCTATTAAAAACAGAAAAGAAAAGAAAACAGGCTTTGATGCTACTATGGTAATCTGTAGAGACAGGGATTGGTACCATCGGAGGTTTCTGGAATCGACTGGAGGTTATGCAACTTATCCCCTGTGCAGAAGGGAGACCACTGCATGTCACTCTAAAGTCTTTATATAGGCAGGTTTTAAAATATAGGCCCTTTCACATTTAGACTTTTAGAGATTTTCTGAAAAGGGCAACATTATACTTGAAGACAGTTTATTAAATATGTAATGGCTCAACTCATTCCCCTCATTCATGGATATCAATCAACCACGTACACGATCTGCTGTCATATGTTGTTGTTCTCTACTTTCAAAAATACACCAACCATAAAAAAAAAAAGTGATCACTGCTAGACTTTGATGGTGAGTGAATGATTAAAGAAAGAAATATCATCAGTAAACATAAGCCTGGATCCATTAACGCTAGAAGAGTCCCACTTTAAGCAAAGGTTTTCTAAACCCCTGGGATTCAGCACAAACACATACAGGTTCATAGAGCAAGTCATCAAGGTTTGAAGAATCAGGTAAAACCTGAGTTTATCAATTCTTACTTCTCCCAGATAAACATGTCTCTAAAATGTGTCTGACAGGCAACTGTCCAGCCTCAGCTAGTGACGGTGTGGCAGCTCACTGTGCCAAACAGTCCTAAGAGTTCACTGTTCTTCCTCCTGAGCACTTACCTAAAGAATAGGAGATGTAAATCTAAATTCTGTCCTCAAATCCTACTTCTGCAGTGATATGTGGCCTTGGAAAATTGACTCTTCTATCCCTGGAATAGGGATATAAGGCTTAACTACCATGTTACCTAGCCACAAATTTATGAAAGTAACTAAGGACATACCAGGTAATTCTTGCCTCCCCTCATCACGTTTTTTCTGCGTTTGCACTGCCTTGTTCTCTTCACATTCACATTCTAAAAGTTCGAAAGAGTAGACAATGTAAACAGAATGTAGTGACTAAATAAAAGCCTCAAGTAAAATGGCAAAGCTATGGGCTGTTGAGACAGAGCAAGAGAGACAGGAAAGAGCTGTCTTGAGGAAGGGATAACGCCTCTGGGACAAGACTTCGGGTGGATTTCAGGCTTTAAAGAGGTGAATTCTATATACCATACACATGGCCACAAATTGAAGAATAATTTTGTATGCATGCACAGTACAGAAAGGCAATGTTGGTCACATCCTCGCCTCTTCAGCTGCACTGATACACAGAAAGCAATTTCTGTAAGCATTACTATCTTCTTATATAAAGGAAATCAGACAATATATAATTCTATAATTTGTGCTGTTTTGTGCTCAGTTTTTTCATTATGTACTCATTTTATACCTTGACCCAACTGTGGAAAACATTAAGCTACAAAGTGGAACATTTTAATTGTAGTGGATAAATAACTGACCCTTAAATGGTGGCAAACTGGCAAATTAGTTATCTATTTTCCAAAAAGCCCTGGTTACAGCCCTTTAATTTATGGAAATCTACCTGCAATAAAACCCAGATCAGACCAAGACCAGCCTGAGCCAGTTGCTCATCTTGTTTAACATTTCTCCTAGTAGGGTCACAAAGAACATGTTAGTTACTCTTTAAACAAATGTGCTCTTAATGATGCCACTGCAGCATGATGAATAAAGCATTAGCCCTGCAGTCATGATCCCCCTGGGACAGGGAGCTTTAGCAGAACACACCCACTTTGCATGGATTGCCCTGGGCCAGAAACCTTGCTTTATCTTTCTCTAAATGACTACCCACAGCCCTTGCTCATGCTCCATAACCAGTGAGCAAGAACAGTGGAGCCTTGGGTCCCCTGCGATGGTCCTTTTTACTTCTCAGGGCCTCATAAATGGTATGGCTATATGATCAGGGGAAACCCAGAAGGCCTGGTGGGGTAGTTAGGGGAGGGCTATGGGGGCACAGGAGCCTGATACAAATGCCTGCACGGCAGGACATCCAGTTGGAATGTTCTAGGTCAGCAGTGAGCGTTCTGAGGAAATGGGTCAAACCTTTAGTGCTGCTCATTGTATCCAGCAAGATTTAAATGAAGGTGCTCAGAAGAGAAAAAGGCCTAAGTGTCCAAACGGTAATTAGGCTCCTGAGGCTAAAGGCAGGTTAGGGGGCACCGAAAGGTGGTTCCAACCTCCAGGGACATACATGATTCAGAAGCTGAATCCTGGTGATTTCTTGGTAAAAGGTCTTTATGTTCTAGCTGCTTTTGGAGGACAGGCATCATCAGACACAGGAATTGGCTACACCTAGTGATCTCAGCAGTTCTTCATCACCCAGAAAAACTCCACAGAGGCTCCTACCCCCATCAAAAAAGAACAAATGCTGATGGAAAGGCTCCAGCACTGAAGGCAAAGTTGAAGGGCACTACAAAACACTGCTGCTACAGACCCAAGCTCTCTACCCTCTGTCTTAGTCACAGATTTGCATAAAAAGTTGCCAATGCCTTGTCCTCCACCCTCACCGTCCCGCATTAACACATTCTCCTTGTCAATAGGAGGAGATACTTGCCTCTTGAGAATGCCATATAAAAATTCTTTCTTACAAAGGGATGGCATTTGGAGGACTAAGCTCCTCAAATAGTCTTTTTTTCTGCTATAGTCTTCCAGACCAAAGGATCCATCTGCCTCTGAGGACCTAGTCTATTTATTTAACTAGGGCTGTGTTCTCCACTAGGCACTAGAGGCATATGGTCTACAATAATACTGGAGACCTGAAAATATTTTGTGTCAACATGCAATGAAAAGCATGCTATCTAAAACACATACTTAACTAAATGTCTATACATTGCATATTATGACAATTCTAATTATCAAATTTGGTATTGACATAAAAGTCATTATAGTTGAAAACCATTTGCAACTGGGCTATCTCACTTTGCAGAAATTACTGAGTCTGCACAATTGTGGAGAAATCAGAGCTGGTTTTAAATGAAAGAACTTTTTGTAAGCAAATAATTTCAAAAGCAAAATGATTAAAAAAAATCCTTTCCAAAATTTCTATAGACAAACTTAAACATCACATGTGAATGCACTTGTTATGTTTGATCTGATATGGAGTAAATACATCTGCTGCTGCCTATAAAGGTTTTAAATGACTGACTGTGTTCTAAGGCACTGTCTCCTTCCTGCCTACTGTGTGTAAGATAAACAAAGCTATATTTCTCTCAAATTTGCCAAACTCAGTTTAGGTCAAATGCCATTCCATTATTTATTCATGGATTATGTAAATAATTGTGGAAAAGAAGGAGGAGGCATGAACAAAAATTGACCTTAAAGAATACAGATATGAGAGAGAAACATCTGGCTCATGGTACTAAATGCAATTTCATGTTAGCTTAGAGTCATCATATTCATATATGGTTTTATTATTTATAAAAAAAGAAATCATGCTGAATGTACTTTGTGGGAATTGCAGTATATTGCTATTGCTACCACGGTTTATTATTTTCATAGCTATGTGGCTTAAACCCAACCTAAACAAATATTTTAAAAGAATTCCCACCAGCATTATTACTTTTTTTCTTTCTAGTGTTAATGAAAAAGATCTTCTGCTTTTCAAGTCCTCTGATTTCTTTACTCTTGAGCAATTCTCAATTTTATGGCTTATAAGATAATGTTTATTGAAAAATGACAACTTAAGAAAATAACCAGCAACTAGGGGTGGTTACACAGTGCAGTGTGGGAAGTGCGGGAATTTGAGAACCACATTGTCTATCAACTCCAAACATTGACCAGCCCTTGACTATTAATGGCAATTAGGATGATGATTTTATTACTTGCACACTGAAGTAGACATGTTTTTGTATACTCATCCAAGTTGTCAACTTGACACAATGTCTACCACAGAGTTTTGCTAATAGTAAAAATAAGGTAGACGTAACAGTGAGACACATAATTAACATAAAACGAAATGCACCATCATGTCCAGACTTTTCACTGTATGATCTCCTAACAACATACCCTTATTTTAATAGGGGTCAGCACCTTAATTCAAACACACTCCCCAAACTTTTGCTACTATTCTTAACTACTGGCTAATTCATCATCCTTTTATCTAAGGGTAAAATTTGCACAGAAATGCAATGACACAGTTCTCTTCATTCTGAGAATAAATATCAATACACACTAGAGAGCTGGGAATTTTTTTTATTTTTAAAGTATTATTGCTAATACATGTAATGAGTTCAAACAAACCTAAAGTCTATAAAGTAAAAGGGGAATCCCATTCCCTTACACCTTATCTGCCAGTCAACCACACTCCCCAGAAGCTACCACTGAGAAAATAGCTCACTAGATAGCAGCCACTGTGGCACGTAGCTCACATCCTCCAACTCATGAAAAAGACTCACAACAACCTATGAGACAGATGTTATCCCAACGTTTTACAAAATAAATAAACTAAGGTCCAGAAGGCACTCCTCTGGATTTTTATTCAAGGTCAGAAAGCCAATGAATGGCAGAGCCCAGAACTCAATGTGTCCTAGCCTGGACCTCTGTTATAGATTTGGGGAACTCCAACTTTTTCCAGCAAAGAGTCAGACTAGAAGGTCCCTCTGGGTTTAACTGGCTCTAATGAAAGAAAGAAGTCTAAGGTAAAAGTTCCATTTCTGGGGGAAGATGCATGTATGCAACAGATTTTTATTAGATGTTGACTGTATGTAGCACGGTGCTTGATACTAAGAACATAATAGTAAGCAAGACATAGACCCTGTCTTCAAAACGATTGCAATAATACAATCAGGTAACTAAAAAAACTAAAAAGCACTGTCAGACATGAACTTTTCCATAGCATGGCAAATTAGATATTCTTAGGAGAACGCCTCTTATAAGAAAACAACAACTAGATTCTGGATAAAACCACTTATTTGTGTATTACTTTCTACTAGGCTTGGTAAAGGAAACTCTGTTAGACACCTGCTTCTAAAAAAGAAAAGATAACAAAAAAGTTGGCTGAAACCAGAAGGATGAGCCAGGAGTATTAAGTTGCTTGGAGGGAAAGGGCCAACATCAGCAATGCACCAGGCATTGACCTGCCATGGCAAGGTCAAACCCTGGTCTGAGGTTCTCATGGCAATCAGGACCAGAAGCTTTGTTACGCCTTTACATGGCCCTTACCTTCTCAAAACCTCAACTTCAGTTCTAGAAGTAGGTAAGTGAAAGAATCTAGGCAAATGAGCAGAAATCACTGCTGAAAGACAACTCAAGACCTGTGCTTTATTAAGAGGCACATTTTTCTTAAATAAGTCAGAATAATAATTGCGTATTTAGAGAAAGAGAGAGAGAACAAACATATAAAGTGTCTACTTAGGGTTGATCTGTAATCCAAATTGGGCTTAACTCTGTCCAAATATGTATACTGGGGGTAAATTGGTAATTTGAGCTGAGAGCTTGGTATAAAAAAGGTATAAACATCATCACTATCAAGGACTGTTCAGGTCCATTCTCCCTGTGTCAACAGCTTCTATTTGCAATCTCTAAATCACCCCCACTCTCACCACAACCGCACTGCCTGATGGAATGCAGTAGTGAGTGAGGTGGATGGCAAGGTAGAAAGGCTGATCCCAGCTTTATGTATTGAAAGGCTGGGAGGTGGAGTAGGGTTACTATTACTTTTTCTTACATCATCCCCTTTCTGCCAGAACCTTTTTCTGTTCTACTTCTCTTAATTGTACCAAATACATTATCTCTAACACAAGCTATCTCATCATGTTGGCAGCTAACTACAAGGAAGAGGCCTGGAATGCAGTTCTGCTTCCTACTTGTCACTGGGAACAGGAGCTACAGAAACTAGAGTGGGAGGTACTGTAGAGCTGGGTAAAGCCACAAGCTGAATAAACCAGAAAACCCAACTTCTGACTCCTATCCCAAGGAATCGCTGATATTCTGAAGGTGCTGGGAGAGTGAGGATCTATGTCAGTTATCATGTGGGACACTCAAATCAAAGTCCTCCTAGGTGCTGATTAGAATCATCACCCATTGTGGCAGCTAATTTTTCATACCCAGTAGAGACAAACTGAAACCCTGAGAGCTGATCTGGGCAAGTTGCTTTCTCTGACTCTCCATAAGAAACGTACAAAGCAGTTTGGCAGCACAATTTGCATTCCAGAGAAGAGCTCCTGTCACAAGGACCCTGTGGGCCAGTTTCCTGAGCTTTTCCACTTGATGCTTTCAATCCTCATCTCACGAGTCATTGGAGAGGCTAACGTATAATGCCTTTTGGAGGAGCTGAAAGGAATGAAACATTACTAGCAAAACTGTCATATTTTGGGAGTTAAAATGCAGATCCCTTTAGATAGGACCTCTGAAAGAGATGCTTTTGACTGCAGCAGCAGCAGCAAAAACCCTGCTAAGGACAGCTTCATGAGCACAACTTCCCAGCCACTATTCCCACCTGCAAAGTACATAATCTGGTCTGCATTTTTTTTTCTACCGGTATTTTGCTTTGATTCATTGTTGATACACATGAGAGCAGAATAATAAAGTAGGTAGTTTGAGCCTGTGTGTGATAGGGGTTCAGTACCTGCATCACGGTTTGGTTTGTATGTTCCTCTGGTACAGTGCATCAAATGGGGAATGACTTGTGTAATGTGAAACTCAGAGCAATGGCCAGCAATAGCAGGGATCTTCTGGATATGTAATCTGCTGCTAGAGCACATGCTTGGGAACCAAAGAGATGAGCAGGCCATGTTAGGAAGGGCAGCAAGAAGAGAAAACATGAGTTAATATTAAAAATGTGATGTAAAATAAAATGGAGGTTATAGTCATATCCTTCCAATTGTATTGCGCTGAAATTGTTTCTAGATTTGGAAGCTCCCTTGCTAAGCTAAACTGCAAAAATAGGATTAGATGAGGAGAAAAGGTAATTTCTGAAAGATATTAAACACAATACAATTACCGTGCAATTATATATGAAATCCAGAAAAGCATATTTCCTTCATGCCATGTGATCAGTTTTGTTATAGTTGTATATTCTTATTTTATGCTATCTACTGGTTTTCTTGTCTTTGCATATTCTTGATGCAAACCAGTGAACGCATGTAAAGTGTAAACAATAGGACCTCAACATGGAGCCGACCCAAACGATTTAACTGTGTAGCATTGCTTGTCTTGTCCATTGTGCAAGCAACATGCATAAAATATACATTTTATATGTTACTGAGGTCTGGCTGATGTGGAGGAAGAAGTGTGAGAACTAGGATGGAGGAGAAGCTAACTCCAACAGTCTACTCTTTAGTATCCTCCTTTTACCTAAAACAAAACAAACAACTGATCAGCTACTAGTGAATAACACACTTAAATTTACTGAGAGGAAGTAGTTGAATAGCAAAACCAAGATGTAGAGGTTAAGGGAAGGTTGTTTTGCTCCTGTCCATGGACCTACCTACACTGAAGCAAAATTGGGAAACTACGGCATATTTGGTCACAAGGTCTTTCTATTTACATTCAGAATTTCTCTTCTTTCTTCCCTTTTTTTTTTTTTTTTTTTTTTTTTTTTTTTTTTTTTTTTTTTTTTTTTTTTTTTTTTTTTTTTTTTTTTTTTTTTTTTTTTGTTCTTCAGAGAACACCTTTCCTGATATGGGTGTTTTAAAATTCTGATCAGAACTGGCAGTGGGAAAAGAGCTGAGGAAATAATGGAGACTCGTACTTATGTGACACATTTACAAACCCTATGAATTTTTAATGAAGGCACAATGTCCACAATTAGATTAGAAATGAGGTTTTCTTTGTAGGCGCTCTTATAGTAAGTGGTGTGCAAGTGAATTTTATTTTATATTCAGTAAATGATACCAACTGCAAAAAACAATACAATTTAATAGAAAATAAAAACAAATTGTTGATTGTCCATAGCTCCTTTTTCATCTCTTAGATTTACAAAAGTATTGCAGTTAAAAAAATTGCATTTTGTTTTATTTAAATACCACATGGATGCCAAAGCAACTCAATGGTACAGAAAGTCATTTGCAGTCATGACCTAAAGCTGTCCTTTTGCATTGTGTGGAGAAGTTTTTGTTTGATTTGTTTTAAACTGTTAAAATAACTTCTAAATGTAGAACTTTGGGGAGAAAGATATTAAGCTTCCCTATTTGCAAACTCAGCCATTTCAAATGAACATTAAAAAAAAATCTAATCGTGTAGAAAATAAAGAAATAGAATGGGCTGATGGATACTTCATTTGCATTTTGATTCTAAAGCTTAACTCTTGTCTTCATAGGGCTTAGGTTTCCAGCTTCTCAGAAATAACAGTTTTCCGTCCTTCTTAGATGGTGTCCAAAGTCCTCCAGATTCTGGCTCCTGGTCACTTCAGCACATCATTTCCTAAAGCTTCGGCTTCTCTTGGAGCTGCCACACACAGGTCTTTTTACTCTTCCTTGAGCCTAGCAAATATGATCTTCTCTTAGTGACTTTGCCCTTGCGGTTCCTCCAGATACCTGCACAACCACTCTGTTCCCTCACCCGGGTCCTTCTCTCACGAAATGTCATCCCTGACCTCTACCTAAAATAGCAACTGTAGTTACCTTCTGTCCGTCTACTAGTCTTATTTTCTTTCTCTCTAGGATTTCTTGGCATCTGAGACTATATTACATAGTTATTTCTTTGATAAGTTACCCATCCATGAGAGCAGGCTTATATTTAACCTTTTAAAAATGTTTTTCTTGGTAAATTGCCATCAGCCAAAACAGTGCCTAGTGCTTAGTAGACACATACCCTTCCCTCCCACATACGCAAATTCATTGATTAAATATTATGAGTGAGTGGGTGTATATACACACACTGTATTAATCATTACCATTTGATTTTCTGTATTCCCGATGCTTTGACATCTGGGTTCTTGCTAACATTGGAGGGATCACCCTTCCCAGGGCTAGCCAATCCAAGAGAGCAAACACCTCACCTGGGAGCATACACTTCAAAGGCAAACCAACCAATCCAGAGCCCAGACCCTCAACTACCTCCTTTACTGGCTCTCAGGTGTTAAACCACTATTCCTCTGGCCTAATCACCCCAGAGCCAAGTATTCTGTACCTGACAGAGTCCTTATACCCTAGAGCTTAAATTATTCAAACTCACCCATCCTATGCCTGTTTATCCCACCTTACCTTGCCTCCTCTTTCGCAGAAATCACAATAAAGGTGCTCTCACTTCCTCTCCCTTCTGACTGACCCTGGTGCCTCCCTGTGTGGTTCCTTGTGATATGGGATGGCATGCTCCCTTCTCTTGGGAACTGTGAGTAACAAACTATCTTTTCTATGACAGTCATCTCCTGGTCTGCTGGCCTTATCACATCCAATAATAATAAAATGCAAACACAAAAAGTAATAATAAAATGTGTTTGCATTTGAAAACAAAATTTTCAAATGCAAACACATAAACCCTCAAATAAAATTCACTGTATTTTCAAGGACAATGAAATATACTAATCACCAGAAGTTATGGTTTTCCTAGAGTCATAAGAAATAAAATCAGCCAGGCTACAGTGGCTCACACCTGTAATCCCAGCGCCTTGGGAGGCTGAGGCAGGTGGATCAACTTGAGGCCAGGAGATTGAGACCAGTTTGGGCAACATGGTGAAACCCCATCTCTATTAAAAATATTTTTTTAAAAAATTAGCTGGGTGTGGTGGCACACATCTGTAATTCCAGCTATTTGGAAGTTGAGGCACGAGAATTACTTGAGCCTGGGAGGCAGAGGTTGCAGTGAGCTGAGATCATGCCACTGCACTCCAGCCTGGGCAACAGAGTGAGACTCTTTCTCAATAAAACCCAAAAAACAATAAATAAATCAATAAAAATAGAAAGAAAATGACTTTGACACTTGAAAGATCTGTGTACAGTTTAAACTCCGTCTCAGCCCTGAGGTTCATTTATGGATTGCTTTTGTGGTTATTAATGTTACTCTCTACTTTCACCCTTTGTTTGTTTGTTTTTTAGGGGGATTCAGACACTGTTACCTCAAGGGAGCAGCCTGCCTTATTCTTTTTGCCAGACACAAATAGTTAACCCTATTCACTAAACAGCAATTAATTGTCAATTAAACACATATACACTGTGAACTCTGGTGTCAATGTAGACTTATCAATTGTAACAACTCTGAGGAGGTTACTGATATGAGGGAGACAATACGTGTCTGAGGTCTGGGGCTCTGTCTTAGTCTGTTTAGTATTGCTATAAAAGAATACTCGAGGCTGAGTAATTTATAAAGATTTAGCTCATGGTTCTGCAGGCTGTACAAAAGGCATGGTGCCAACATCTGCTTGGCTTCTGGTGAGGGTGTTTCATGCTGTATTATAACATGGCAGAGAAGATCAAGGGGGAAGTGAACACGTATGAACAGGCAAAACCTCAGGGGCATCCTATTTATAACAACCCACTCTCATGAGAACATTTCTCGGAGAGCTAATCCAGTCTTACTTGAGAGAGAGCTCACTCACTACTTCAAGAACAACAACAAGCCATTCATGAGGGGTCTGACCCCATGACCCAAACACCGCCTATAAGGCCCACCTCCCACACTGCCATACTGAGGATCAAGTTTCCACATGAGTGCTGGTAGGGACAAACTCACACCATAGCATATATATGCGAAATTTCTGTACCTTCTGCTCAATATTGCTGTGAACCTAAAGGTGTTCTAAAAGAATTAAGTCTTAAAAAATGCATACACATTACTCTTTCAATATAAGAAAATAATAAATCCTATCCATAATTTCCTAAATTATGGTTAGCTCTAAATGTAATAGGGTACATTTCTATGACTTGATGCACTCTGAGTTTTTTCAACACATTTGTTTCTTTTTTATTCCAGAAACTATTGTTCATGTATTCCATGGCCAATTTGCCAGATGCCTCAACATTCCCTGCTGGAACACCTCAGGCAGGGCTAAGCCAGGGCCTGCCAGAGGCATGGCAACCACAGAAACTGATCCTGGGAAACTGAATTTCAATATATTTTCATAGTAAGCTCAGAGGAATGTGCTGGGTGGTTACCCATTACTTGCACCTGGTAAGGACACAGGCCTGAAGCTGGAGTCTCTGCACAATAGAGAGGGGCCAGCAAGATATAAAGATGTCCACAGGAGTGGCCAACAGAGCCTCTAGAATGCACTGGATGGAGCCTCAATCCAGTCAGTTGCTCATGTTGGTAGTAGGACCTTCTGCGGGATTTGATAGCCTATGCAGCTGTCTTCATGCAGTCAGATTCAGGCCTCCTTTACTTACCTTACAGGGCTCTTGTCAAAGTGGTCACCCTGGTGACAACCATGTGCTTTCTAACAGAAGTACCTGACCCTGCTCAAGGTATAAGAAACAATAAGAGAATAATTTTTAGGAAACTTGAGAGAGGTCTTAAAACTGTGCTCATATGCTTTTTTGAAAACATGGTTTTCAAATAAATGCAAGGTTGAGACATCAAAGGAGCTAGCCACTCTCCCTCTAGTCCTTCAGTCTTCCTTTCTGCCTGGTGTTGCACGCTGCCTCCTACACACCAGTGCTCACAGCTGCTCCACTGTGGGTATGACTTCTCCTTCTCTTCTCTATGCTTCTTTTTAGGCTCACGTAAAGGCCCACCTCCTCCAAGACCCCGTGTAAGATTGATTCTCTACAACCACTTGCTCCTCTCAACTCCAGAGTTCCCCAAGGGTGGTATGTCAGAGGATTTAATGTGACCCAAAACCATTATTTTAATTTTTAATAGCTATATTTGCTTTCGAGTCATGTGAAATTGATGTTTCTGTGGATTTTTAAAATGGTCAAATATTGGCAGTTTCATATAGTTCAACCTAATATGTGTCAGGGAAAAATATATTAAAAGAAAACCAGACATCATTGTTTAGGATGAGGCTAAAATGAGTACTTTATTGAACTGTGTAAAAATGAGTAAGTATATAAATGTTTTCATGGTGGAGATACAGCAAAAATTATTAAGCTTGTATACACCATCGAAACACTGGACAAAACGTATTTTGACAAACACTGTTCTACGTATCCTTTTAACGTGTCTCATTATTGTGTATTTTTTTTTGTATATCTATGTATTCATGTTTTATCTTCCATTAATTTCCCAGATATTTGTATGCAAGAGGCAAGTGGAGATTACAGACCTCTTAGCATAATACCCTGCACGCAGCAGGCAGAGTTGTTACAGGGATTTGTCTGGTCACTTGTGATGAGATCTTACCAGGAAACACCACTTGTTTTCCTTGTGGTCATCCTAAAACTGGAAACTGATGGGCCATGCAATGGAGTATGCCATTGCAGCCAGGAAACCTACAACCTGGAGTAACTGAAAACACAGGACTCCTATGGAGCACCGCATGCTGGAGCTCACCTCACCACTGGGAAGTGTTGGGGGCAGTGTGGTCTGTTGGCTAGAACATGGTTGACCATCTGGATTGTACGTTATGTCCTCCACTTCTCTACTCCAACTGACAATGCCACCAAGAGGTGAGAAAGCAGAGGCCGTGGGAAGCTGGTACCTACCAGGGTATCGTATTGGCACCTGTCCTCTCTGCCCAGTTGCTGATCACTGCACCAAGCTTCAGATTCTGCTTAATACTGTCCTTTACACAATGATGCCTGGGTCTTTTGAAATGGATAGGGATAATTATGATTCANAAAAAAAAAAAAAAAAACCCTTGTTTTTAAGACAGTAGAACCCTTTCTTCAAATGAACTCCCGTGGGGAAGAACAATAAATAAGATGGATCAAAGTGTTCTTTTGTTGCTGCTTCATTGCCCTCCAGGTTGTGGGTTAAATTGAGAACTCCAACTTAAAAAAAAAAAAAAAAACCATGGTACTCACGCAACCTACATATTTCATTTCTATTTTAAAAACACAAAATACTTACATGGTATTTTGAAAGCTTTTGTCATTTATGCTTTTTTAAATATAATGGTTCAGAAACAAAATTCTGCCTTCGAATCAAGTCTTTATTTCCATTCATAAAAAAATATGTCTCGATAATGCCAACTAGATGTTGAAACAAATAATATTAAAGAAAAACATTTATTGTAGAATTGTGTGGTTGAGGCAGAAGAAAGGTGTTATTTTCATCTGTGGTGTCAGGAAAGCACCATGAATGGAGAGAGGAATATGGACTGAGTCTCAAAGAATTAAAAAAAAAACACAAAAACCTAAGTGGGAAGAGAGAGAAGGAAAGTGCGCAGGCAGCTCAGGCAGGAAATGGTAAACTCAAATGTGTGAAATCGGGAGCCTTGGAGGCTGCTGAAAGGACATCGCTGCCTCTTTACTAGTTTACATTTAAGTCAAGTTATTCAGATTATACTGGTCTCTGTATTTATATAATGACAACAGTAGTTTTATTCTCTAAAAAGTTGCTTTGAGAAAAATGTCAAGGGATTTAAATTCATGCTTTTAAAGTACAATGTTTTCCTACATAAAGATGCTGGTTTATCAACTAGAAAACTAAAGTGAGCTTCCTTATAAAAGATAGACTGAAAAGATTAGGAAAGTCTTGACAATATAAACACACATTTACTCACCAACTCATGAAACTAAAACTAGGTTTTACTACTCAAAGAAAGCATAAAAGAGATCATTTCAGTAGAAGGAAAATAGAGCACAGTTTTTACAACACGGAAAGTAATCTCAGAATTCACTAACCAAGAGACCAAAAGCAATACATAAAATATTATATATTTTAAGAGAACCTTAAATAAAGTCATGGAGAGCAGATTTACAATGCTTTAATTAAACCAGGATAGGAATGGCAGGAGTCTATTCACCTTTCATGGCAGAGAAGAGCTATATAACAGCCTTGATATTGACCAGCTGCAAAAAAAAGTCAATAACAACATGAAGATGACAGGACTCTTGGAAGAAAGTTACTATACAGCTTGGAGTTCATAATGGTGAGGATAGAGAACATTAATTCTAATCAGATCCACACCATTGACTTACAGAAAACATTTTTTTAAGGTTCAGAGAAAATATAAGTATGATATGAACACACAGGTAATAGGGCTAATAAGTATAAAAGAGATTTAGAAAAATAAAATTTTGATTCCATAACTGAAATCCTAATGAAAGAAAAGGAGGTGCCACTGTAGAAATCACTACGTCTTACAAGAACTTCTCTGATGAATTCCGATTCTAAAATGACAGGTAATAAATGGAACCAAGGACAAAAGAATCAAGACAAACACTAGTATGTAGGAATAATTCCTAGAACAATGCCAAAGAGGACTAAATACAAGACTGGGATTGAACATGTCGAAAAACATCCTAAAGCGATGTTTATAGAACATATTTTAAAATATTTTAAAAAGAAGAACAAGGAAAAAATAGCAATATTTTGGGGGAAGGCCGTTAACAATAAACAGCAAAGATGACAGAACTGTTCAACCACCATTCTGTGAGTCCTCCCCTGCAAGCAAAATTATCCGTACATTCGGAAGGGCAGTATAAACAAAATAAGCATGGAATTTCAGCTTTAGGTAGTGATGGGGGGATTTACTCAGCAACACAGAACTAGCATCAGACATTCACAGAACAAGCCAGTAAGACCCAATCCTGAAACCAACATAGTATGACACTAGGTTAAATGCTTCCACTTTACTTTCTCAAAATCTGAGCTTGTGGCAACTTTATTAGGATTCAATCATTTACTTGAGAATGTAGTGCAACTATGGAAATGACCCATAACGACTACTGGAATTCCAGAGTTGGTACCAGTTTTAGAATGAAAACTTACTAGGTTTGTGACCTGGGGCAAAGATAAAGGATGAGACTGATCTTCACATATTAGAAGTAAAGCAGATATAGAAGGTGAACTAGATTAGTTAAGCAATATGCCAAAGGATGGAATTAGTGCCAATAGGTAGAGTTTATGGCAGACTGATTTCAGGGCCACTCATTCTTTTCCCCATTCATTCAGTGGATATTTAGTAACTTCCACTGTGTGCGGCAGCATTTTAAATACTAAGTGAACAAGAAACTCACTCCAAAAAAGGTAGGCCTGGATAGATAGGTCAGTATACAGGCAGGTATACAGATAAATGGGTAAATGCATTAAAATGCAGGTTGATAGAAATAAAACAGAAGAAAAAACAATTCACTTTGAAGGTAATTTTAGGCTTTCTCCAAGGTTAAATAGAGGAAAAAAATTGGTGTGGAGGGATATTAAAACACCTTAAAATGTGTTTTAAGCATTGACGACACTATGATCAAAAATACTTATGTGTGAAAAGTATGTGCCATGGTACAGAAAATGAGGATTTTTGTTTGGCTGTAGTTTAAAAGGAACATGGTGAAAAAGTGGAGAATGATGCTAAAAATGTAGGCAGGGGCCATGCTAAGGAGTTTAATTCCCACAGGCAGTGGGGACCAAATGGAATAGTTTAAATGGGGAGTGACAAGATCAAATTTGTAAGTTAGAGTGATAATTCTTAGAGAAGTATGGGGTAAACTCTATAGGAATTCAATCCCAAGGAAGGTTAACCTATTCGGAGGTAATTATAAGAGACCAGGCAAGATGAGGCAGTGGCAGTGGAGATGAAGAGAGGGAGTAGACTTGAGAGGTGCTTTTGGAGACACAGGAGGTGGCATTTGGTGAGCAATTGGAATGTGGAAATGAGAGGGAGTGAGTGACATGTGTGATGGTGCAAAACAAACACATTCAAAAATGAATCCCAGGTTTCCACCTCAACGGAATAGCAAGGGGAGAAATCCCAGATGTAGGTGATAGGGAGGAAGGCAGCAAATCACACTGCCACGTGTGTACCTATGCAACAATTTTGCATGTTCTTCACATGTACCCCCAAACCTAAAATGCAATAAAATAAATAAATGGGAGAAAAAAATAGGAATTTCCATGGCACAAGAACATTTAAAGGATTAGTTCAGGAGAAAAACTTAAGTTTTCCATAGAGCAATCAAATGCTTCAATATTAAACTTAAAAACCATACAAAAATGTGTCTGTCCCTTGGATGGCTATTTGCTTCTCTCAGTAGCCACAAAGCTATGTTGTGTGCCTGGCACACAGTGGCTCTCAACCTCTGATGGGTACTGGAATTGAATCAAATTGCCTGAGGAGGCTTTTCCAAATGCGTATGCCTGGTCTTCACCCCCAGGAGATTTTGATTTAGCGGGTCTGATCTGAGGCGCAGGCACTTTTTAAAACAGCTCCAAAGAAGACTGATATGCATCCAAATTTGACAGCCACTGTAGTATACAGTCAATCTATAGCTCTTTGAGTAATTAGTCGAAAGGAGGAAGGGAAAGAGAAGGCTTCTTGAAATTTTTGAAGAAGCAGCTAGTTGACTTTCTATGTTCAACAGTGTAGTATTCAGTGAGAAATTTATAAAATGAATGTTCCTATCTTCTCATCTTTTTATTTATTTATTTTTTTGAGACATAGTTTTGCTCTTACTGCCCAAGATGGAGTGTAGTGGCAAGATCTGGGCTCACTGCAACCTCCATCTCTCAGATCCAAGCGATTCTCCTGCCTCAGCCTCCTAAGTGGCTGGGATAACAGGTATGTGCCACCATGCCTGGCTAATTTTTGTATTTTTAGTAGAGACAGAGTTTCGCCATGTTGGCTAGGCTGGTTCCGAACTCCTGACCTCATGTGATCCGCCCGTCTCGGCCTCCCAAAGTGCTGGGATTACAGGCTTGAGAGCCACTGCACCCAGCCTTCCTGTTTTCTAATCTTAAGGGTCCACAAATGTGATATTATAGTGTTCCTGGCTTAAGCTTGCAGACAAAACACTGGCTGAGAGATCACTGGACTCACTTGAATTCAATCTTTTCTTACATTTTTTATATTATTGATGAACATCCTTTCTTATAGCAACTCGTTCTTTAACATTTTTTATGTACTTTTACATAGTTTTCTTCATTTACTTTTTTCTCAATGTCTATTCCTCCAACTAGACTGATGTTCCATGAAAGCAGGCATTCCGTTTCTTTTGTTCACTATTGTATATATCAGCACTGACCAGTGAAACAAACACGTTCAGTGAATAAATGAGCAATGAGCCAGATTTTTCCTGTGAAATATTTTAAGCCACAATACATTATTTTTAATATTCCTTTAGGTATGTCCATGAGTGTATTATAGATTCAGAAAATGGTTTCAGAAATAACCAAAAGCATACAGCTATAGGCAAAACATTTTTAATTTTAACCTCGAGGAAACACTTTGACTCCCAGAACTTTGATATTATATAAGGTAGCCCCTTACATTAACAAATAACATTTTAAATAGGGAATAAATATCTAAAAGGGTGAATTAGGCATAGATGTTTAGCCTGAGAAACAGAAGCTAAACCTAGTTCCTGTTTCTTATCTATTAATAGATCTCAGAAGCCTTAGCCTTGAAGTCTGATAAATCTAGAGCTTTCCTGTCATTTATATCTAACGATCAATTCTAACAGTTAAATAAAAAACCACTAAATGAATGAAAAGATGAATTACTGAGAAACTTAAAGTGTCTTTTAGCAGAGCAATTAAAGAAGTAGAAACAAGTGGCTAACTTGAAGAGCCAGAAATGTTAAAAATCTCTATATTAATTGTGATTATGAAAGTGTTTTTATGTTCCAAGTTAAACATTTGCTGACAGTGCTTACTACAATATGTAAGTAACTTATGACACTTTTCTGGACATTTTACTGCCCTGAGATTGAATGTGAGTTTTTTTTAACACAAAAATTATCAAAATCAGAATTCTACTTTACCTAAAATTTGCCAAGCACCTACTATCTGTTACCACTTTCACATGTATCATCTCATGTAGTTTCCATAAAAACTGTACTTTGCCAATCAGAAAATTAAAAATAATAGCAACCTTACATGAATGCCTAAAACTAGAATGCTGTAAAAAGTGTTAATTACAATAAAAATCACTGAGGTATCATTTTATCCAGGTAAAATTATACATATTTATAAAAGCATATTTTTAAAAATACTAAATATGAACCCCAGTCATAAGAATGATACAAGAATACTATGTTTTGATTAATGATATAATTTGGCTAACTGGAGAAAACCTTGTTTCAAATGATGTTATTAAACAGATATTGAAAGCAGTACTAAGACACATTGACAGGACGTACCCTTTAACACTACACTGAGAAGGTTATACCACCTCTGTGGTATTCTTGCCAAAATTTTATAACCTCAATTTAATCATGAGAGAACATCAGACAAACCTAAATCAAGGATATTCTATAGGTAGTATGCTTCAAAAATGTCACAGTCATGAAAGACAAAAACAAACAAAAAGAAAACCTGAAGATCTGTCCTATTGATTTCTGATATTTCTAATTTAAGATCAGTAGTCATTATTTACTATTGGATGTATAAATATAGGCTCAAGAAATTGGAGTGATTCCATGTTGCATCCGGGGTATTAACTAAGTGTTATGATGCAAACTTGTTTTCATATTAGCTGCAATGTCCCCCAAGAGTTATAAGAAAAAAAAATCTTTATTAACTAATGACTCCAGATAACTGACTGAAATTACATTATACTAAGCTAAATATTCATGTCATTTCTTACAAGTGCTGCATGTTTTTTAAAAATCAGTATCTCAGCTCAAATTGTTAGAATTATCATGGTTACTTCAATTGTTCAGACAGGAAAAAAGACAGGAGGAGTAAAACAAGAGAGAGGGGCCATTTGAAGCAAGGAGAAAGAAAACATGATTCTAAAACACATTCATTAACCTAGGACTACTACTAGATGCTCTAGGCTAGAAGTTACCAGCCTGCTTCTAAACAGTTTTTAATTTTTAATTCAGTGGAATAGGTCAGATACAGCTCTCCCACCTGGAGATCCTGTCCTAGAAACTACCTGCCCCAAGGCAGCACTGCAGGTCTGCTGGTAATCATCTTTGGGTAAATGCAATCTCCAGTCAGCTACTCCCACTTTGCATGCTGTAATCCGGAGAACAAGTAATAAAAGGTGGACAAGATCTCAATGAGGTGGAGGTTTTCTCCTTAGATATTTTTTAGGAGCAAGAAAAGATATATATATATTGCACTTTAGACACTTTAAAAAAAAAAAGCCAATAGAAATGGTTTTAAAGGTAGAAGTAGAAAGAGTGATGTTGGTGTTTGAAAGAAAATTCTAATAAATAAAGATCAGTTTTACTACTTAATTAAAATTGGGTGGAAGCATATACGTGGGTCTAAATTTGATGCTCACCATACGAATGCCCAGAGACAAGAGAGATCTCCTGGGAAATTAAAACGCCTACATGTAGGGAGAATTGAACAGACCAGGGCCCCAGAGCCTCCACACATGGAGCTAAAAGAAGCATAGAGGAACCGAGTCAGACTGATTCCCCGGCTCTTCACAGCCCCCAGATTAGCTATGTATTAGTGCAGGCTGGTCTCAGCTGCCCAGGAAAATGATAACACATTTTAAAACTTGCATTTGAATTTTAAAGGTACTCAACATTTCTAGTATTGTTTACTGAAAAAGGTCAACACTCAAGTGTTTTATTTATGCACGGCAGAAGCTCAGTCTAAAAGCACTAGGCTTTCCATATGGCATATGCTGAGAATGTGTTAAATATGTAGTTCCTGAGCCAAGAATATTATTTTGCAACTTAGTGAATGCATTATTAAAAGAGCTCTGCTGTGCCCACCACTGGGAGACAGGGCAAGAGGCAGCAGTGACCCTGCATTCTGAATGCACAGAGACACTCTAAATACCAATCACAATATCCCCAAACCCACACTACCCCATCCCTTGCTCTGATTTAGGCCAATCTGGAAAAAATAAAAATGGAAAAATTTACATAAAACTCATATAAAACTTCAGTTCCAAGCACAACATTTTTGGTTCTTTGGACAATAAGTGTTTCGCTGAGATTTATGTCTAGGGTCCTTTTCCATATCCCAGCTCTGCGTCAGCATTCGCATCAGCCCTCAGTTCTTCTTGCAAATCCAGGCTATAATATACTGATTCCTTCAAATAATATTTGTGTTAAAATCATTAAATGCCTACACAAGTAATTTTTTATTAATGGGATGAGAAATAATACATACCAATTTTATGACAGTAAGAGGAGTTATTAACTTTAAAATATCTGTTGTATAAATTAAAAATCTTCTTAAGAGTCAGTCCAGTGTTTTAAATACACCATGGAAAAACAAAATTAATGCCAGGAGAATTTTGACTGGAATACAGAAGTGCCTTTATCATTCTGGGAAAAAATACTACTCTATAAAAGGCACATTTTCTGATAAGTTCAGAAATTATTCTTTTTATATAAATATTATTCACTTGGAAAAATGTTCTCTAGAAACAGCTCCCTTAGTGCATTTTAATGTATACTTTTATTTACAGACATTAGATTTACACACGTTTTCAGTATACATCTTTTGTATATAGCAGAAAGAATCTGTGACCAAAAATTCTGTCCAATTCAGATGTGGGTAGCAAATAAATGACCAGTGTCCCCATATACATAGTAATATATGGGTAATTTTATATAAAACATTCACATTAAAATAAGAATATAAGAATTTTTAAATCTTTAGAAACTGTCTTCAGGAAATTTCAGAAGACTATGACTTTTAAATTACGCTTTTACTTGATCCACCTTCCAAAAGCTCAAAATCCTTTTATTAAAAGAGCTGGCACTGACATAATTGGACTTAATCCTGTAAATATGCAAAGAAGTCCCAATGCACATCATCTACTATGCTCTGCCTGTGTGATGCAAGAGAAATCAGGCACCATCCACTGTGCCTCTTGTTAAGGAGCCCACAACTGTGCTGGCAGGACAGACACACACATAACCGGTTATAATGTACTGGAGATAACTGGTATATTCTGGTGGTAGGAATAAGAGGCTCTGGCAGCATGGAGTAAACAGTGAGGATCCTGGAAGGCAACCTGGGCATGGGGAGAGTGGAAGCTCACCTGAGGAGGTGACATTTGAGCTGGCTGTAAAGGATGAATAGGATCAGACCAGGCAGAGGAGAGGCATTCCAAGTGAAGAAAAAATAATCATCCACACATGCCACGTTTTTCAGATTTGACTTTTAAAAGCCTTTTACTTCAAAAAGGTTTAAGTGTGCAATGTCTAACATGAAGCAAAAATTACAATCTAGATTGTTTCTTTATGACTAGCCTGCTCTTCTCCCAAGGACCCTACCTGTTTAGGAAGTACAGGTAGTAAGAAGAAGAGGATGTGAAGTACCTTGGTAGATACAGAGAAAGTGAGAATGCTGCAAAAACTGAAGTAGAGATTAGAAGTAGCACTGTAGGCCTGTGAGTGGGGAGGGCTACCAGTGAGTGAACTGAGAAAAAGCAAAAGCGTTTTAAGCAGACCACAATAGCACCCCTTTTCAGTCTGCTTAAAACACAAGCCTTAACCTTCTTAAGAAAGAGTCTGCTAAAACATAGTTCGCCAAGGCCGATTAAGTACATGGTCTGCAAGGATTTTGCTCTGTGCTGGGACCTGTTAGTCAGAAGCAAGGAAAGCAAGGAGAGCCGGATCATTTTCTTTCAATAACTTAATCACACTGGTGTGCGTGGAGGCGAAGGCCGAGCTGCAGTCTTCATGTTCTACTTCTTTCACAAAGGGCAAAGGAAGGGTAGAAAAGCAAGGTCCCCTGGGTGAATCTGGAGAGAGAAAAAAGTTCTGAGACATCCCTTGTCTTCAGCTGGGCTCTACGTAAAGACCAGCGGTGACAATGGCTCAAGTGAAGATGGCCGGAAATGGCTAGAAAGACCAAGAAGACAGACTGACTCGTTTCACAGTGCCTAACTAAACCAGAATTTTAAATCCTAAATTAGCTGGAAACATATTTCATTTGCTCACATTTTATGAAATCAAGTTAATTCGTTCATACAGGCATTTAAAAAACATACGTGCATAAGAGAGGTAAAAAAACTGAATTGTGTTCATTTTTCACCTTTCTTTGAGTCATCTACATGCAGAGTCAAGTTACAGGAGGAATGTATTCAGGATGACAGGCCTTAGGGATTTTCTTTTATTATCCTCCATATAAAAGAAAATGGTTTGTTAGATCCACGTGCCACCCGCACCTCTTCCCTGGGTGTGTGGCCATGAGGCAGAGGGCAGGGGCTGCCCTGGGCCAGGGTGACCTGGGTTCTGGCTTCCAGTTCTGGGTCCGCCACTGACCTCCTATATGAACTTGGGCTGGTCACGGTTTTCTCAGGTAAGAATGAGAAGCAAGGATTTGGATTGTACTCTCTTCCTGGCTGTTTTCTGCTTCAGTGCTCTCTGATTCTATAGAACAATATTACGTTCTAAAGAAATATTTTCTTCTTTCTAGGTCTTATGCATTTCCTTTTTTTAAGAGCCACTGTAATAACAACAATGCCCCACCTAGTGTTAAAAGAGGGAACGTGGTCCATGACTGCAGAAGAAGGAACAGCGCTCGGGTCCTTCCTGGCAATGGGGGCTCTGAATGGCGATTGAAGGGCATGGAAGCTGCCCAGGTGGTTTTTGTTGAATCTCAGTGACCCAACTTTGTAAAAGGGGGCATTTTAAAAAAGACTGTGTTTTACAACTTTTATGTGTGATGTACGACACCAGCACAATAGGACTGTTACCAACGGCACATGGAACAATCTTTCCTATTATTTTTACTGGCAGCTATCGCCAAAAGCAAAAGAGCCTCCTGGGGATGAAGGTCATCAGGCAGCCCCTTCCTGTGGGGAGATAAGAAGAGATTCTGGGTGTGACACAAGCAATTCAGCTAAGCTCTCGCTCCTCACTGAAATCTTCACAGACATAAACCTGGGAGTTCTGCAGGGTTTAATCACTTCAGCCTTCCCTTTTCATTGCTTTCCTTCTGAAAGCTCCCATGAGGAAAACATCTCCAATTTGGGTACTACCTAACCACACACTCATAGAACTTTCCAGGTTCCACAGTAGTCTGTCCCTATTCTTCCTAAATGCCATCCCACAAGAAAAGAAATCAAGGGAGGAAACAAATGTAAATACTGAGACAAATGATCACCTTCCTTCTTGTGTGTTTGTCCTGTGCCTTTTTTTCATTAAGTGCCAAGACAATTTAATTTGTATATTGCCATATAAAAATTGCCTCATTTGAAACCTGCCTCCCTCTCGGAACCCAGGTTAGTTCAGTGGAATATTTGTGGAGTGACTACAGCATCCCAGACACTGTGTTAATGATGTCTGGGCTGAGAGAACAAAATGAGCCCAGACTCAGAAATTCTCCATCATGCTGCCAGACTTGCTCAGAGCTTTGTGGCTTAGATTACCAGAATTTTCAGTGGCAAGGATTTTTTTTTCTTCTTCTTAAAACTGAGTTTCTTGATGGTGGCATACATCCCAGTGGCTCCTTATCTTCTTAGTGCTTAAATGCCAACTGGGCTGACAGCTCTAACTCACCTGCTTATTAACCTGCGTTGATCTCTCCTAACTGGCTGCCTCTCTATACCCTCCATCACTATTATGCCTTCTGGGCCTACCTTCTAGGCAATTACTTGGAATTCTCCCATTTATAAGCCCCATCCAACTTCTGCCCAACCTTGCCAGTTTAATCTGTTTCTACTGTGATCCACGTCCTGAAATCAGCTAGGTTTTCACATGCCCTAAATTGCCCTTAACTCCTCCATCCCACAATCCCATATTTCTATTCCACAATCTTTGTGACCATCTGGGGGTCGCAGTACTCTCTGACTAAAGTTTAGAATGATAGTCTCTGGTCAATCCTGTTGTACTAGTCAAACCTTAATCTCAATCCAGGTCTGGCAGCTGTGATAATCTTAAGTACAACTATAAACTGGTCATCAGCAACTGGGATAGCTCAAACAGAACACCAGCAAATGAGATTTGCCTTAGAGGGCCATGAGAACATAGTGGTCTCTGATTAGTATCAAAGAAAGAAAACATCTAGAATCCTTCTTGGATACCTGGAGTAATGCCTGGTACAAAATAGGAGCTCAAAAAATTGGCAAATTATAGAAAGATGTCTTTTAAATAACACATTGCAAATGTTCAGAGATATGATTGGCTATTGTAACCTTTTCCAGATAAACTGTCTGATTCATGTGTATATCCCAAGGGCCCAGCACAGTGCCTGGCATATAATAGGCTTGATAAATATTTGTTGAACTGAAATGACTTTGTTGGGAAAAGTATGTCAATGTCACTTTGTGGAGGATATCTACTTTCCCAGTAGTGTGAATGAGCAGGACGTCTTAGGATGTCCAAACTAAAGGATCGGCTTAATTGGACCCCTAGCTTTATACACCAAGGTGTTCTTAAGGCACTAGAGTATGGGAGTCTATCAGATGGACATAGACCACAACGGGAGAGGGGTAGGAACCCTGCAGGATAGTCTGTGCCTGACTTACATTCCCCCTCTGCTGGGATTCTCTGGACCTTTCTCTGGACCTTTGGGTTTCATCCAGCATGCAGGAGATCTTTTTGACAGCTACTCATTCATATGCAAAAGGAGAAATTTGGGTCTGGCCAAGTGTCTCCGATGTTGGAAACATACTTATAGCTCTTCTAATGGAGCCCTATATAGCTGCCGTAACAGCTGATGGCTTGGTGTAAGGCTAGTGGTTTAGAACTTATATTTTGTACTTATTGTTGAAGCTATCATAAATGTAGGCAATGCTGAGGTCAATTAAGAGTGTATGATTTTCCAAGCATATTAAACTGTGTTTGTATTCCTTTCATACAACACATAAAACATGCATCTTTAAAATGTTCATAGCAATCAATGCCTTTAATTGAGCAGAAAAGCATACACAGATACAGAAATGTTTAGTTCTAGCTGTGGTTCCTGACAATCATCTTCAGAGATAAATTTCTACAATGGATGTTTCAATTAAGACAGTAATATTTACTGAAAGGTAAACCATAAATGTATAGCCACTGGAAACATTATTGAACAAAAGTAATTTATGCTGCAGTTGGTGCACTGCATTTTCGCACTGCTTTGATTTCATCAGCATTTGTCAATTAATCAACATGAACCTTGTAAAACATGTTCTCTTATTAGTTGGAACAGGCACTTGCTTGCAGACTTTGCAGGAGAGGTCATTTAATAATTTGCTAATTGTGCAAAGACAGATTTAAATTAAAAATAAAAAAGGTAAACTCTCATTACCACTGTACCTAAATAGGACTTTGTTTAAGCTTAGCCTTGACTATTTAAAATATCGTCAATGCTTTAATTTTTAAAAAAATTTCAAACGGCAGAGAAAGATTAAGTTGATGATCACCCTAGCTCCAGGTTTCTAAAATTTAAGAGCATTTTTGTTTGCACCTTTGCCACTTCAAAGAGCTACTAGCCTTGAGGCTATAGTTATAAGACAAATCAACTGCATTTTATTGGCAGAAAAGTGAAGAGAAAACGAAAAAGCAAAAGAAACAGGAAACGCAGCAACAAAGAACAATGCAATGGTAAAGCTCCTTTTTTTTTTGCTTCAACTCATTCTTCATTCCTCTAGATGAGATGTCAGCTCCCTACTTTTGACTGCTGATTCATTTTCAGTTCAGTAAGTGAGAAAGAAGCTGAGCCAAGCCCTCTCTTTGGGTAATCCATGCATCAGCACACTCTCCAACTCTCCTGGCAACCAAAAAAGCACTGTAACTCAGAGCGGCATCACCACCAACAAGCATTCTGCAGCCATCTAAAAGGACACAATGGAGCTGAAAACGGGTAACATACCTTGGAGAGCAATTTCTACACTGGGGTCTGCAGGGCTGAATCGAGAAATCCGCACCATCTTAGAAGTGTAAGTGAAACTTAAAACGAAATAGCATGCCTTAAGGCATTTATAAGAGTAAGAATTTTGCACAGAGTTCACAGAGACAATATTTGTTGAATGAAGATGGGCCGTGCCAGAGACAGTCTAGGCGAAGTGCTTTGCTGCAGAGCTCCTTTTATAAGAGTTTAGAAGCCCAAGTTGCTCTCTGCCTGCTCAAACTGGCTTATCAATCCATTCCATTCCGTTTCTGTTCTCAGTTCTAAATAAGTCATTATTTGAGGCACATTTCCCTAAGCAGACGCAAACACTGTTTTCCAGTGTGAGACTCCCTTGGGCAAATTAGGTTTCCTGGAATAGGGTCAAGGAGCGATCAAATAAAATACCTACTAGAAACAAGCAGTTTCAGGGGACATTGTGATTCCTGCAAACTACAAGTCAAATTTTAGACACTAGTTGGGCAGTAATATTGAATCTGATAGGGCCAGTTATGGGGAGCAAAATCCTGTTATCTGCAGTTTCTTTTTAAGATAATAACGAATGAGTGTATTTCTTATGGAAACAAAACTGATGGTCGTAAAACAATCAATGGAAAGTTTTCTAATATTTCCAATTAAAAGCTGTTAAATTTTAATTTCTTAACAAAATTGTAGTAAAATAACTTTCATAAGGCAAAAGTTCATATCTTTTATTTTCATAACCTTACCTAACAAACATGAAATACTTCTAAAATAGATACTTCTTATTGCATTTTTTTCCCCTTGAGTCACAGGGAGAAATGTCCCTTTTATATTCTTTTAATACTTGCTTTTATTAACTTCAGCTTCAGTTAGCTCACTTCCATATATCAAGATTCTTTCTACAACTGAAGAGACAAGAGGTAAATGCAAGTGTGGGATGGGAAGCTACTTGGTCACATAATAGCTGCTCCCTGGCAGGAGTTATTTCTATCTAAAGCACATACACCATCTTAAGAAGCCACACTGAAAAATGAAAGGATGGAATGGCAGGTTTTAATTTGTTTTTGACATTTTAGAATACCGTAAATAAGTTTGTGTGTTTGAATTCAAATGGTTCCATTACCTTGGAGGTCTTAATCATTTGTAATAGCAATTTTAGAAGTGTTCAAAGCTTGTACTTAGGAGTATTATTGGCATTCAATATAGTCGTATGATATTAAGCAGATTTACAACCTTCTATATGGTTATCCCTGATCATCTTTATTTAAAAATAAGTTCAGGCTGATGGGTGGCTTAGTATCCTCACAGATTTTGGCTTGTTACCCATCTCCTGCCAGAAAATCTGGCTCTGCTGGACACCCTCTCACCTCTCCAAATAAACCTTAAATTTGCAAGGTGAAGTGAGGGCCAGGGGATGGCAGGAGGAGTTCAACTAAGAAAGAAGTTTAAAAGGGCAGCCTTTTAAGGAAAGGTGCCTGGGGTTTTTGTTTTATTCAGGTATGAGGAGGCCAACAGATCAGGAGGTGACTGCCATTGAGAGGATAGTTTGTCAGAGTTCCCAAGAGGAGCAGGCATGCCAGACCACATTGGGCCACCTGGAAAGGCACCAGGGTGAGTAGGAGGCAGAGGAAGTGAGGGGAAAATGTGGGTAAGGGCCTTTATTTGGTTTCCATCAGAAAGGACAGGCAGGACAGAGTAAGGAGTTTTAGGATTAACTAATTTAAATAATTTCAGCAGGCTCTGTAGTATAAGGGTGGTTCCTAGTTACGCAGTATCTGGCCCTGGAGTGATTTAGGGCAGGTAAATAGTGTTCTGGGTTGCAGGAGCCTGATAAAAGAAAAGAGGTGGTGGCATGGACTCAGGGTTGGTTGGTTTGGATATGAAAGGCGAGCTCACAGGCAGGATGTTTGCTATCTCTAGGAATCATCTGACCCTGGAAGGTTAAGTATTCCAAGTCCACGAGGCCCCAAGATGTCAAAGCATTGTAAAATATAGAAAATTAAAAAAAAAAAAAACATGATTAATAGAAGCCTGTCTGAAACACTGCTGTAAGAAGCATGAAAACAGAGCTTCTCAAACTTCACTGTCCACAGGGATCACTTAAGTGTTTTTGTTAAACTGCAGATTCTGATTCATGAAATCAGGTAAAGGTTGAGACTCTGCGTTTCTCATGAACTTCCTGGCGATGTTGGGACCGTATTTTTGAGTAGTTAGAGGTAAAATATCATAAAGGGTCTTCTCTCTGGCTTATCTTCTGTCAGGAAAGGGGAAGAACCTTGCATACTGAAACCTACCTTGGACCAGACGCTGCAAGCCATTGAATATATATGTGGCCTTGTTTTGCTTTAAAAGTAGCCTTTGCTAGGGGGAAAATTAGCCCAATTTTATAGGTAAGGGAACTCATGCTGGTTAAGTAACCTGCTCTAAGTCATTTAGTTAAAAGGTAGTAGGTATAAATGTATCTGGCCTAAAAATTCATTTTCTTCCCCACCACAATGTAAGTACACAGGGCACTGCTCTGATGGAAAATAAAAAGTCTGTTGGTAAAGGCTTCATAAAATATAAAGCCCATGAACTTGAATAGTGATCCATTTACAAGTTTGCTTCTACAAAGAAGAGAAATTCAGAATGCTATTTATTATCTCACAATTAGAAATAAATGGTGTTTATTAATAACTGATTTTCATAGCCTTCACAAAACACTTTAAATGGGATTCCCTATAAAACTAGTGTTTTTATTTTAAAAATGATATATACATGTACATGGTAAGATATGCAAAATAAAAAGTCTTTCTTCTCCTCCCCTAGTTCTACTTCTCACAGATAACTACTGTGAAGTTTGTGTAGCCTTCTACAACTGTTTCTATGCAAATATAAACCTTTCTCATATAACTGCATTCATTTGGTTATTCTAGGTACTTGGGAAAAGCAGTAAATAAAACAGACAAAATCCCTGTGTATGTTATATTCCAGTATGGAGATAGATCACAAACAAACAAATAAGTTATAGATTATGTCAGATGAGGATAAATGCTAATGGAGAAGAAGGGGAGAGGAGACAAAATGTTTTCAAGTATGAATTCAGTGGTTAAGGAAGGCCTCTTTGGAAAGGTGACAGTTGAGTACAGACCTGAAGGAGGTAATCCTATTCCACTCACTTTCTTTTCTTTCTTTCCTTCTTTTTCTTCTTTGTTTCATTCTTTCCTTCCTTCCTTCCTTTGTTCCTTCGTTCCTCCCTCCCTCCTTTCTTTTTTTCTTTCTTTCCATCTATCTATCTATCTATCTATCTATATCATCTATGTATCTGTTTTGAGATGGAGTCTCTCTCTGTCACCCAGGATGGAGTGTAGCAGCAAGATCTCAACTCACTTCAACCTCCACCTCTCAAGTTCAAGCCATTTTCCTGCCTCAGCCTCCAGAGTAGCTGGGATGACAGGTGTCCCCCACTATGCCTGGTTAATTTTTGTACTTTTAGTAGAGACTGGGTTTCGCCATGTTGACCAGGCTGGTCTTGAACTCCTGACCTCAAGTGATCCGCCCACCTCATCCTCCCAAAGTGTTGGGATTACAGGCGTGAGCATTGCACCCATCCTGCCTTATTCTTTTTAAAGGCTCCACTGTACTCTTTTGTTTGCCTGTATCATAATATTGCTTGGCTTTTGTTATTTCCATAGGTGGTGTTTTAGATTAATCCTGTTATAGTCTGTTAGATGATCATTTGAATGGTTGTAAAAGATGATCATTTGAATGGTTATAAAAGAGACTTGGGGCTTATAATATAAAGCCTGATGAAATAGAAAGAAACCTAAATGGGCCATGGGAAGCTATGAATGCAAGTCCTAGCTGTGCTATGCTTTATACAGGTGACCTTGCTGTATCATCGAGTATTTGTGCACTTCCTTTTTTATTTTCTTGTTCTGGCCTCATAATAGGGTTTCCATTTTTCTGCTGTATCTTAGGCTGTGCTATTGACCACCAGGCCCAGGGTAATGTCTAGGCGCTTCAGTTGGAGACCTAAGTGACATCCTGCCCACAGCAACATCAGTGCCAAGCTACTTGTAACCCTGCAGAGTCAAATAAAAGCTTACAAGCTTTCCACACTCTCCACGAAGGAAGTACAAGCAAAACTTTTAGGGAGCAGTTTACCCTCTGGGCTCTGTGCACACTCTCCCCACTTAGGAGGAAAGCACACGAGCTTCCTTAAAACAACAAAAAGCCATACATTCTAGTGATATTTATTTTTGCAGATAGAGATGTTTAGCACTGGGCCATATGACAGAGCGGATTTCACCTTTAATGAAAGATTAATTTATCCATTTGAGTGACATCTGAGGCAATCCCTGGAATATGCCAGCACTCTGCCTGGCACTGTAGGAGGAGCAAATATCAGTGCAATATGGTTCCTGTCCTCTGGTGTTTGTTAAAGGTAATACAGCAGAAATGAAAAGAAAGGGGAGAACACTATTATCCGGGGTCCCTCAAAGATCCCTCAGAGAGCTATCTGAGCTGACATGTCAACAGGTAGGGAAGTGTTCAAGGGATGGAGGTACTATAAGGGGACCTTGTAAGGGATAACTATGTGTGAGTGTAAGAGTGTGTGTTAGGAATATGTGTGAATGGAAGGTGAACAATAATTGCACTACAAACAAAGGCCCAGATAAAGGAAAATCTAGGTGTTGTACAGGAAACGTCAAGTAGCCCTGTTTAGCTTAAAGAAAGAATGTGGGGAGTGCGTGTAGATGACAGGAAATGTTGGTTGGAGTAAGACTGGCAGAGGGTCTCGAGTCCTACTTTGTTATGAGATATGAGATAGATAAATGAGTTTTGAAAGATTAAAAAATCACCATCAACTTCTTCCTCTTTAGTTTTGTTTTATTTGGGGGGTGGAGGGTGGGAGCATTTAGCATGCTGGTTTTATAATTTCTACTTCTGATTCCATTAATTTTTAAAAATCAGCATAGTATTTATGAAAGTAATATATGCCCACAGTTGAAAAAGGTAGATAGTATTATAAGGCCTATAATCAAAAAGAGTACTCCCTTCCCCCACTTTACCGACCACGCCCTCTTCCTGCTCCTCAAAGGAAACTACTTTGTTTTAAGGCTTATTTTCCAGAGTGTGTAACCTCCTATATAGGCTGCAACCAACTGTTCTTGGTTTGGTTAATCTATGGTCTTTTCCAGCACAGGAAAACTAGCACCATCCAGCAAATGTAAGTTGGGAGATTGAATTTCACCATGGGAGAGGAAACCACTTTTAACTATGATATTTACATCCCTATACTTAAGTATTGTGTGTATACTGATACTACCTTATCATTTTTAGAGATTATCTGCCTTACCACTATGCAAAGTAAAGAAAATTTAGCACTCCAATACTATCACAGGCTTCCCAGTTTTCTTCCCCGACCTTTTCAGTGAGTTAAATGGCAATTTGGGGCTAAAGTGATATTCTAGTTTACCTTACTATGACCATGTAATATTGTTTACTACTGAGACAAGTAGTAAAAGAGTATGTGTTCAGTCTTGTCCCACACCTTGTTCTTCCTGGTGTTGTCTTTTATTTCACTTACCTCTTTTGTGTATCTATCATAAATTGTTCATGAACTAGCCACAAGAACTACAAAACTTATATTAAAACCATTTTTTACACAATTAGTCCAACTGGTTAGTCTACTGGATCTCTTTTTCCCTGGAGGAGCCTCCCGTCCAGTCCCTCTGGTCTAAGGTTTTTCCAGGCCAGCTGCCCACCTGTTGTCCTGGGGCTTCTTTTTAACACCATCTTGCGAAATCCCTGTGCCTCTCTCCTGTGTTGGAGCCCCCGTTTCCTGGATCCCATGGTTTCCTCTTTGTTGGTTTACATCCTCATTTTTGTAGAGCACATTCTCTAGTAGCTTCCTGAGGAAAGGTACATGGGAGGTAAATTTGTTGAGACCTTGTGTGTCTGAAAATGTCTTAATTCTACTCTCATACTTGTTTGTGAGTTACGCTTGTAATTGAATGCTAAGTAAAATGTAATTTTCCCTCAGAATTTTTAGGCTGTACTTCATTGTATTTTGGCTTCCAGTGTTGCAGTCTCAGGCCACTACTATTCCTTTTACCATGCATGATCATTCACATGTGACCTGTATTACTCCTCTGGAAAGTTTTGGAATCTTCTTTTTAATCCTGATATTCTGAAGTCTCAGAATAAAGAACCACAGTGAGCAAATGGTTCTTTTCTTACCTATCATTTTGGGCACTTTATGGTCTCTTAAAATCTGGAAAACAGTATTGTTCCATTTTGACCATTATTCTTCTATTATTCTTTGGTACTTGTCTCTCAACCATTTTTTTCTTGTTTTCTCCTTCTGGCTGCCTATGGCAAAATGTGGAACCTCATGGATTAATCCACTCCATGTCTTACCTCCACCTCACCCCATCTCCATTTAACATGGTTGGCTGTGTTCCTACTCAAATATCATCTTGAATTGTAGCTCCCATAATTCCCATGTGTTGTGGGAGAAATCCAGTGGGAGATACTTGAATCGTGGCGGTGGTTTTCCCCATATTGTTATCATGGGAGTGAATAAGTCTCATGAGATCTGATGATTTTATAAGGGGAGACCCCTTTTGCTTGCTTCTCATTGTCTCTTTGCCTGCCACCATGTAAGATGTGACTTTGTTCTTTGCTTGCCTTCCACCATGATTGTGAGATCTCCCAGCCATGTGAAACTGTGATTCCATTAAACCTCTTTTTAAAAATAAATTACCCCATCTCGGGTGTGTCTGTATCAGCAGTGTGAAAACGTTTGGACTGTCTACTTCCTAGAAAGTTTGACTTTTATATCTTTGAATCATTTACATTCTTCCATAAGTTTAATTTCCAATACCTCCTTATTTTCTAATTGTTCCTGTTTTATATAATACTTTTTATTTTATAGATATAACAGTGTCTCTCATCTTTCTGAAGTTACTATAAAAAGCTTTTCATTTGCTTTTCAAAAGCTTTTTTCTTTCTTTCTTTCTTTCTTTTTTCTTTTTTTTTTTAAAGATGGGGTTTCACCATATTGGTCAGGCTGGTCTCGAAATCCTGACCTCAGGTGATCCACCCACCTCAGCCTCCCAAAGTGCTGGGATTACAGGCGCAAGCCACCGAACTCAGCCTCAAAGCTTTTTTAAAAGCTTTTCAATTGTTTCCTGAAATATCTGTATTTTCTTTGAGCCCCTTTAGTCCCTTTCTCTGTTTTGATCTCTATATGTTAGTTTACATTTTATGTGAGTAGATAATTCTCAAATATCTGATGGCCCTTTATTACTCATTTATATTTAAGAAATATATGTTTATTTTACATATATACATTATATATGAAACAAACAATTCATTTGTATTTAAAAACAGTGGGTCTAGTTTCCCAGGGAAACCCTGAGTGTAGAAAGGTTGTGCTTTTTCCTTGACTGGCATCCCTCTGAGGTAACATAGTGGGGAATCTAACCATTTCAATGGGACTCTGCCAATCAGTCATTTTTTGGACTATTGCGTTTCTGCAGATAAGAATCTCTAAACCCCTGTCTAAGGAGGCAGTCCCTAGGTGTAGGTTTCCTGGAGCAATGTCAGGGAAATAGTCCAGGAGGGTTTCACCTGTTCTCTCTGTGGAGTTTCACTCTCTCTTCTGGGCCTGATTTCTGAGTTCAGAGTATCTCTGATTCAATGTAGCCCAACCCCGATGCCTCACATAGAGATAGGGGAATTGGTAGTGGCAGTGTGAGCTAGGGAGGGCAAGGCCTAATTACTCCATATACTATGCTGCTCTGAAACTCCAGGCAATCAATCCTCCTTCTTCCAGTCTCATGACTCCTAACCCTCTGCAGTGTCCCATGCAAGAATCTGAAGGCTTGACTCAGAACCTCAGCTTTTCCTCCTCTTTCACTCTGCCATCTTCCACAAGTTGACTGGTATCTCACGTTCAGTAGCATCTCCTCTTTGTTTTCTCTCATTTGCTTTGTATCCCTGCTTTATTGTTTAACTTCTTTACTAATTTTAGTGAGATTTATTTTTTATTCTTTACTAATTTTAGAGAGAATAATTTTAGTGAGATTTCTGGAACAGGAAGATATGAAAGCATGTGTTCAATCTAATAAAACCAGAAGTTTCTAGTGTTATACATTTTACTTCATAGTTATATGTACTTATGTATTTTGTTTTGGTCTAGTTTGTTTGTCCAGAGAACTTTATGTGTTTCCTGAAATCAACTACTAACCACCTCACAACTACTTTTAAGGAGGGTATTGACAAAATCATTTTACTTCTCTGTTATTTTTTAGGGATTATCAGACAAAGTCAAGTTGACTTTCCATAAATGTTATCTTTATCAAGATAACAGCATTTTGTTATCTTGGCTCCACAAATTTGGACAAATAATCAATTTGAGGTAGATGCACATCAATTTATCAATAAGGAAGGAAGGCTATAAGGAGGAAGGAAGAAAGAAAGGAGAAAGGTCGGGGGGAAGGAGAAAAAAACAGACATAAAAGATTTTAAAATAGAACAGCAGGAAGACTGGCCCAACTTAATAACTATACTAAGAAAAGCTGTGTACATTTACTAAATAAGAAGAGAAATTTCAGAAAATCATCTCACTTTAAGATAACTCCAAATAGTGATCACTGATTTAGAAGGCAGTTGAGCAATTTATATCATTGAAGGTTAATGGTCAAACTCCATTTTATCATTCAATAAAAATATACCCAAAATGCATATGAAAAGCAGTATAGCCTGCAACAAAATCTATCATACAATAAATTCTCACAATTACATGTCCAGATTAACTTTTAACTGTATACTGATTCTTATCGCTCTGAAATGTATCTATTTTTTGGCTCAAGAAGGTATGCATATATGTATGCACCAAGGTATATATGTGTGTATTCCTCCTCTCATCCCCGAAAGAAATTTATGTCAGCTTGTAGGTCATCCTTTAACTTGAAGATATGTTTATTTTCCTGAGTATATTTCTTACAAATGTGTCTACCTCAAATTATGTAGTCCTCTCCATTCTTTGTCATACTCAATTACAGACCAATAACTTTCTTAAAAAGGTTAACTATGTTATCAACAATATCACTTTCAATGTAGCTGTCATCATATCTTTGAGTTTAACAAGATGTTCAACTTTACAGTCAGACTGACCTTGTTTTAAATCTCCAGTCTTCTCTGTACTAAATAAACTCCCCAATAGGAAAATGGACATATTCTCTATTTTGCAGGATTTTATGAGAATTAAATCATACAATGCATAAAAAGAATCTGGCATACTGTAGGTACCCAATTTAAAAAAAGCTATTCAAATCAGAATATGAGATGATATTGAAACCTTAAACTGTCTAAAAGTACATCTTTTCCAAGTGACTAGTTTTTCATTTCCATTTTTCAGCATCCCATCATCGGCAAGCTGGTCACCTGGAAGCAACACATCAGTCATCCACTGAAAAGGGGTGTGCAGAGCTTTTACAGAAAATTAGGAAAAGCAATATAAAAGTAGAGGAAAAGGAGGTCTGGACAAAAACAATAAAAGAAAGTATGTGACCCAGGATCAGTTTCTTGACCCCTTTAAAATTCTATTTGTTTAACTACAAAATTAGGAGGTTAGATGAAGTCCCTCCAAGTGCTCACGACAAAGAGTTCTGTGGTTAGACAATTCTGAAACACACCTTGATCATCTCATGCTCCCCGCTCCATTACTGATGCTTTGAAATACATATGAGTATATTCAAGGTACCTGTTCCATTTTGTTTTACCTTCCATTATGCAAACTGACTTAACTACAGACTCTCCCTCATTTTTCTTTTCTTACAGGTAATATTTATTGACATACTTTGGAAAAGACTGGATGATTTGATCTGCAACTTCCCACTCTAACATATGTTTCTCTGAATTTCTACAACTTCAGCTAAATGTTTTAAGGAAGAAAAGGAAAACAGAATATGTTATAATTTTTATTGATTGATGCTTCCTCCTATAGCAGCATACCAATTTTAGAGAGAAAAATCTATTATGATTTCCATGATATGAGGTATTTCTAAGTATAGCTTGATATCTTGTCCCTATGTGGTACCATCAACATTTTAGACAGATGAACATCAAACCATTGAATGAATTGCTGCATAGTGGACTTGATTTGGTTAAAAAGACAGTTAAATGACTAGGGCATCTCTGGAAATTTTTGCAATCAATAAGCAATCAAAAATGAATCGACTATGTAGTGGTCAGACTGACTATCCAGTGATCACTGTGACCAAAACAGAAAATCATTGAGATAAGTTAATCCTTAGGTTGCAGGACTGTACCACAAAATCAGCATAAAACTCAAGTGGACATTCATGATGAAAAAAAGTTATTGCTATCATTATACAACAAATGGCTACAATTTTTTGCTATTAAAATATTTTCATTTTCTATCAATCTAACAACACTTATTTTTATCTGAAAGGAAGGTACTATGTGAAATGTCACTGGGACTAAAAGGATGTGTAGTAGGAAAAAGCCAAAGATCCTACTGGAAAATGATCTAGGAGCCACATGTTAGTTCTGTCAGTAACTTTACAGGTAGCTGTCAATAACCGTTTGTTTTCTTCTTTGTAAAAATAACTATGCTCGGCTGGGCACAGTGGCTCACGCCTAAAATCCCAGCACTTTGGGAGGCTGAGGGAGGCAGATCACGAAGTCAGGAGTTTGAGACCAGCCTGACCAATGTGGTGAAACCCTGTCTCTACTAAAACTACAAAACAAATTGGCCTGATGTGGTGGTGCACGTCTGCAGTCCCAGCTATTTGGGAGGCTGAAGCAGGAAAGTTGTTTGAACCCGGGAGGCAGAGGTTGCAGTAAATTGTACCACTGAAATTGTACCACTGCACTCCAGCCTGGGCAATAGAGCGAGATTCCATGTCAAAACCAAACCAAAACAAAACTATATTCAAGGAGCACATTGTCTAATTATATTTACAAGTTTGGGATTTTTGCTCCATGCCTTCTTATGTTAACAAAGTTATCCTTAATTTTCCTACATAACAGAGATAAAAGTGAATCTTTTTATGTTCTTTAATTAATTACATGCCGTAATCCCCCTCCTTCATCTTAACTGCAGAAATTCTATGAGAACCTATTGCAATGTTTTCCATTTTTCTCTTAATATGTCTCTTTCCCCTCAAGGCTGCTAAGGTTTTAAAGTGCTCTGTTTATATTTTTCCACTAAAAATTATATCAGAAACCCCACTTCCTGTTTCTGAAGAGGAAATTTATCCAAAAATACTTCCATGGTATCCAAGTGTGTAGGTAGTAGGATGACCAACTGCCCTGGTTTGCCCAGTAAAGAGGAGTTTCCTACTATGTGGAACTTTCTGTATTAAAAATGGGACAGTGCTCTACAAACAAAGACAGTAGGTCACCTTGGGTGTTAGCTTGAGAGAAGGATTGGATATGGCATGGAAACCTGCACCAGAGAGCTGCAATTTTAATCCTATTAGAAACACTCTTCTTTCATTGCTAAACAGCTGTATATAGTAATCAAACACCAGATGGATAAATGAATTTAATGACCTTTATGTTTCCTTTACACCAGTGGTTCTCAATGCTGGTTTCTTACTAAAATCATCTGGTTAGCTTTTTAAAAAAGATAGTGCTCCCTGATTTAACTTATTCGAAGGTGAGCCCTTGTCATGGGCATACATGTTTGAAGTTCCCCAGCCAATCCTCATGTAAGTCAGGGTTAGAAACACCGCTTTACACACATTCTGAGATTCAAACTATACGCCTAGCAAGAGCTGTTCAAAGCAAGGAGAAATCTATTTTGTGATCTCTGACTTGTTAATTATTACATGCAAGTTTCTACTTCAAATTTTAAACAAATGAGAACCTGCAAACTGACTTTATTTATGTATTCCCCTACATTTATTTATTCACGTAGGGTTCATGATACATAAGCTTCTCCCTTGTCATGTTTGTATTCTGAACATCAATCACTACCATTATTGACAGTTTCTTTCTTACAAGAAATGGTATTAGGCAACATGGGGCTATAAGAATTTAAATTACAAGGACTCTGTCCTCCTAGAGTCTATAAGTAGAATACAGGAAAGGTGACTACATGATCAAGGCAAATGACCCCACCACCCATCACCAACGAGTGAGGATGTGGTCATGGCCTGGGATGGTTAGGAAATCTTCACAGAGCAGGTATGATTTTCAGGGGCTTTGAGTACTGGGTGGAATTTTAATTAGAAAGCCAGAAAAAGGGCCAGGTGTGGTGGCTCATGCCTGTAATCCCAGCACTTTGAGATGCCGAGACGGGTGGATCACCTGAGGTCAGGAGTTTGAGACCAGCCTGGCCAACATGGTGAAACCTCATTTCTATTAAAAATTTAAAAAATAGCCAGGTGTGATGGTGGGCACCTGTAATCCCAGCTACTCAGGAGGCTGAGGCAAGAGAATCGCTTGAACCTGGGAGGTGGAAGTTGGGGTGAAGTGAGATTGCGCCATTGCACTCCTGGTTGACAAGAGCACAGCTCTGTCTCAAAAAAAAAAAAAAAAAAAAAAAAAAAAAAAAAAAAAAAAAAAAGCCAGAAAAAGAAATATAAAAAGGAAGAAAAGCGGTTTGAGAATGGGTAGGGAGGAATCAGTTTACCAAAGTTAAGCATGTATACAAATAATACAGTTCACATTCTAAGCCATGTAAACTGTATCTAAGGATACACAGAACCTTGTATGAGGCCAACTGCTGTGCAAGGGCATGTAATTAGCCCAATCACTTTTACTTACTTAAGACATTGAAAAAGGGGATTAGACTGACTGATGATACAGTTGGTTCTGGATAAACATACAAAGCTTGGTCTATAATGTGGAGAACAAGCAACTAAACAGCAATAGCCCAAGTCCCTTCCCTCTGGTGCTGGGCCCACTTGAGAGACCTGACTACCCAGACAGTGAGGCAGGTGCTGCATGGATCACTGCCAGACACCTGAGGGTCCCACTCTATCTGATCCAGTGAGATGATTTAGTATTGAAGAAATACATTTAGAACACAACTTATGTAAAAGGTATGTGTTACCTTATATGTGATGTCATGTGATTATCAGTCACTGATTTCCAATTACTTTTATAAGGCAAGAGCCTTTCCACTGGATTTCAGAATTAAAGAATTTCTGTGCCATTTGTCTTTGCCTCCTAAAATAGTTCTCATATTTATTCCAATAGCTGGTCTTCATGTAAGATATTAACTAAATGCCCATTAATGGTCTTGGTATGCAACTCAGGAAGTCAGTTGGCAAAATTAACATTTAGAAGTAGGCACCACTGGTTATTTCACACATTATTAACTTATATTACAATTCAAATAAGCTTACAGCTGGCAAAAAAATCTCTTCTGTAAAGTGATCTCAAACATAATAGGCTTAATGAGAGATAAATTAAATTAGGCAGCCATGCATATTATAGCATATTAATTCTGAGTAGTTATTAAATACATTTTCTGTTATCACTGGTGTGAACAACATTATATGCAAACAAATTCTTCAAGAGGGTAGCAAATAAAGTTTAGGTTTGGGACGCCATCTGCCTGGCATTTTCCCATGTTTTTTAAAAATGTTAAATAATCTTTTCTGCTAATAATGACACTAGGTTAAGTCCCCATAAATGAGTAAACCTCACTTCCAGGAAATTAAACAAATGAACATCAGACGAAGCTGCTAAGTGTGGTTTTGGATTGTTCCAAAGGGAACTTCTCAACTTTCTCTGGCAATAGAGCAAAATTGTCCAAAACGTAAGGTACTGAATGGTCATTATGCTAAAAATTGATGCCTCTCATTCTCTGTTTTGGGTGACTTATGTTGCCTTAGAATACTCTAAGAAAAAAATTCTGAAGGTGGAATGCTATTTTCTAAACAAGATCCTGCCATTCTCTCTCTCTCTTAAACGGTAGTAATCTAAGCCAGCAAACTAGTACTCAGATCCCACATGCTAGCAAATGATGCTTTTGTGAAAGAAAATGAAAAGATGCATCTAACCTTTATGCACACATACTCATGTTGCCTTTTTTGATGCACTTTTGTCAGATTATTTTATTCTTGGTTAATGAATCAGGCTTTTTAATTTCTATATCCAGGAGTAATTCAGGTTACTAGGCATGACAGCCACCACCACCCCCAAGTCCGAGAAAAACGTTTCACTTTCTTTGTGCTTTGCACATTTAAAACTCAATGTAAGGTGACGAGAACATTAAGCTGCCCAGTGAGCAAAATGTGAAACTAATCACTATCTGTTCTACAGATAGCGGGTACAATAATTGGCAAATTAAAGTGCCTGGGAAGAGCTAGGCCACCTGCATCCAAAAGCATCACCTCGGAATGTCTAATGAAGATAAATGTATGCAGTTAGCTTTACTGACAACTAGTTCAAACACCAGCAGACTGAAAAAGCAACATTACAGTACCTATTTCATTGACTGTAAAGTACGCGCCATGTAGAGTTTTTGTTATTTAAAGAAAAAAATAACCACTCTCAATATGTTGTATACATGCTGGCTGAATTGAGGCTAGTACTTACTCCTGAAAAGCCAATGCTTTTCTTTTAAACTGAAAAAGTGGGATCAACTTGCTTATTAAAATGTTGAATTTGTATTTTCATGACAACTAGGTTCAAATAAATTAAAAGCCTACAAAAAAGAAAATAATCTAATTTCAATAAATTGCTACTCTTCATTTATTCATCCATTCATTCATTTATTTGGCAGTTATTGAATACCTACTACGTGCAAGTAATGTGCTTGACATTTGGCAGAGAGAGATGAATGACATCTCCTTAAGGAGACTGTAGACTATTTGCAGGCAAGAGGAATGCTTACAGGCACGCACGCAGGCAGCTAGGAAGAATCACGTGCTATTGTAGAAATGTTTCAGATATGTGTCCCTTTGCCTTAGAGCCTTTCAAGAGAAGGCTCACTCTTAAGCTGAATTCTAAGATGATTTCTGAAGAGTTTTTGAGGGTGAATAAGTTTAAGAATGGTCTTCCAAGCTGAAAAAAAAAATAGCATGTTCAAAATCAACAAGAAGGCCATGATCTGCTTGAGGAAAAGAAAGTGCCTTCAAAATATATGAAGGAAATAAAAATACAGAAATAAATATAGGAGGCAAGAAGTCAACAGATGATGAAAATGAAAGCTAGACAAGGGTGAGAACATGAAGGGCCCCAGAAGACATGTTGAGAAGTTTGCATTTAATTCTGTAGGGCAGTACTTTCCACAGTGCGTGACAGACAACCCTGGAGGCCCGAGGAAGGAGGGAGGGAGCCTGGAAGGGAGTGAGGAGTGAGAAGAGGCTGAGCAGTCAGGACTCAGGCCTTGCACCCCTACTCATGCCACAAGAGCTTTGCCAATATCTGTTTCATCTTTGAGGCCTTCTTATTATTACAGTTTTTGACAATTTTTTATATTGGAATAATCTTAAATTTGCAGAAAATGTTGCAAAGATAATACAAAGAGTTTCTACATACCCCTGCCCTAGTTTGCCCCAGCGTTAACATCTCACATTACCATGGCCCAGCACGTTTGTCACAACTAAGGTGCCAACACTGGTGCATTACTAGTAACTCAACTCCAAACTTCATTTGGATTTTACCAGTCTTTCTGCTAATGTCCTTTCTCTGTTCCAGGATCCAGTCTAGTCTAGGACATCACATTGCATTGAGTCATCATGTCTTTTCAGTCTTTTTTGGTCTGTGACAGTTTCTCAGTCTTCTCTGGCTTCCCATGACATTGACAGTATTGAGGTGTATTAGCCAAGTATTTTTACAGCATGTCCCTCATATTTGGGTTGCTAATGTTTTTCCCTTTGACTGATTAGGGTTATTGGGAAGAATGTCACCCAGGTGAGGTAAACTTCTCATCACATCACATCAGGGGCGGGCAAATGACATCAGCCTGACTTATGGTGATGTTAACCTTGATCACCTGGTTAAGGTAATGTTTACTAGGCTTTTTCATTGTAAAGTTACTATTTCCCCTCTTTGGAAGCCAGTCATAAATCCAGCCCACATTTAAGGGAGAGGATAAGCTTCATTATCTGAAGGGGAATATATCTACCTGTACTATTTGGAATTCTTTTAGAAGAAAGACTCTATTAATTTACTGGTTCAATCACTTATTTATATTAGGATGACTCAGACATATTTATTTTATACTGTGGGTTATAATGAAATATGATGTTATTTATTTTGTGGCTCAAACTTTTCCAGCTTTGGTCTCTGGGAGCTCTATTAAATTGGTTCCTGTATGCCTTTTGTTTTTTTGAGCACTTTTTTAAGGCATACCACGTGCTCCAAGATTTTGTATTTTTACTGTCCCATCCACAGACTCGGTCATTTCTCTGAGGATCTCTAGTTTCTATTATTGGAGAATAATATTTAGAAACCAAGATCTGGGCACTGCATGTGCTTGATGCTACTGAGGTATCACTGCTCCTAGTCCCCCTCGGCAGAAAGAGCCAAGAAGTATAAATACATATTCCAACCCAGGTATATAAACATATCTATAATTGTTTCTGCATCTGACCATATGTATATTTATTAAACTAAACAATAGGTAGGCTTACATGAAGTTATCTGACATGTCCAACTCTAACCCATTACAGGGTTTACTGCAGCCCAGTCTCCTAACTTATTGCAATTGCCCTGACAATGAGAAACCTGGCTTGCACCACCTACCAATCATTCATTTATTTGTTCAACCTCAGTATTTGGGTGTTCTTTTGAAGACAGATTTCTGTTACTTTAAAATAATAATATATAAAAGGGCTTTATTTTTATTAATTACCATCACTCTAATTGCTGTTTTCATCAAATCATTTCATACTTCTCCAAGGCACCCAGGAAGACTATAATTCTCATGACCCTTTGTATTTTGGTCTAGTTCCAGTTAAAGGAATGCTGGTAGAATTGATTCTAGCCACTTGTATCCCTAGCCTCTATAATCTGTTGTGGGATTCTCTACTTATATTGTCAATTTCTTTGGTATCAGGTATAAGGGACAGAGGAAAATTCCAATAATAAAAGAGAAAAACTATATAACAATTCAATGGAAACGAAAAATAACTTGAAAAAAGTAAAATTCCACTAAGGATTTTTTTAAAATGCTCATCAACTAGAAATGGAAGAGAACTTCCCTAATACAATAAAATGCATCTCTGAAAATCCTACAGTGGGCATTATACTCAGTTGTTAATAAAAAATTCCTCATAAAATCAGGATCAAGACAAAGGTGTCCACCCTCACCACTTCTACTCAGCATTTATAGGAAGTTTGAGTCATTATAATAAAAAGAAAGAAAAACTACAGCAATTAGAAAGAAACAAACTGACTGAATGGTATATTTTATATAAAAAATCCCATTAAATCTACCAAACAACTATCAGGACTAGTAAGTATATTTACAAAAATTATATATTTGCAAAAACTTTTTTATTGGAGATATAATTTTTATAATGTATAGTTCACTCTTTTAAAGTGTACAGTTCAATGCTTTTTAGTACATTCACAAGGTTGTGCGACCATTCTTCTTTTCTAACTCCAGAATCTTTCATCACTCAAAATGAAGTATTGTACCCATTAACAGTACAACAGTCACTCCCCATTCCCCCAACCCAGTCCCTTATGACCACTACTCAACTTTCTGTCCTTATGGAGTTGCCTATCCTGGACATTCCGTATAAATGGAATCAGACAATATATAGTCTTTTTGTCTGACTTCTTAACGTTCTCACGGTTTATCCATTTTGCAGCATGCAAATGTATTTCATTCTGATTTTAGGTTGAATAATATTCTGTTGCATGCATATATCATATTTTGTTCATCCATTCATTAGCTGATGGCTATTTGGGTTGTCTGTTCTTTTGGTTATTAGGAATAATATTGCTATGAACACCCATGTACAATTTTGCATGAATGTATGTTTTCAGTTCTCTTAGGTCTACACCTAGGAATGAAATAACTCTATGATAAACTTTTTGAGAAAATGTCAAGGTGTTTTATCAAAGTGGTTATAGCACTTTACAATACCCTCAAAATGCATGTTAAGTTCAAAATTTTCCACATCCTTGTGAACACTTGTTATTGTCTGTCATTTTTAGACAATTACTACATTACTATATACTATATTACTATATTTACTGTCTAAAAAAGTTAGACTATAATAATTTGACAGTTAAAATAGTAATCCAAGTGGGTATGAAGTGGTACCACATTACAGTTTTGATTTACATGTCTAAGGGCTAATAATGTTGAGGAATTTTTTGTGTGCTTATTGGCCATTTATAATATCTTCTTTGGACAAACATCTGTTCATATCTTTTCCCCATTTCTAAATTGGGTTATTTGCCTTTTTAATTGAACTGTAAAAGTTCTTCACATGTCCTGTATACTCTTTACTAAATATAACATTTGCAAATATTTTCTTCCATCTTTGAGTTCTCTTTTCACTTTTTGATAGTGTTCTTTGAAGCACAAAAGTTTAAAATTTTGATAAAGTCTAATTTATCTATATTTTTCTTTTGTTGTATATGCTTTTGGTATTTCGTCCAAAAACTATTACCTAATCCAAGGTTATAAAGATTTATATCTATGTTTTCTTATAAGAATTTCATAGTTTTAGCTTTTACATTTAAATCTTTGATCATTTTGAGTGAATTTTTGTATATGGTGTGATACAAGCATCCAAATTCATCATCTTGTATTATTAGTACATGTGGAAATCCAGTTGTCCCAGAACCATTTGTTGAAAGACTATTCTTTCTTCCACTGAATTGTTCTGGAACCCTTTTGAAAATCAATTGGCCATAGATGTATACGTTTATTCATGGATTCTTTATTCTATTCCATTAATCTGTCTATCCTTCTGCCAGCACCAAAGACTCTTGATTACTCTAGCTTTGCAAGAAGTTTTGAAATTGGGAACTGTGAGTCCTCTAACATTGTTTTTTTTCAAGGCTGTTTTGGCTATTTTGAGTCTTTGTATTTCCATACAAAGTTCAGAATCATACATTTCTTTTAAAAAGCCAGCCAAACCAGGCACAGTGGCTCATACCTGAAATCTTAGCTCTTACGGAGGCCGAATCAGGAGGATAGCTTGAGCCCAGGAGTTCAAGATCTGCCTGAGCAATATAGCCAGACCCAATTCTCCACAAAAAGGGGGGGAAAAAAGGACAAAAGCCAGATAAGATTTTGATAGGGATGGCATTGAATCTGTACATACATTTGGGGATATATGGCATTGAATCTGTAGATGTATTTGGGGAGTACTGACATTTTGCAAACTGAAGCTTTCTATGATCATGGTGTGTTTCTCCATTATTTAGGTCATCTTTAATCTCTTTCAGTAATGTTTTGCAGTTTTCAGTGTGCATGTCTATACTCTTTTTGTTATGTTTGTTCCTAAGTATTTTTTATTGATGCTATTATAAATAAAATGGTTTTCTTAATTTCATTTATAAATTGCTCCTTGCTAGTGTATATACCTGGTCTTTGTATATTGATTTTATATGTTGCAATCTCACAGAACTCATTTATTAGCTTATAGTCAGTAATATATTGACTAGAAGTGGGTAGAGTAAAAATCCTTGTCTTGTTCCTAATCTTAGGTAGAAAACTTTCAGTCTTTCAACAATAACTGTAATGTTAGTTATGAGTTTTCCATAGATGTCCTTTAGCTGTTTAAAAGGTTTCCTTATATTTCTAGTTTGTTGAGCACATTTATTATGAAAAGGATTTTGTCAAATATTATCTCTAAGTTTATTGAGATGATTGTATGTTTTTCATTTATTCAATTAATATGGAGTTTACAGTGATTAATTTTCAAATGTTTAAGTAACCTTGTATTAATGGGATAAATTCTATTTGGTTCTGGTGTATAGTCTTTTTTATATGTTCCTGTATTCAATTTGCTAATATGTTGCTGAGAATTTTTCTACTTGTATTCATAAAAAATAGTGGTCTACAGTTTCCTTTCTTCTTATGTATTTGTCTGGTTTGCTATAAGGGTAATACTATAATTGTAGTTTCACATATTAACAAGAAAGTTTGAAAACTAAAAATTTTAAATTGTGTCTACAATATTTAAAAATGGACTTCTGAGTAATAAATATAATAGTAGCCATTTAAGATGTTTATATAAAATATTGCTAAGAGTTTTAAGGAAGACCTATATAAATACAGAAATAGTGTATGTTCATGGATTGGAAGGCTTGATATTAGTGAGAAGTCGATTCTTCTCAAATTGACCCCTAGAATAAATATATTCCAAATCATAATCCCACTTAGCTAATTTCTTAGGAACAAGCAAGATAATTCTAAAATAAATCTAAAATTTTACAGGAACTAGGATATACAAACCAATT